>NC_091220.1:24391177-24453677 GCF_040958095.1 Procambarus clarkii
GGGGGACATGATCACCACATTCAAGATTACGAAGGGAATTGATAGGGTTGATAAAGACAGGCTATTTAACACAAGGGGCACACGCACAAGGGGACACAGGTGGAAACTGAGTGCCCAAATGAGCCACAGAGATATTAGAAAGAACTTTTTTAGTGTCAGAGTGGTTGACAAATGGAATGCATTAGGAAGCGATGTGGTGGAGGCTGACTCCATACACAGTTTCAAGTGTAGATATGATAGAGCCCAATAGGCTCAGGAACCTGTACACCTGTTGATTGACGGTTGAGAGGCGGGACCAAAGAGCCAGAGCTCAACCCCCGCAAGCACAACTAGGTGAGTACAACCAGGTGAGTACACACACACACAATCACACACACACACACACACACACACACACACACACACACACACACACACACACACACACACACACACACACACACACACACACACACACACACATTCTTGTTTATCCTTGTTTACCTGGTAGAGCTAGGAATTATCTCCCCCAAAAAGGAACTAGGAAACAAATGGCTGGCATACCGAAAGGGAAATTATAAGGAGATGAGAAGCTTCCTAAGGGAAATATCTTGGGACACAGACCTCAGAACTAAGTCTGTACAAGATATGATGAACCATGTCGCCCAAAAGTGTCAGGAGGCAGTAAGCAGATACATCCCGGCCCAAAAGGAAAAATCCGAGAAGCAAAAGAAGAATCCAGTGTATAATAGGGCATGTATGGAAGCAAAGAAACTGAACAAAAGGGCGTGGAGGAATTTCAGGAATATCAGAACACTGAAAGCAGAGAGAGATAGCAGAGAACCAGGAATGAGTATATCAGGGTGAGAAGAGAAGCAGAGAAAAGTTCTGAAAATGATATAGCAAACAAAGTCAACACCGAACCAAAGCTACTCCACAGTCACATCAGAAGGAAAACAACAGTGAAAAAACAGGTAGTGAAACTTAGAACAGGCGAGGACAGGTATACAGAGAATGACAAAGAGGTGTGTGAAGAACTCAACAAGAGGTTCCAGGAGGTCTTCACAACAGAACAAGGTGAGATCACTGCGCTAGGAGAAAGGGAAGTAAACCAGGCGGCCTTGGAAGGGCTCGAAATTACGAGAGAGGAGGTCAAGAGACACCTGCTGGATCTGGATGTTAGAAAGGCTGTTGGTCCAGATGGGATCTCGCCATGGGTACTGAAAGAGTGTCCAGAGGCACTTTGCTTGCCACTTTCCATAGTGTATAGTAGGTCACTGGAGACGGGGGACCTACCAGAAATATGGAAAACGGCGAATGTGGTCCCAATATACAAAAAGGGCGACAGGCAAGAGGCACTGAACTACAGGCCAGTGTCCTTGACTTGGATACCATGCAAGGTGATGGAGAAGATCGTGAGAAAAAACCTGGTATCACATCTGGAGAGAAGGAACTTCGTGACAAATCGCCAACATGGGTTCAGGGAGGGTAAATCTTGACTGACTGGCTTAATAGAATTCTACAACCAGGTGACAAAGATTAAGCAAGAAAGAGAAGTATGAGCGGACTGCATTTTCTTGGTTTGTCGGAAAGCCTTTGACACAGTACCACATAAGAGGCTGGTACATAAGCTGGAGAGACAGGCAGGTGTAGCTGGTAAGGTGCTCCAGTGGATAAGGGAGTATCTAAGCAATAGGAAGCAGAGAGTTACAGTGAGGGGTGAGACCTCCAATTGGCGTGAAGTCACCAGTGGAGTCCCACAGGGCTCTGTACTCGGTCCTATCTTGTTTCTGATATATGTAAAAGGTCTCCTGGAGGGTATAGATTAATTTCTCTCAATGTTTGCGGACGATGCCAAATTATGAGAAGGATTAAGACAGAAGAGGACTGTTTGAGGCTTCAAGAAGACCTAGACAAGCTGAAGGAATGGTCGAACAAATGGTTGTTAGAGTTTAACCCAACCAAATGTAATGTATTGAAGATAGGTGTAGGGAGCAGGAGGCCAGATACAAGGTATCTTCTGGGAGAGGAAATTCTTCAGAAGTCAGAGAAAGAAAAAGAATTGGGGGTTGATATATCATGCCAGACCTGTCTCCCGCAGCCCATATCAAGAGGATAACATCAGCGGCATATGCCAGGCTGGCCAAGATACGAACGACATTCAGAAACTTGTGTAAAGAATCATTCAGAACATTGTATACCACATATGTCAGGCCAATCCTGGAGTATGCAGCCCCAGCATGGAGTCCATATCTAGTCAAGGATAAGACTAAACTGGATATAGTTCAAAGGTTTGCCACCAGACTAGTACCCGAGCTGAGAGGTATGAGCTACGAGGAGAGACTACGGGAATTAAACCTCACTTCGCTGGAAGAGAGAAGAGTTAAGGGGGACATGATCACCACATTCAAGATTCTGAAGGGAATTGATAGGGTAGATAAAGACAGGCTATTTAACACAAGGGGCACACGCACAAGGGGACACAGGTGGAAACTGAGTGCCCAAATGAGCCACAGATATATTAGAAAGAACTTTTTTAGTGTCAGAGTGGTTGACAAATGGAATGCATTTGGAAGTGATGTGGTGGAGGCTGGCTCCATACACAGTTTTAAGTGTAGATATGATCTAGCCCAATAGGCTCAGGAATCTGTACACCTGTTGATTGACGGTTGAGAGGCGGGACCAAAGAGCCAGAGCTCAACCCCCGCAAACATAACTAGGTGAGTACACACACACACACAGTAAAATTTATTTGGTGTTGGATGTAATGGAGTAGACACGCTTTACATGTTGACCAATCCACACACTAGAAAATGAAGTGACGACGATGTTTCGGTCTATCCTGGACCATTCTCAAGTCGATTGTGCTTTACATTTCTAAAATGATATATATTTTGGGACAGCAGATAGCTGATTTTCTGCATTACGTTACATTGTGTGTTACAAGGTGTAAAAATCTGTCACACAGTAATAATTATGTTGTGTTGAATGAAGTGGAGATGGAGATTGACTAGACACGCATAAATATCATTTAAAAAATTATATATATTTTGGATAGCAGAAAGCTGATTTTCCGCAAGGCGTTTTTTATGCTTTTTTGGTTTTGAAAAGAATTGACAGTTTAGACCAAGTTTAGTGAGGTCTTTTTGGTCCTTAGTAAGATCGTAAGTTGTGAGGTTTATATAGCCATCCTTTGGACGAGGGATCTTTAACTGTCCATCGTTTAGGGCTGTCAATTTTCGGAGGGTCTTAGTTTCTAAATAGGTTTTGTGTTGTTGTTTTAGTTTGAGTAGTTCACTGTTGATGGTGTGCTTAAGTTGGTTGGGGATATTGTACTGGATCCATTTATTTAACTGCTATTCAGACTTCTCTGTAAAGGTTTGGAGGGCTTCCTTCTTCGCGTTAAGTTGATGTTGTATGAGATCTTCTTATCTTGAGGTTATCTTGAGTTGATTTCGGGGCTTTAGTGTCCCCGCGGCCCGGTCCTCGACTAGGCCTCCACCCCCAGGAAGCAGCCCGTGACAGCTGACTAACTCCCAGGTACATATTTACTGCTAGGTAACAGGGGCATAGGGTGAAAGAAACCCATCGTTTCTCGCCGGCGCCCGGGATCGAACCCGGGACCACAGGATCACATGTCCAGCATGCTGCCCGCTCGGCCAGTTGGCCCCCAACATCTTGCCTACATATATCTGTAAACTCTGTGTTGCAGACTGCTGGGTCATGTGGAGTTATATTGGTGAATACTGGCAGCAGGTATTCATTTATACATGTTGCACTGAATATGACTGCACATTCTGTATTGATTATTTTCTTGTTTAAGGCTTCTATCCCCCTGACCAGTGCTCTTACATCTTGGTTTAATTGGAAGAGAAGTTCTCCAAAAGTCATCTTCGTTTAGTGATCAGTACACAGATAATAGCCCTCCTCTTCTGTGAGATTTGTTTTTCTTTGACAATTAGCAAAATAATTAATTCCTATTGATGTTACGTTAATCGTAACTACCTGGCAAGAGAGGCAGACCTTAAACAGCAAGAGCTGCCATTGGCAGATATTTAATCTTAAAGCCTAAGATCATAGGACCGCGGGAGCAAACCGCCAGGCGAAACCACACAGGTAACACCTGTCACTTAGGTGGATTATTACGGGTAAAGTAAAATTTGTTCAATTTGTTTATAAATTTATTTATGAAATAGTTATAGAAATATATGCTGCAACTGGTCCAAGTTTCAGCATCACACCCTAAACAGAAAAGGAGAAAAAAATACAGAACGTATTATGCAACGAATTTTCAACATTTTCAAAAATTTTTAGGGAACACATGTGTCAACTAAAATCATTTCTATAACACTCAGATATCACATTAGCATGTAATAAAGGATTTTGAATTGGGGTTTTAGCCAAAAAGTGTTTAGTGCAATAATATAATTATTCAAAGTTACCCTTTCAAAAATATGCAATATATGATGTTTATAAATTTTTATAAAATCAACAAATGGACTTTGGACTAAAATGTCTCGACACGTTTGTAGAAGCACAAACACTACATATAAGGTGTAATTTGCATGTAAATTGATTAATAAATGAAAGGTGAGAAACACCTTGAAGTTGTAAATTACTTACCTGAGTAAAATAAGATCAAAGTTCGGCCACCTGTAGCCGAGTTTGACATCGACCTATTTCGTTCATAATTGGCACCCTTGCAGATAGGCATCCATTGAGCAAGGTGTGCAAGTTCCATGCACATCCCCTGATAACAAACGAAAAAAAAAATTGAAAAATATTGTATAAAAAAAAAATGTGTTTATATATATATATATCCTGCACATACATATTACAGTTATTACCAACTATCAAATTATAACACTAAAGCAAACTAACCTATTGACATTGGTCCGAATTGTGGGTCCTCAAGGTGGCACTGCATTGGGCACTAGTAGGCACCTGCATGATTGCTGGATCACCTTCCTCAGGAGCCTGTCTCGGCTTGTTGGAGGGAGGGAGGTCTAGGACGGTGTGTGAGGAGGGTCTAGGATGGATGAGGAAGGTTGAGGTGGTGTGTGAGGAAGGTTGAGGAGGTGTGGTGCGCCACCATCTCTCACTGGATATTACTCTTCGCGCAAAAGCGGCTTTCTTTTAATGATAAAGACGGCAACCGAGTGCCAGATTTGCTGCTCTTATCTTCTGGCACTATCTCTTTATAAGAGTTTGTGCAGTAGATGCAAAAATGCGCTATTCCAGGAACGATAATGGAGCGCGCGTCAGAACAGTCCGCACTCTATCAGACACACGAGGTGACTGAGGGCTGGGAAATCCCTATAGCACAACAAGGAGTGAGAAGGTTGCCAATGAGTGTATATTTACTCCTTATGCATACATCGATATTTACGACGTTATTACGAAAAATTTGACGTTTAGAACGTACGACGCAATACTCTTGGCGCGCCACAGGCGCGGGGCACCGGATTCTGCACAATTACGCATGGAAATGTACCATAAATACTTTAATTTATATCATAAAATTATCGTGTTTGCGTCAAAGTGTTGCCAGAACGTTGTAGTATTTTTATAAATTTTTCAAAAAGATTAGATTTTTTCCGTTTGATAACCCCCCTTAGGTCGCTGGCTCCGCCTAGCTGACAAACTAATAAAGGGTAGCCGACGGATTCTCACTTCGTATTTATAGAAGTGTGGTGCTGTGCAATGGACTCGAGCTTTAGGTACAGACTTGATATGAACATAAGCAGGCAAAGCGTTGCTGAACATGAAATGTGGGGTAGTAATATTGGAAGGTTTGACGTAAATGACCGTTTTCTATAACAAACAATTTATTCCCAAAATAAAATAAAACTACTACAACAGGGACTTCACATTACCTTACTGTCACTCCAGTGGTACATTCAAGAACAGCTACTCAACAGCCTGATGGACCCACGGTATCCTTATCCCGTCGTCGCTGACTGACTAATGATACTAACTGAACAAAGTGGTGCCTACTGGTGACGCAAGCTTGCAATAAATATTGTCACGGCTTCACTGTGAACAAATACTATAACAACAAAACTTGACTGGCGCTCGCTGCTCTCAACGAGGTACCAAGTAACAAGGCGGTTAATCATAGAATGATAACCCCTTATAAAAATCTTACGTTAACACTTGTCTCTCAGGACAATCAACAACAAAAGTTACTCTAATTGAATTTAAACAATTACGTTAATACACACGTGTCTCAACGACACTTAAATGGCAGCAATAACTCGTAAATCAATTAATTACATCAACTTGAAAGTCAAGCATTCGGTGAGTAATTCCCAATTAATTACTGCAGACAACAGCCTATTAATTCAGACGAGTATTGATAAAGCCTGCTGTCTCTCAACTGACAGTCACTTCCGGTCTTACGACAAGATTACCTTAATGAGGGTAGACTACTGTACCACACACAAGGTTACAAGACTCTCCGTGTAAACATCAACACCTGGTGAATTCACTAAGTGGCAGTTACTAATTCTCTTTAATTAGCTACGAGTGCTTAATACCTCTGTCCGCAGATCTGATCAGTCCAACGAATTACAACAGCTTAATTACAGCGCAATTGACTCCGATCGTAACCGACTGGTTACGATCGGAGTCAACCCCCTTACGTTAATCAATCAATTAACGACTGCTGGAGTTCTACCTGCGCTGCCATTGAGTGAGGACGTGTCGCTTGACCGCTCTGGCAGTTTGAGGTAGTTGCCGTTTTCGCCAGCATGGGGTGTGGGGGTGTCTACCCTCCCTGCTGTTCCTGGTGGTGGGGACGTGGCGTGTTTTGCAATGGGCGGCCCTATTCCCGCTGTAGTGCGGTTAAACTCCATCGGATTGTAGTTTACTGGCCGTGCTGGTTACCTGCTAGTGGACATGGTATTGAGTGACATGCTTCGAGTCCCGGTTCGGGACATATATGGTGTTGAGCTGGTCACTGCTCACCATGTCATCATCAAGTTTGTGGGTGAGGCGGTGTACCGTGCTTTTCTATGGAGGTACGAGGGACGTACTTTGCAGCTGCAGGAAGGCTCCAGGTCTGTGACCATTTCGGACCGTAGTGGTGCTGTGACGTATGTCAGTGTTCATGGCACCCCCATGGAGTTTCCTGAGACTCTCTTCCGGCGATTCTTCCAGAGGTATGGCTCCATCATCAGTGTGCGGATGAACTCACTTTCATCTGGCACGTATTCGGGTGTGAAGACCAACATTCGGACCCTCGGGATGCGACTGAGGTCGGACATTCCGTCCTCTATCCGGCTGTTGGGATACTACGTGTGGGTGTTTTATGCCCGACAACCCCGTACTTGCTTCCGGTGTGGCTTGTTGGGGCATCAGGCTGCCGGGTGTAGTGCTGATCCGGTCGCTTCCGTGAACTTCTTCCGTGAAGAGTATTTCCCGCGCTCCCTCTGTAGGAGGACTCCGGGGGTGAGGAGGTGAGTGTCCCGTTCACTGCTGAGGCTCCCCCAGCGTCACCCGACGTTCCCCCAGTTGTCGCAGACCCTCCTCCGGGTGTTGCGGTGCCGTCGGATGTTCCTCCTGTCCATGTCTCTGGCCCTGCTGATCCCGTGGACCTTCCTGGTAATCCCTGTGGAGCATCGCTGTCTGCTTCTTTGTCTTCGGATGCGGATCCTGGCCCTGCGTCCGCGCCTCGGGTCCCTGCTGTGCTGGGCGGTGGGGTGGCTGCGGAGCCTCCTGCTGTGTGTGGTCCGGTTCCTCCTGTGGTAGAGGCTGCTGCCGTTCTGCGTCAGGCGTCGGTTCGCCCGGCTAGTGGTGCCCGTGCTTCTGGATCTGCTTCCGGCTCTGACGATATCCGGCCGGAGCCCAAACGTTCCAGGCATTCGTCTACTGCCTGGGCTGATGTTGGGGACTTCAGTGACTGTGGGTCTTCAGGTGTTGACGGCGTGGCTCCGGATGAGTCGTTGTCTCCACGGTTCGTGGTGGCGGAGGTACATGTGCCTGCTGGGGCTGGTGCCTGTGTCTCGGGTGTGCCTCCTGTTCCTTCCCCGCCCGGGGGCTCTCCGCAGTGGTGTGTGGTGGGTTCCGGTGCTGGGGGTGGTGAGGATGCTGGTGCTGGGCGTGGCCTGGTGGTGACTTTGAGAAAGGATGCGCTCCGCCATGGTTCCCTGCAGTCGTCTAGTGGTGTTCCCGTGGCCGCTGGTGCCCCTGTGCTGGTGCCCCTGTGCTGGTGCCCTCTGTCCGGCCCCCTACTGTGGAGGACCTGGAGGCCTGGGTTGCCGAGTTCCTGCTATCTGAGAAGCCGGAGGACTTTCTGATGAGCGGGTTCCTGGTGTATGGGATAGGGTGGCGCTTACTTGCATCCGGAGGAACACCATATGGGTTCCCTGTCTGCGAGTGTTTGTTGCCGGGGTTCCGATTCACATGGCGCCCCCGGTGGTGGGTCAAGCCTTTTGGGGGAGGTGGCTGATTTGGGAGGCGTTTAATATGCGGTATCCCCATTCCAGGGCAATTATGTAAATTGATTTTACTTTGACATGTATGTTATCCTTCTGCATTGCTCGCATGTGTTTTTATTCTTAGCTTGTTGTGTGTTGTGCGATTTTCTTGTTTTGTTTCATGATGTCCTTTATGTTGTGTTTTGTTCTCGGTCCTTCAGGCCGATGTGTGTTTGTTGTTATGTATGTACCTATGTTTATTTTCTGATTTGCATGGGTTGCTTGTTTATTATTGGTTTGTTGCGGGGCGGTTGGTTTGGTGTGGGTGTTTTTATTTGTGGGTGTCTTGTTTCTGTGCTGTACGTTTGCGCTGGTGTTTTAATTATTACTTTACATGTTGTACTTGTTTATTATTTTTTTGTGTGTGTGTATTGTGCTTGTCCTTTTATGTTTTCTGTTATGCATCTTGATGTTTGTTTTGTTTTATGATGTTTTGTTTTGAGATGTTACTGTGCTTGCTTGTTTGACAATTGTTTTCTATTTTGTGTCTTGATGTCTGTGTTTTTCAATGCATTTATCGTGTTTGTATTTTGTTGTACTGAGCTGTCGGCCCTTCTGGCTGGTGGTCTATTGTTTTATTTTGTTATGTTTTCTGTGTTTTCTTCTCGTTTTTATTGTATTTAAATTGCATGATTTGCATGTAAAAATAGAAAAAAAAATTAACGACAGCTCGTTAATTCGTTAACACTACATTTGTCTTCACTTGACAATTCCTCCACTGCTTGAACTTCACTGTGACTGTTGCCTTTACACGTCTCTACGTTAATGACAACAATGTTCAACGAAACAAGTGACCTCGTTAAGTAAATCGTGACCCCCCGTGACGTTAAATTACTTTAAGGGGGCATATCATTCTAAATCGTTATAAATTAAAAGTTGTTAAATTTGCCTGTAAATTTTTGTATGAAATGGTTATAGAAAGGGCTGCAACTGGTCCAAGTTTCACCATCACACCCTAAACAGAAAAGGAGAAAAAAAATACACAACGTATTATGCAACGAATGTTCAACATTCTCAAATAATCTCAGGGAACACATGTGTCAACTAAAATGTCTACTATGTGCTGTAGAAGCACAAACTCTTGTAATAATTGTAACATGTATGTGCAATATATTTATATTTAATTTTTTTTTTTTTCTTTTTTTTTTCTTTTTTTTTTGCCAATATTTTTTTCTCGTTTGTTATCAAGGGATTTGCATGAAACTTGCACACCTTGCTCAATGAATGCCTATGTGCAAGGGTGCCAATTATGAACGAAATCCGTCGAAGTCAAGCTCAGCTACAGGTGGCCGAACTTGGATCTTTATTTTACTCTGGAAAGTAATTTACACCTTCAAATTACTTCAGAGCTTTCATTTATTAATCAATTTACATGCAAATTACACCTTATATGTAGCGTTTGTGCTTCTACAGAATCTAGTAGACATTTTAGTCCAAAGTCTATTTGTTGATTTTATAAAAATTTATAAATATCATATATTGCATATTTTTTTAGAAGGGTAACTTTGAAAAATTATATTATTGCACTAAACACTTTTTTGATAAAACTGATCACTAGAATCCTTTATTATGTGCTTAATTTAATATATGAGTGTTATAGAAATGATTTTAGTTGACACATGTGTTCCCTGAAACTATTTAATAATTCGTTGCATATTTCGTTGTTTATTTTTTTTCTCCTTTTCTGTTTAGGGTGTGATGATGAAACTTGGACCAGCTGCAGCCCTTTCTATAACCATTTCATAAAAAAATTTATAAGCAAATTGAACCACTTTTAATTTTACATTGATATGCCCCCTTAATTCTCACGGAATCCTTCACAGTACACAACGCCTTCCACCAAGGACAAACTTGTCTACGGTTTACCCACGGTACAACACAGTACATCACAGTACATCCTTGCCACTCACGGCAAAACTTGTAAATGACTTCCCCAGTAAATTATCCACCAATAATTCACACTTTACCACAACACAACAGTAAAATAAGCACTGGCCAATATAATAATGGAAATGTTTTATAGCCAAGGGAAACCTCCCTGTTACCACTTTCACTGCTGGAAAAGGGGAATCAAATTACAGCAAATTACATACACGGCACAAAGAGAAATTGGAAACAAATAAAACTCACTTTACTCCACCACTGAATGTGTCAGTATGTGTCCTCACACACGTCAACCTCACAGTTGGGCTCAACCTCAACTTGGTGACGGCAACCAGGGTAAACTCACACGTCTCCAATTCCCATTCACCTCACTAGGTGGTCGACTTGGGACAGAGGACAGACGGAACACTGGGTGCGAAACCAGCTTTAGAGCTTTATTACCAACACAGGTACAGCAACAGGTACTCTGAGAGAGAACTCTATCAACATCAGAGGTCCGAGACTGTTCAACACGCTTCCACTACACATAAGGGGCATAACTGGCCGACCCCTCACAGTGTTCAAGAGAGAACTGGATAAGCACCTCCAAAAGATACCTGATCAACCAGGCTGTGACTCATACGTCAGGCTGCGAGCAGCCGCGTCCAACAGCCTGGTTGATCAGTCTGGCTACCAGGAGGCCTGGTCGACGACCGGGCCGCGGGGATGCTAAGCCCCGGAAGCACCTCAAGGTAACCTCAAGGTAAGGTAACCCAAAACGGAAACAGTGTACTTACATCAATCTCGCGGGCCCGCCACACACACTCACATACATACACGCCAATCTCACTTCCACTGCTGCTGCTGGATGATGACGTAGGCGTCCTCACTTCCTACACGTGGTCAGTTGGAGTATGGGTCCTAGACCACGGGGTTAGCTCCACATACAGCGACCAGGTGGCGCGAAAAAGCCGGCTTAGGCAGCCCAGGGTGCGCGCACAACAGATTACACAGCTGGGATGTGGTACCACGCCCTTCCACTTGACACGGTACCGCAGGATACGATGGTACACGGTGTTACACGGTACACGAGACGGAGTCCTTCACTGTTCCCTTCTAATTCCTCGGAATTAGAAATTTAAGGTTTCTCTCATAACACTGAAACCTTCTCTAGCACGTCTCACTGCAGGACCTTCAAGCACAGATACGATAGACGGCGGATGTCACTAACCTAGGCCGATAATTAACAGCCTCACTCAGTCCAGTTGCTCTGAGATGGCGTTTCATAAACAAACGGCTTAGATGTCTCAGTTCACACGTTCGGTGCACCTTTCCGAACTACCGGATTCTTACAAACGGCTCCCGGAAAGATAGCAAGATGATAGGCCTGACTTTAGTAACGTTGCAGGCGGTATTTCCCGATGCCTTGCCTAGCACGGGAAAGTACGTCCTCCCATAGCAACGTTCTTGGTAAGAATATTTTTTTCCAGCCAAGACGGCCCCGGGGATAACATGCGGCACCCCTCAGCACCTTGACCAATCACGGTTCAGCATTCCTGAGGCCCAGGAGCCTTGGCCAATGGCGCACCTGCCTCACGACGCTACCCCCTCTCTCTCACGAGGTGGACATGTGATAGGGGGAGGGAGGTCTACAGCCGTTATCCCCCCATACCTCCGTCTCTACACTTGACTTGTACAAAAAAATTCCCCTGAAATCAACTCCTTCCTGTAATTTCCTTCACAGACCTGATACAGCGATCAGAATGACATGAATGGCTAGCAAATGTCATGGGCTGTTTAACGACACCCAACACGACCGTGGAAAAGTTATATTCAGAAAGTTGAATCACGGTGCACATCACTGGTGCACTATGCAATTTCGTACTGCATTCAGTGCATGAGAGAGCAGGAAAAATATGTCTCCTGACACCTTCCCATTACCTCCCCTCGTTCGCCTTTCCTTCTCTTGTTCCCCCTTCCCTTCCTTCGAGCCGACATCGGTCATAAACACGTCAAGGGCAGGCATGTGACACTGTGCGGGCGTCTCAGGCCATATCTAGGGGAAGAGGAAGGGGAGGGCTATGAGCGGTGTACAGATCACTACATTCGTTCGAGGTGAAGAAAAATCAATAAATGCAGACTGTATTACACGTGTTATAAAATTACTCAACGTTTCGAACCTACATGGTTCATTCTCAAGTGATTTTAAAGTACAGGGGATATTAGATTTATACCATTAGGGGGGAGGGTGTCAGGTGTAGACAAAATAGACCAATACAAATGGGACAAGAATAAGACATAAAAGGGAGAAAAGTAAGGCGTTAAAGTTTGAAGAAAAAGGCGAAAATAGGAGCCAAAGCACGTCGGGCCCATGATTCACGTGAATTGTTCATAGCATGTTGAGCAATGTCTTCTATGTTTGCATCTTCATGTTCCGGTCTTGTTCTTACTCTCATGGTGGGTAGATGAATAGTTCCATAATTTGGGTTTTCATGGTAGGCTTTTCCATTTTTATGTAGCTTGTTTCAAGAATTCGTAATCATCTTACATCTTGGGTTATGTCTATTATACAAGTGTTTTTATGCAATCTATATAAGTAAAAATGGAAATGTTCGTTCGTTCATAATCGCTAATCTCCGGAAATTCTTCACTGATTACTTTGAAATTTTTACACCACATTCCATTCTCATCCCAGCACGTTTTTATATACATACTATATAGATGCCTATATATATAGATATATAGTTTTTTCCGGAAAACTGTGTTTTTCATGTGAGGGAAATCTTCGAAACCTCTTTACCGATTGCATTGAAATTATGACACAACGTTGCATTCGAATATGGGCGTCTTTTTATATACCTGCCATATACATAACTCACCTGTGACAAGAAAAAATATGCTTATTTTGAAAAACAGCGCCATCTGTTGGTCGTAAGAGCAACATACGCTGTAATCTCCGAAAGATCTTCACTGATTGTTTTGAAATTGTGACACAATGTTGTATTTGAATAGGCGCGTCTTTTCATATACCTACTATATAGATGCCACCCCTGTGACAGGTAAAAACATGCATTTTTGATAAACAGCGCCATCTGTTGCACATAAGATCAACACATGCTATGCTAAATATGTTACAATTCAATTTCAATGTTTCTGATTTCATTGATAAATGGAATTTTCATAAATTTCGATTTATTTTAATTTGGATTTAATTATTTTTGTGACATTGCATTGGAATTGAGCTGTGTTGTTAACCATACCGTTCATTTCTTGAGTATAGTTTATCTTTCAATTTTTTCGTTATTTTTCATTTCGGTTTTTTAACTTTTTTTCTTATATTTCAGTGATGGGGACATCTGGGGCCAGATTCAAGAAGCAGTTATGCAAGTACTTACGAAAGTGTACATCGTTCCTCAATCTTTGATGGCTTTAGTTGCATTTATTAAACAGTTTACAAGCATGAAAACTTGTCAATCAACTGTTGTTATTGTTATAAACAGCCTCCTTGTGCTTCGCAGCTCATTAACTGTTTAATAATTGTAAACAAAGCTGCCAAAGATTGAGAAGAATACAGGTTCGTAAGTGTTTGCCTAACATCTTTGTGAATCTAGCCCCAGATTATTTGATATTCCCAATTTTCTGATGGGAACATCAGATCATTTGATCATCAGACGAGGGAGTGGGGAATGGTGGGGAGGACGAGGGGACAGGGGAGGGGGGTAATGGTGGGGGAGGACGAGGGGACAGGGGAGTTGGGGATAGTGTGGACGAGGGGAATGGAGAATGGTTGGGATGACAAGGGGAGAGGATGACGGGACGGGGGAGGAGAGGAAATGGTAGGGAGGACGAGGGGACGGGGAGTAGGAGATTGAGGGGAGGACGAGGGGATGGTGGAGTAGCGAAAAATTCGAGATTTGTGTAACGTTTTCAATAAATTTTCATTATATTCGAATATTTTTTGAGCTCCCTGCCCCTTAATTTTACTTCCAGCTTGCCCTTGCCTCCCTGAAATCTAACAACTCTATACTTATCCTTCCTTCCGACAAAGGCAATTCGGTGGTTGTCCTTGAGCATGTGGGCTACCTCCTGAAAGCAAATGTCCTACTTCCCTGACTTCTAATTTTTTGGATTGCCATAAAACTTTCTTCAACGGCAAACTAAGACAGCTCTCTCGTCTTTACCCTCCTGACTTCGATCTTATTAATCGTTTCGAGTCATCTGCCCTTCTCTTCCTTATTTGTATGATCAACCTAAGACTCATAAACTTAGTGCTCCTCTTCACCCTATCATTTCTTCAAGGGGGCTCTGTCGACTACCCTCTTGCCTCCTGACTAACTAAAACTCTGATTCCTTACCTTGGTACTTTTTCTCCTGCCCACCTTCGTCACTCTCAGGACACTCATAGAAAGACTGCGCCTGCAGCCCTCCTGTAAGATGCCGAGTCTTGATGTCGACTCTCTGTTCACTACTGTTCCCCCTCGATGACGTTCTCTCTTTCCTTAGATAGAAGGCGACTGAGGGCCTTTTTCCTCGCCTGCTTCCCACTGACGTTTTCCTCGAACTCATCAGACTCTGTGTTGATTCTAACTCATTCTCTTTCAACTGCAAATACTTCTCTAAAATTTTCGGTGTCGCTATGGGTTCCCCTCTTTCCCCTGTTCATGCTAATCTCTACTTGGAATACTTCGAAACTTTTAATTAGGGAAATTAATTCGGAGGAGGACTCACTATCACTTCAAGTTGATCTAGATAGGGTTTTGAAATGGTCAAAGGATTGGCAGATGCAGTTTAATGCTGATAAATGTAAAGTTCTGAGGTTAGGTAATGATGATAGAGTTACAAGATACGAGCTAGATGGTGTTGTGATTGCGAAGTCGGATTGCGAAAGGGATCTGGGAGTGATGATTAGTAAGAATTTAAAACAAAAGGATCAATGCATAAATGTTCGTAATAAGGCAAATCGGACACTTGGATTTATTAATCGCAGCGTTAGTAACAAGACACCTGGTGTGGTTCTCAAGCTATATCTTGCTCTAGTTAGGCCCCATTTAGATTATGCAGTTCAGTTTTGGTCGCCATATTATAGAATGGATATAAATTCACTTGAACGTGTCCAGCGTAGGATGACTAAGTTAATTCCCCAAATTAGAAATCTTTCATATGAAGAAAGATTAACAAAGCTTAAGTTGCATTCACTGGAAAGGCGAAGAGTTAGGGGTGACATGATAGAGGTTTACAAGTGGATGAATGGACATAACCGGGGGGATATTAATAGGGTATTAAAAGTATCAACACAGGACAGAACACGAAACAATGGATATAAATTGGATAAGTTTAGATTTAGGAAAGACTTGGGTAAATACTGGTTCAGTAACAGGGTTGTTGATTTGTGGAACCAATTGCCGCGTAACATTGTGGAGGTGGGGTCCCTCGATTGTTTCAAGCACGGGTTGGACAAGTATATGAGTGGGATTGGGTGGTTATAGAATAGGAGCTGCCTCGTATGGGCCAATAGGCCTTCTGCAGTTACCTTTGTTCTTATGTTCTTATGTTCTTATGTTCTTTATCCTTCTATTGATACTCGTCCCTCTCTCTGGCTTCGCTATGTTGATGATATTTTTGCTTAATGGCCCCATGACCTTAGTCTTTTCCAGCTTTTCTTCTCCTCTCCTCTCTGAACAATCTGGATCCTTCAATACATTTCAAAGTTGATTGGAAATCTAATTCCCTCATTCCTTTTCTTGACGTTCACGTTCACAGCTCTGTGTCCGGGTTCTTTTTCTCTGTCTACCGCAGACCCATGCATAGTGACATGTACATTCACTTCTTTTCCTACCATCCTCCTTCTGTTAAGAAAAGTGTCCGCGTCTCTCTCTTCCTCTGCGCTCTACACATCTGCGACCCTCAGTTTGTTAGTTCTAAAATTTCCTTTATTTACAAATCATTCTCTCCCCTTGGTTACCCTTTTAATATTTATGAACTGTGCCTATTCTCAAGCTAAAAGAAATTTCTCTCATCCTAAACCTGCTTCCAACACTAGCAGTAATGTGCTCCTCCTTCCCTTCATATCTAGTTCACACTCGTCCTCCTGCTTCTAATGCTGCTGGTGTCTACTCTATTTCTTGTTCGTCTTGTCCTCTCCAATATTTTAGTGAAACTGGGCATACACTTAATGACAAACTTAAAAACACAAGAGAAGTGTTAAGTCTACAGACACAAACAGCGCTCTCTTCTGCCATGTTAGGGATTCTAATCATCCTATTGATTGGTCTTCCTCAAAAATAATCTTTCCTGCCTCTACTCTACACAGACGCCATCTTGTAGAATCAGTTCTGATACACACCCTACCCAACATGAACCTGATTCCTGGCTTTGTTGCTGTTGACTTTTCCCTTTCACGGTATATACTCAAATGTTCTAATTTTCTAACATACGTGACCTAACATAAGCCTGCCCTTCATTTTTCTCTTTTCTCTTTTTTTTTTCTCTCACGTTCCCATTAGTATACCTATTATTACTCCCTTTATTACACCTTACCAACCATACCTTTTCCCTTGCTCTTTTCTTTCTCTTAGATTTCCGTCTCCTCATCTCTCTCGCATTACTCATGCCCTTGCCTCCCTCGTCTCATAGAGCCAAAGTAGCAGAAGGAAGATCCACTGCGATATGCCACAACAAGACACTGGTTACTACTCATTCAAGCCTGGCAAAAATATTTCCTGAGACATTGCAGTAACCATACACAGACTCAGACTTGGTTACAAGTGCTGCTGGGAGGTAATAAACCCAATAGTTAAAGAGTGTCATATCTGTGGAACAGAAGCAGAGGCACCCCTGTTACACTACTTACTGGAATGTGAAGCTACTGAAGCCCTGCGGATCAAACTCAACATTAATCCAACAACAGCAGCTGCATTAGATGCACATTCCACAGCGACTACAATGATTAGAAAAGCCGTAGAGGAATGGAACTCATTAGTGAGCATTCTGCATCTATATCCGCCACCAAGATAATGTTATTAAAACAAGACTAAAACCAGTGCACTAAAACAGAAGGGAAAAAGAAATAGGGAAAAAGGAGGAATCCATACCAACATTTAAAACTTTGACCCAAATAACACAGTAACAAGGTTATCGCGAATAACTGAACACATTTACGGGCTCACCATAGCCCGTACTACATGGACATTTCATCTTTATTTGACATCATCTTCTTTATTTGACAATGAAAACATAATATTGCTCTCTTCTCAAGTCATTTTACTAGTCATTATACATTTTACTAACAACTACTGTGAAGCAGGATATCTTAAATCATAATAATATTTTCAGGCGTAGCATCGTGTTGCTCATGCCTTAAGCTGAAATGGTAAGATAACTAATGGTGGTGTTCAGAGCATCTGTGAAGGTCATTGTTAAGATGACGACAACGATGTTCCTTCAGCCAATTCTCTAATTTCATCAGTTACATATCATTTATGGTTATATTGGTTGAATGGTGATGGCAACAATGTTTCTCTTTAATTGAGCTAGTATTGTCAACATTATATTGCAAAGGTTTATGGTGTACGATGCATATAAAGCATCGGTTAAATGACGATGGCAAGACTGGAGCTATCGGTCCACCCTAGTAAAGTCAGCTATTGTTTCATAATGGTCTTCTTCTGTTAATAATAATAATAATAATGCATATAATAATAATAATAATAATAATAATAATAATAATAATAATAATAATAATAATAACAATAATAATAATATTTATTAGGGGAAAAGTGCATACATATTAAATTGGATACAAATGACAATCCCCATACCCCCTCAGCCAGGGAAAATGATTGAGGGACATCACCACAGACAGGGACAGGGAAGAATGGTGCATACTACCTGTGAATAGATCAGCCAGACATTATGGGGATTCAGCAGTGACCTGCAGGAAATGAAAGTGCAATTCAGCAGTAACCTGCAGGAAATGCAAGCATTAATACATAGCCAAAAAAGTGAGTTGGAGGAAGCCAAGGAGAAGATAAAGAGACTGAGGGAAAAATCAGAATTCAAACCAATACAGGGTATGCAACCTCCTGGAGACAGGGTACGAAGCTGATGGAGGGCGCCTTCCAGGGGGGACTCTCGTTTGCAGAAATACTGCAAAATATCCAAAGTGCCAAGCCTGCTTTAGAGGCAAAAGCTATGAATGCAGCTACCTCACAGGAAGGTGCAAAATGTACTGAACAAATGTTGGAAAGGAAAAAAATAGTTATAATTGTAGGTGTACAGGAACCAGAAGGATCCAGTCGGGAGGAGATGAGAAGGGAGGACCGAGCAACAATGACAGAGATCATGGAGAGATTGGATATGGAAGAGGCAAATGCCAACATAGAGAAGGTTTTCAGACTGGGCATCTACAAGAAGAAAAGGAAACGACTGATAAAGGTAGTTCTAATGAACGAGGTAATAAAAGAAAAAATCATATCCAGAAAGAGCAGATTTATGAGGTTAGGGGTATGTGATGACGTCTCTCTGCAAACGGACATGATGAGGGAAGAGAGAAGGAAGGCTGCAGAAGCAAGGAGGAGACGCAAAGAAAGGGTTTAGAATATGGGAGTCACAAGACTCAGATCAGTAGCTCCAGGCACCTCAGAGGGGAGTGGGAATCCCCCCCCCCCCACTAACAGGCCAGTAACCCCAGGGTTGTTTATAACAGAAGCCTCTCATCATCCATCTAAATAGCCATCCCTCAACAATCACCTGCACCTCCCCAGACAGTGAAGTTCCTCTTCAGACCATGCCCCCTCCCTGTTCCCTGATCCCAGGCCCACCATGTTCCCCCCCCCCCCCTCATGCCCGTCTTCTTCCACAAGCCCTCCCTGTTCCTTCACCCCTTGACCTTCCCTTGTTTCTCCAGCCCATGCCCTTCCCAGTTCCGCCACCCCAAGCTCTCCTTCCTACCCCAACCCCCCCTTCCTCCTTGACCCCACCCCTCCCCAGGCTCCCTTTCCCTCCCCAACCCCCAGCCTCCCAGTCAACCCAACCCAGTCTCCCCTACAAACCCCAACCCGTGATCTCCCACCACATGCCCCTCCTGCTTCCTCATCCCATGCCCTAATTAACCCCCAACCTCCGACCCCTTCAGCCACACCACTTAATACCCTTCTAGCCTCCCAGGTCCTCCTTGCTAGGCCCTCCCACCCCATGATACCTCCTGCCCTCCAACTCCAGATGAATCAACAGAAACTGAGAATAGACAGAGGAGAGTCAGCTTCAATGTAATGTACTCGAACATAAATGGGGTTACAAGCAAGACAACTGAGCTTAGGGAAGGAGCACAGGAAGTAAACCCAAATGTAATTGGACTCACAGAAACAAAACTCTCAGTAATCATAATGAATGCAGTGTTTTCCCAGGACTACAGTGTAATAGGTAAAGAGAGGAAAGGAAGGGGAGGAGGCGGAGTGGCTCTACTGATGAAAAAGGAAGTGAGTTTCGAGGAGATGGTTATTCCTGGATGTGAAGGGTTCAGAGACTTTATAACAGGTACCATGACGATGGGAGGATCAGGAGTAGTAGTAGCAGTCATATATAACCCCACCAACAAATGAAAGAAGACCCAGGCAAGAGTATGGCAGAAACAACATAGCAGTTAGCACTATAATTGAGAGAGCAACCGCTGCTGCCTGTAGAAATTGCTCCCATCTTCTCATAAATGGGGACTTTAATCACCGAAGGATAGACTGGGAAAACAAGGAACCACATGGAGGTGAGGAAACATGAAGAGCAAAACTGTTGGAGGTGGCGACTAGAAACTTTTTAAGTCCGCCTGTCAAGGGTCCCAAGAGAATGAGAGGCAACGATGAACCAGCAAGACTCGACTTAGTATTTACTCTGAACGATTCAGACATAAGGGAAATCGGTCTCGAATCTCCCGTAGGAATGAGTGATCACAGTGTGAGAGTTTGAGATTAGTGGAATAAGTGAAATGGTTGAGGAATTGAGCTCGGAAAATTTCTAAGAATTTTATTTATTCTTTAACCTTTATTCCTGTCGTGATATTCAATTAGGTCGCCTGAGGAAGGACTTGCTTAGCTAACACACAAAGTGTAGTAAGCTGCTCATTCCTCACTCTAGGACCATATATGAACAATTGACTAGGCGCGAGCAAACACTGAGACACCCAATAAAATTGAAATCCCCTCCACTTGGTCGCTGACCTTCGCCATTCGCCGAAATGAATCTAACGAGTTGGTCCTGGGCTCTCACAACAATAATTTATTGTTGTGTGGTTCCGTATATTTGGTTCAAAACTCTGAATCAGTCTCAATTTTTATAGTCGAGTGTGACAGTACACTTGCAGGGCAATAATAATGTGTGGGGTGTAACGGAAAGACAGTGTTCAACATAACAACTTAGTTTATTCAATAAAGTACTAACTACTACAATAAAACAAAAAGAAATATCAATGACGTTACTCGAAATCCTTCGTGTGACACTATCAATGACAGCTAGACACCAGCCCTTCGGACTGCATAATGAATTAACTCGAACATAAGCGTGAACACAGAGGAATCAACAAGATTCAAGAGCTAACAGATCTAAAATCACAATTACAACAAATGACACAGTGGGTTCTGAAACACGTCTCCAGTAACCTCTTACTGTTCTACGTCCTGTGCAGTCTACACCTGCAATAGCGGTTGCAATGCAATCAAATCAGTAGCCTTTCAGTGACAACAATGACTAATGGGTTCACTGGCAACTCCAGCAACCCTTCCTCATATTAATCCTTATGTTAACACTCCGTCCCCCTGACGATCAACAATCAATAACAATTTGATTTACGTTAATAACAAAATAACATTCACGTTAATTTAATAACTCTTACAACTGTCACTAGTAACGCGGAAATTACACAACACTCTACCCGTCGAGCACTCAGTGAGAAAATCCCATTAATCCCTGTACTATCAGACAGCTGATTAATCTCTTTACTAGTTACGTTAATTTACGTTAATCGGTTACTAATCACTAAGCGATGGTAAACTCTAATTTACAATGTCCAACGTGCTAAGAGAACGGTAATCACTCGTGATTACTTTTACGGTAATTAATTACTATCAAGATCAATAATTAATCAATTAAATACGCAACCTTTCACACTGGCTCAACAATTTACATTAAGGTATGAATTCCGTCTAAGCATTCCATACTCAGACCAATTCAAGTGGCTAATAACAGTAATTAGGCACCACGTTTACGTTATTCTAAAATGACGTTACTCCTCCCACGAGTCAATCAAGTGCCGGTACTTCCGGACAGATAAATAATGACGTTACATTAATGGAACAATGGAGCCTTCGTGTGAGTCGATCAAACACGGATCGAGGTTAATTACTTTGACTTCCTGAAACACATCAATTACCCGGCCCACTGACCGTTAATTACGACAGACAATACTCTAATTCTTATCTGGCTGATGGCTAGGCTTCCTGAGACTACCGTAGCTGCTTTGCAAGAAAGTAAATTAAGCCAAACGTATTCTACGTTACTCAAATTGTCAAAGAACAAATTCTCTTAAAGCAAAGAGCGTTTCCTTGGTTACGTTATATTAATTGCCTCGCATTCACCTCACTGAATACTGGACTTCGATCTTCTACCAGATAAACAGGAGAATATAAAACCCTAGTACTCGTCTACAGCCGAGTTCACCCACGACAATTACAAATCACAGTGATTTACGTTACAATCCGGTTGCAATGACAATACTGCAGAACCTAGTAAAATAACATACAGGACATAAACCCTCCAAAACACTGCCCCACAATGACTTTACTGAACTGCAATCACATACGGTGATTGAACAACACTTGCAACAATTACCATAATTGACAACCCCTTTGTAATAACACACACGGCAAGTACTCTAAATTCCAAGTAGTAGAATACTGCCCAACACTTACTTACTGTTGCAAATGACCCCAGTGCGCTCTAAATAACCCCTTAGAACACAGGTCCACACATTGCAATCACCACAGTAAATAACACAATAACACTGGGCACCGTGACACTACGATAATATATATATAATTACGGCTGACACATGTAGCCTACAGCTATCTGGACTGACAAGATGACAACAAGGGTGATTAACTCCTCGTCCACACTTCACTTCACCTCTACAGGTGCTTAGTGACAATGCGACGGAACACCTGACTTTGAATTCAAGCGTTAGAGACTAACTAATCACCAGAAATACACACATAGGTACTTACTCATTAATACTGCCGGCCTTACACACACACCATTCCCATACATCAGGCACCCTGCTATGGGTTGCTGACTCATAGTGGTGGAGATGGCTAGAGCGGTCCTCACGTGGTATCTTACGTGCAATTAGCGCGCACTCGAACCCCCCAACACCCTCACAACACGGCTCTTCCATGACGACGAGTCAAGTGGCTGGCGCGGGCAGCCCACAGCTCACCCACAATGCGGCCTAGCTGTTTCCGCGCAAACTTGAGTCTCGCTTCAAGCCATACAATAGAATGATGCTATCGGCATATCTCTGTCCACAGACGTGCTACCCCGGTCAGGGTAACATTTCTGGAATGCTGATGACGGGGGGCACTCACATGAGCCCAAACACTAGCTGTTTCGGTTGTTGGTTACCAAACTTAAGTCCACGCACTTAACGAGTGCACTTAACAAGTGTACTGGCCTCCACAGGCATAAGAGCACCATTGTAAATGAGCTGGTGAACCATCCCCTCACACACAGTGTACTGTTGTTTGAGTATCTGGTCATAATGTTATCTTGAATATTAGAGGAAAGACGGCTCAAGACATGATGAACTACATCACACAGAAGTGCAAGGAGGCAGCAGACAAGTTCGTCCCAATACAAGCGGAAATGAAATGCAAATGAGAAACCCGTGGTTTAATCAAGGATGTAAGCTAGCAAATCCACTAAGTAAAGACTTGTGGAGAAACTATAGAAACAACAGAACTCTAGAGAGCTGAGAAAGATACCAGAATGCCGAGAATGAATACATCTGGGTGAGAAAAGAGGTAGAGAGGCAATATGAAAATGATATAGCGAGCAAGGCAAAGACTCAACCCAAACTGCTGCATAACCACATCAGGAGGAAAACAATAGTGAAGGAACAAGTAATGAAACTGATGATATGGGCAGAAAGATTCACTACAAACAACAAGGAAGTGTGTGAGGAACTCAATACGATATTCCAGGAGGTTTCCACTTCTGTGTAAGGAGAAGTCCTAGAGATAAAAGAGGGAATATCAAAACAGGACACCACTAGAGGAGTTTGTGACTACCAGTGGTGAGGAGAGGAAGCATCGGCCTGATTTGGATGTGACAAAGGCTATTGGTCCAGATGGAATTTCACCATGAATTCTAAAGGAAGGATCAGAAGCTCTATGCCTCGCACTCTCCATGGTGTACAACAAATCACTGGAAACAGGTGAACTGCCAAAAATTTGGAAGACGGCCAATGAAGTTCCAATATACAGGAAGGGTGATAGGCAGGAGGCACTGAACTACAGGTCAGTGTCACTAACATGCATTCCATGCAAGATGATGGAGAAGATTGTGCGTAAAAAGCTAGTAGAACATCTTGAGAGAAAGAACTTTGTAATGCAACGTAAACAAGGATTCAGAGATGCCAAATCATGCCTAACAGGTTTAATTGAGTTCTATGACCAGGCAACAAAAGTTTTGGTACTAGAGAGAGGGCTGGGCAGAATGCATATTTCTTGACTGTCAGAAAGCCTCTGTCACAGTACCACAAAAGAGACTAGTACAAAACTTGAGATGCAGGCCGGAGTGAAAGGGAAAGTACTCCACTGGATAAAGGAGTACCTAAGCAACAGGACACAGCGAGTCACTGTGAGGGGTGAGGTCTGGGAGTGGCGAGGAATCACCAGTGGAATTCCACATGGATCAGTCCTTGGACCTGTACTGATTCTGAAATACGTAAATGATCTCCCAGAAGGAATTGACTCGTTCCTCTCAATGTTTGCTGACGATGCAAAAACTATGAGGAGGATCAAGACAGAGGAAGATAGTATGAGGCTACAAGATGAGCTAGAAAAACTGAAGGAATGGTCCAACAAATGGCTACTAAAGTTCAACCCAAGTAAATGTAAGTTAATGAAACTAGAAGGAGGAAATAGGAAGCCAGACATTGGATACCGAATGGGAGATGAAGTCGTTCACGAAACGGGCAGAAAGAAAGGTCTATGAGTTGATATCACACCAAACATGTCTCCGGAAGCCCACATAAAAAGAATAACATCAGTGGCCTTTGTGAGGCAGGATAATATCAGAACTTCCTTCAGAAACCTGTGTAAGGAATCCTTCAGAACCTTGTATACAACATATGTAAGGCGTATCCTGGATTATGCATCCTGGAGTATGCAGCCCCAGCATGGAGCCCGTACCTAGTCAAGCACAAGACGAAGCTGGAAAAAGTTCAGAGGTATGCCACTAGGCTAGTTCCGGAACTAAGAGAAAAAGTTATGAATTATGAGGAAAGGCTGCGGGACCTGCATCTCATGTCGCTGGAAGACAGAAGAGCTCGTGGAGACATGATCACCACATACAAAATTCTCAGGGGAATTGACATGGTAGACAAGGATGGATTATTTAACACAGGTGGTACATGAACAAGGGGACAGGTGGAAGCTGAGTTCCCAAATGATCCACAAAGACGTTAGAGAGAACTTTTTCAGAGTCAGAGAAGTTGTTAAACGGAATGCAGTAGGAAGTGAGATGGTGGAGGCTGACTTCATACACAGTTTCATATGTAGATATGATAGAACCCAGTAGGCTCAGAAATCTGTACATCAGTTGGTTGGCGGTTGAGAGGCGGGTCCTAAGAGCCAAAGCTCAACCCCCATCAAGCACAATTTGGTGAATAAAATTAGTGAGAACAAGAAGAATGTTTTATTTCTTATTAGGACAAGTATATACTATGCTTCAAGCCAATAATACTCACAGAGTTTCGGGCATGACAATAGCATCACTGTCGCTCTCGAGGCAAGTAATAAGTGCTCATATAAGTACAGGTGGGATGTCGGACATTTTAATGGTGATCTATTGTTAACAATTTTAACACGATCGTCCTCTCTTAAATTTAGGGTGGAAAATACTTTTGCATATTAATTGGAGTCCGTACACTTCAAAAAAGTAAAAAGAAATGGACATCTCGAAAAGCTTATTTCAATATATTACAGAAACAACTTGAATCGTGATGGATTATGCATAATAACAATTGTGGTATCTGTTGACAGGCTGGACAGCCCTTCAGTGGGCAGCCGCAGGTGGTCATGACAACACTGTGAAGGTCCTCCTCGACGCTGGAGCATACATCAACCCTGCAGATAATGATAGTAAGAGTCACAATTATGCATCCCAACATTATACAACACTTATGTCACACAACAAACCAAGCTTATCATTTGACAAAATGCAATATATATATATTATAATTATACCATAGGAGATAATGTCTGTTCAAAGTTGGAGGCCAAACGTTTCATATACAAAAAATTGTCATATACGTTTCATATACAAAAGTAATCTGCACCATTATTCACTGATGTTACGAAAATTAACAGAAAATTCCTGATGTAAATAATTTACCCGTACTAGCATCAAACAGACAATTCTCCCACACCGTTAAAAGTTTCTTAAGCAACTGTTATATACCAGAGTAAGGGTAACTATTCTTGTTTTAGTATTTCACACCACTTAGCTGCTTTTGCTGCCAACCAACCACACATTAGACAATTGTATTTTTTATAAGACAGAGAGAGAGAGACAGAAAAAGAGTGAGACAGACACAGTGTGAGAGCGTACATTCATTAACCAGGCGTTGCCCACATAGGAAATGCCAGATGTACGTTGTTCACTTCGGGAGTCACTACAAACCCACAGGCCTCCATGCTGGGAAGCCAGTTGTGGAATCTGGCTTCCAAATTCCACAATTGGAATCGCTGATCCAGAAAGTGAGCAGCGTGAGCGTTTTGCTTCCGCTGCGCCAAGGGTTCCGTATGTCAGGTAGAGATGAAGACCAGGACGGTATTCACCCACACAAGCCAATACAGAGCCATCCTCACTTGGGTCGTTCTTTCTACAACTTGCATGCAAGCAAATATAGCCGGTAGAGCTTGGACTCTCACACCAATATTTATATAAAGTTGTTTGGGGTTAGGAGCTGGAACCTGAACCAACTTAAGAGACAATTGGAATGTGATGTAAAATGGGGCCGTACTGCAGAATCGGGAATGATGTCAAAGGCAAGTGTAAGAGCAAAAATAGCTTTATTCAACTACCTACTAATACACAGGCACCCACATTACGTTAATTCAAGAGTGTCATTTCAAATCTGTCAATACCACAATTGCAGTAGGTCTCCTGACCCACCACCTGACAGGTGTATACAGTCATAAGGCTTCGACCCACTGTTGCAGTAGGTCTCCTGACCCACCACCTGACAGGTGTATACAGTCATAAGGCCTCGACCCACCGTTGCAGTAGGTCTCCTGACCCACCACCTGACAGGTGTATACAGTCATAAGGCCTCGACCCACCGTTGCAGTAGGTCTCCTGACCCACCACCTGTCAGGTGTATAGAGTCATAAGGCCTCGACCCACTGTTGCAGTAGGTCTCCTGACCCACCACCTGACAGGTGTATAGAGTCATAAGGCCTCGACCCACTGTTGCAGTAGGTCTCCTGACCCACCACCTGAGAGGTGTATAGAGTCATAAAGCTTCGACCCACTGTTGCAGTAGGTCTCCTGACCCACCACCTGACAGGTGTATACAGTCATAAGGCTTCGACCCATCGTTGCAGTAGGTCTCCTGACCCACTACCTGACAGGTGTATAGAGTCATAAAGCTTCGACCCACTGTTGCAGTAGGTCTCCTGACCCACCACCTGACAGGTGTAAAGGAAATCAAGGCCTCGACCCACCGGACAGGTCATCAGCAACAGTTTACTAACCTGAAACACTTCGTGCACATTCTTGGCAAATATCAAAATACTTCACTTCCACAATATATCAACATATATAAATGCATACATAACAGTGTCATTAGGACACACAACAATACCAACAATTGCTTTAACAATCAATGTCACCAAGACATTCAATCACCTACGTAACACATGTAACTTGAACAGCAACCAAAACATACACAATTACCATTTAATTTTTCAATTAATTACCATTAATTAATTAACCACAATTATATTAATTACTGTCACTTAGATGGTCAACAAATCAACAGTTACATCAAAGTCACTTTCACCCAGACAAGTGTCCAATCAAAGACAATTACGTTTATCACTGTCACCTCGACAATTAACAATCACCTAATTACATTATTATATTGTTTATCAATTAGACGAAACAATCAATTAACAGCTTAATACACTGTCAACCGACAGCTAATGACTTGACTAATTACAATAATAATTTTACTAATTACATTAAGGAATCACTACCGAGGATATCACTGGGACAATCCAACACCACACAATAATTACAAACACAATTTAAGAACATAAGAACATAAAAACAAAGGCAACTGCAGAAGGCCTATTGGCCCATACGAGGCAGCTCCTATTTATAACCACCCAATCCCACTCATATACATGTCTAACCCACGCTTGAAACAATCGAGGGACCCAACCTCCACCACGTTACGCAGTAATTGGTTCCACAAATCAACAACTCTGTTACCGAACCAGTATTTACCCAAGTCATTCCTAAATCTAAACTTATCCAATATATACCCATTTTTTCGTGTTCTGTCTTGTGTTGATACTTTTAATATCACATAATATATTACTTTTGATACCCTTTTTATATCCCCTTTGTTGTGTCCATTCATCCACGTGTAAACCTCTATCATGTCACCCCTAACTCTTCGCATTTCCAGTGAATGCAAATTAAGCTTTGTTAATCTTTCTTCATATGAAAGATTTCTAATTTGGGGAATTAACTTAGGCATCCTACGCTGGACACGTTCAAGTGAATTTATATCCATTCTATAGTATGGCGACCAAAACTGAAATGCATAATCTAAATGGAGCCTAACCAGAGCAAGATATAACTGAAGAACCACACCAGGTGTCTTGTTAACATAAGAACATAAAAAACATAAGAACAAAGGTAACTGCAGAAGGCCTATTGGCCCATACGAGGCAGCTCCTATTCTATAACCACCCAATCCCACTCATATACTTGTCCAACCCGTGCTTGAAACAATCAAGGGACCCCACCTCCACAATGTTACGCGGCAATTGGTTCCACAAATCAACAACCCTGTTACTGAACCAGTATTTACCCAAGTCTTTCCTAAATCTAAACTTATCCAATTTATACCCATTGTTTCGTGTTCTGTCCTGTGTTGATACTTTTAATACCCTATTAATATCCCCCCGGTTATGTCCATTCATCCACTTGTAAACCTCTATCATGTCACCCCTAACTCTTCGCCTTTCCAGTGAATGCAACTTAAGCTTTGTTAATCTTTCTTCATATGAAAGATTTCTAATTTGGGGAATTAACTTAGTCATCCTACGCTGGACACGTTCAAGTGAATTTATATCCATTCTATAATATGGCGACCAAAACTGAACTGCATAATCTAAATGGGGCCTAACTAGAGCAAGATATAGCTTGAGAACCACACCAGGTGTCTTGTTACTAACGCTGCGATTAATAAATCCAAGTGTCCGATTTGCCTTATTACGAACATTTATGCATTGATCCTTTTGTTTTAAATTCTTACTAATCATAACTCCCAGATCCCTTTCGCAATCCGACTTCGCAATCACAACACCATCTAGCTCGTATCTTGTAACTCTATCATCATTACCTAACCTCAGAACTTTACATTTATCAGCATTAAACTGCATCTGCCAATCCTTTGACCATTTCAAAACCCTATCTAGATCAACTTGAAGTGATAGTGAGTCCTCCTCCGAATTAATTTCCCTACCGATTTTCGTATCATCGGCAAATTTGCAAATGTTGCTACTCAAACCTGAATCTAAATCATTTATATATATTATAAACAACAGAGGTCCCAGGACAGAGCCTTGAGGCACTCCACTTACAACATTTTCCCACTTTGACTTGATTCCATTTATACTAACTCTCTGTTTCCTTTGGTATAGCCATGCCCTAATCCAGCTTAATATACCACCCCCAATACATAAGAACATAAGAACATAAGAACAAAGGTAACTGCAGAAGGCCTAT
The DNA here is from genome assembly GCF_040958095.1 of Procambarus clarkii. Taxonomy (NCBI): domain Eukaryota; kingdom Metazoa; phylum Arthropoda; class Malacostraca; order Decapoda; family Cambaridae; genus Procambarus; species Procambarus clarkii. The sequence goes on from NC_091220.1 coordinate 24,420,790, forward strand.
TGGCCCATACGAGGCAGCTCCTATTCTATAACCACCCAATCCCACTCATATACTTGTCCAACCCGTGCTTGAAACAATCGAGGGACCCCACCTCCACAATGTTACGCGGCAATTGGTTCCACAAATCAACAACCCTGTTACTGAACCAGTATTTACCCAAGTCTTTCCTAAATCTAAACTTATCCAATTTATATCCATTGTTTCGTGTTCTGTCCTGTGTTGATACTTTTAATACCCTATTAATATCCCCCCGGTTATGTCCATTCATCCACTTGTAAACCTCTATCATGTCACCCCTAACTCTTCGCCTTTCCAGTGAATGCAACTTAAGCTTTGTTAATCTTTCTTCATATGAAAGATTTCTAATTTGGGGAATTAACTTAGTCATCCTACGCTGGACACGTTCAAGTGAATTTATATCCATTCTATAATATGGCGACCAAAACTGAACTGCATAATCTAAATGGGGCCTAACTAGAGCAAGATATAGCTTGAGAACCACACCAGGTGTCTTGTTACTAACGCTGCGATTAATAAATCCAAGTGTCCGATTTGCCTTATTACGAACATTTATGCATTGATCCTTTTGTTTTAAATTCTTACTAATCATAACTCCCAGATCCCTTTCGCAATCCGACTTCGCAATCACAACACCATCTAGCTCGTATCTTGTAACTCTATCATCATTACCTAACCTCAGAACTTTACATTTATCAGCATTAAACTGCATCTGCCAATCCTTTGACCATTTCAAAACCCTATCTAGATCAACTTGAAGTGATAGTGAGTCCTCCTCCGAATTAATTTCCCTACCGATTTTCGTATCATCGGCAAATTTGCAAATGTTGCTACTCAAACCTGAATCTAAATCATTTATATATATTATAAACAACAGAGTCCCAGGACAGAGCCTTGAGGCACTCCACCATACCATGAGACTCTATCTTTTTAATCAGTCTTTCATGTGGCACTGTATCAAAAGCTTTGCTAAAGTCAAGGTATACAACATCGCAATCCTTACCACTATCAACTGCCTCAACAATGCTAGAATAAAAAGATAACAAATTTGTTAAACATGAACGGCCATTTATAAAACCATGTTGCGACTCAATTATTAATTTATGTTTTTCAAGATGAAGACGAATTTTATTTGCTATTATAGATTCGAGTAACTTTCCCACAATAGACGTTAGGCTAATTGGTCGATAGTTAGACGCAAGTGATCTATCTCCTTTCTTAAAAACTGGTATCACATTAGCAACTTTCCAAAACTCTGGCACCCTGCCTGACTCTATTGATTTATTAAATATGGTTGACAGTGGGTCACAAAGCTCCTCTTTGCATTCTTTAAGCACCCTGGCAAACACTTCATCCGGCCCTGGGGATTTGTTTGGTTTGCGTTTTACTATTTGTTTAAGAACATCCTCCCTGGTAACTGCTAAACTCGTCAACCTGTCCTCGTCCCCACCCACATAGACTTGTTCGGCTGAAGGCATATTGTTAAGTTCCTCTTTAGTAAATACAGATACAAAATATTTATTAAAAATACTACTCATCTCTTCATCACTATCTGTTATTTGACCTGTCTCAGTTTTTAATGGACCTATCCTTTCCCTAGTCTTGGTACGATATAACTGAAAAAACCCTTTAGGATTTGTCTTTGCTTGCCCTGCTATGCGAACTTCATAGTTTCTTTTTGCTTTCCTTATCTCTTTTTTAACATTTGCTAACCAGTTGTACGAATTCCTGTTCTAAAGTGACCTCCCCATTTTTAATCCTTTTGTACCAAGCTCTCTTTTTACCTATAAGGTTCTTCAAATTCTTTGTTATCCACTTTGGGTCATTAGTATTCGATCTATTCAATTTGTATGGTATACTACGTTCCTGTGCTTTGTTTAGAATATTCTTAAATAAGTTATATATTGAATCCACATCGAAATCCCCATTTAAGTCACCTATCGCTGGGTTCATGTCTCGCTCCAAGACCGGCCCCCACCCCATACCCAAGACTTTCCAATCAATTTGACCCAAAAAATTTCTTACGCTATTAAAATCAGCTTTTCGAAAATCTGGCACTTTAACAGAATTTTCTCCTACTGGTCTATTCCATTCTATGCTAAATCTGATTTCTTTGTGATCACTGCTCCCTAGCTCACTCCCTATTTCGATGTCATTAATTTGCGTTTCCCTGTTAGTTAACACTAAATCTAAAATATTATTTTCCCGTGTTGGTTCCTTAATGTGTTGCGTAAGAAAGCAATCGTCAATTAATTCTAGAAAATCTTCTGCTTCACTATTCCCTGTTTTGTTCAACCAGTTTATTCCGCTAAAATTAAAGTCACCCATGACATAAATACTGTTAGATCTAGATGCTCTAGATATTTCATCCCATAGATGCTTTGCTTCCATTCTGTCTAAATTTGGTGGCCTATATATTACTCCTATTATAATATTATTAGCTTTTTCGTTTAATTCAATCCAAATAGTTTCTGTGTGTGGCTCTGTTTTGATTCCCTCTTTGAGACTACATTTCAAATTGTCCCTAACATATATGGCTACTCCACCTCCTCGTCTAATATATCTATCTGTGTGAAATAGTTTAAATCCATATATTTGATATTCAGCTAATAGTTCTCTATTTTCTACATTCATCCACGTTTCGGTAAGTGCAATAATATCTATTTTTTCTGTGCAGACAAGAGCATTTAATTCGTTAATTTTATTTCTTAGACTTCTACTGTTAGTGTAATATACCCTAAGTGAATTGTTATTTTGCGGACCTTCTCTTTCCCTGATCGTTTTGCCAATTCCTTTCTCCCACAAACACATACTTTTATTACCTCCTTCCTCCAAATCAATTCCCATACCTCTATCTACTAACAGTTTAAACCCAAACAAACACCTCTAACCACTTCTTCTAACGAGTTCGCAACAGCAACAACCCCAGCTCTCGATAGATGCACCCCATCACGAGCATACATTTCATTTCTTCCATAGAAGTGTTCCCAGTTGTCTATGAAAGATATTGCATTTGATTTGCAATATCTTTCCAGCCGGCAATTGACACCAAGTGCCCTCGATAACCATTCATTTCCCACTCCCTTTCTTGGAAGAATGCCACATATGATCGGGATTCCTCCCTTGCTCCTAACTAATTCTATGGCTGTTTTATACCTCTGAATCAGTTCCTCACTCCTAACTCGACCAACATCATTTCCTCCCACGCTAATGCAAATAATGGGATTGTTCCCATTACCAGCCATAATATCATTCATGTTGTTTATAATATCACCAATGCCAGCTCCGGGATAGCAAACCCTTAACCTGTTCCCCCTATCTCTAGCACAAAACGTTCTATCCAAATACCTTATCTGGGAATCTCCCACAACTAATGTTTGCTTAGGTACTTCCTTTACTTTCTGAGGGGCCTGCGCTTCCTTTCTCTTCGTTGCTTTCCCTTTTGCGCGATCCACAGTCTCTCCACAGCACTCATCCTCCAAAACGTCAAATGAATTAGAAGTTGCTATGGCGTTTGAAGGCGGCTTTATCAAAGTCTTCTTAAGGCCCCTGTCTTTCACAACTCTCCAAGACGAGGTCCCTTTACTACTGGTCTCCTCCTTCGTTACTTCTCGTTGTTCTTTCAGCTGACGCACCTCCTCCCGCAGAAAGTCCAACTCTGTCCTCAGGGCTCCCACTAGAGTCACCAGGTCCTTAACTACAACTTCCATATTGCAATGATAATATAACAACACTCAGGAGCTCCGGTTAACACAACCTCTCACTGTGACTTCACCTGACCGACTGATCCAAACTAACGCTTCGATTAATAAATCCCAGTGTCCTATTTGCTTTATTACGAACACTCAGGCATTGATCCTTTTGTTTTAAATTCTTACTAATCATAACTCCTAGATCCGTTTCGCAATCCGACTTCGCAATCTCAACACCATCTAGCTCGTATCTTGTAACTCTATCATCATTACCTAGCCTCAGAACTTTACATTTATCAGCGTTAAACTGCATTTGCCAATCCTCTGACCATTTCAAAACCCTATCTAGATCAACTTGAAGCGATAGTGAGTCCTCCTCCGAATTAATTTCCCTACCGATTTTCGTATCATCGGCAAATTTGCAAATGTTGCTACTCAAACCTGAATCTAAATCATTTATATATATTATAAACAACAGAGGTCCCAGGACAGAGCCCTGAGGTACTCCACTAACAACTTTATCCCACTCTGACTTAAATATAGCACCCCCAATACCGTGAGCTTCTATTTTTTTAATTAGTCTTTCATGTGGCACTGTATCAAAAGCTTTGCTAAAGTCAAGGTACACAACATCACAATCCTTACCACTATCAACTGCCTCAACTATGCTGGAATAAAAAGTTAGCAAATTTGTTAAACATGAATGGCCATTTGTAAAACCATGTTGCGACTCATTTATTAATTTATGTTTTTCAAGATGGAGACGAATTGTATTTGCAATTATTGATTCAAGTAACTTTCCCACAATAGACGTTAGGCTAATTGGCCGATAGTTTGACCCAAGTGATCTATCTCCTTTCTTAAAAATTGGTACCACATTAGCTACCTTCCATGACTCTGGCACTCTGCCTGACTCTATTGATTTATTAAATATGGTAGACAGTGGCTCGGAAAGCTCCTCTTTGCATTCTTTAAGCACCCTGGCAAACACTTCATCCGGCCCTGGGGATTTGTTTGGTTTTAGTTTTTCTAATTGTTTAATTACATCCTCCCTGGTAACTGCTAAACTAGTCAACCTGTCCTCATCCCCACCCACATAGACTTGTTCGGCTGAAGGCATATTGTTAAGTTCTTCTTTAGTAAATACAGATATAAAATATTTGTTAAAAATACTACTCATCTCCTTGTCATTATCCGTTATTTGACCTGTCTCAGATTTTAATGTACCTATCCTTTCCCTAGTCTTAGTTCGATATAACTGAAAAAAACCTTTAGGATTTGACTTTGCTTGCTCTGCTATGCGAACTTCATAGTTTCTTTTTGCTTTCCTGATCTCTTTTTTTAAGATTTCTAACCAGTTGTATGAATTCCTGTTCTAAACTGACTTCCCCATTCTTAATCCTTTTGTACCAAGCTCTCTTTTTACCTATAAGGTTCTTTAAATTATTTGTTATCCACTTTGGGTCATTAGTATTCGATCTATTCAATTTGTATGGTATACTACGTTCCTGTGCTTTGTTTAGAATATTCTTAAATAAGTTATATATTAAATCCACATCGAAATCCCCTTTTACGTCACCTATCGCTGGGTTCATGTCTCGCTCTAAGACCGGCCCACACCCCATACCCAAGACTTTTCAATCTATTTGACCCAAAAAATTTCTTACGCTATTAAAATCAGCTTTTCGAAAATCTGGCACTTTAACAGAATTTTCTCCTACAGGTCTATTCCATTCTATGCTAAATCTGATTACTTTGTGATCACTGTTCCCTAGCTCACTCCCTATTTCGATGTCATTAATTTGTGTTCCCTGTTAGTTAACACTAAATCTAAAATATTATTTTCCCGCGTTGGTTCCTTAATGTGTTGCCTAAGAAAGCAATCGTCAATTAATTCTAGGAAATCTTCTGCTTCACTATTCCCTGTTTTGTTCACCCAGTTTATTCCACTAAAATTAAAGTCACCCATGACATAAATACTGTTAGATCTAGATGCTCTAGATATTTCATCCCATAGATGCTTTGCTTCCATTCTGTCTAAATTTGGTGGCCTATATATAACTCCTATTATAATATTTGCTTTTTCGTTTAATTCTATCCAAATAGTTTCTGTGTGTAGCTCAGTTTTGATTCCTTCTTTGAGGCTACATTTCAAATTGTCCCTAACATATATGGCTACTCCCCCTCCTCGTCTAATATATCTTTCTGTGTGAAATAGTTTAAAACCAATTATCTGATATTCAGCTAGTAGTTCTCTATTTTCTACATTCATCCACGTTTCGGTAAGTGCAATAATATCTATTTTTTCTGTGCAGACAAGAGCATTTAATTCATTAATTTTATTTCTTAGACTTCTACTGTTAGTGTAATATATCCTAAGTGAATTGTTATTTTGAGGCCCTTTTCTTTCCCTGATCATTTTGCCAATTCTTTTCTCCCACGAACACATACTTTTATTACCTCCTTCCTCCAAATCAATTTCCATACCACTATCTACTAACAGTTTAAACCCAAACAAATACCTCTAACCACTGGTTCCAACGAGTTCGCAACAGAAACAACCCCAGCACTCGATAGATGCACCCCATCACGAGCATACATTTCATTTCTTCCATAGAAGTGTTCCCAGTTGTCCATGAAAGATATTGCATTTCATTTGCAATATCTTTCCAGCCCGCAATTGACACCAAGTGCCCTCGACATCCATTCATTTCCCACTCCCTTTCTTGGAAGAATGCCACATATGATCGGGATTCCTCCCTTGCTCCTAACTAATTCAATGTCTGTCCTAAATCTCTGTATAAGTTCCTCACTCCTAACTCGCCCAACATCATTATCCCCTGCACTAATACAAATAATGGGTATGTTCCCATTTCTCGTCATAATATCATTCATGTTTCCAACAATATCCCCAATTCCTGCTCCCGGATAGCAAACCCTTAATCTGTTCCCCCTATCTCTGGCACAAAACGTTCTGTCTAAATACCTCACCTGGGAATCTCCCACAACCAAAATTCGCTTCGGTACCGCCTTAACTTTCTGAGCAGCCTGAGGGGCCTGCGCTCCGCCGCTCCTCGCTGATTTCCTCGCTGCAGGCGCACCACAGCACTCGTCCTCCAACACGGCAAATGAATTTGCTGTCTTTAGGGCGTCTGTAGGCGGCCTTGTCAAGGTCTTCTTAAGACCCCTGTCTTTCACGACTCTCCACGATGAGGTCTCGTCAACACTGGTCTCCTCCTTCGTTTCCTCTCGAAGTCTCAGCCGTCGTACCTCCTCCTGCAGGGAATCCATCTCTGCTCTCAGAGCTCCAACCAAACTCACCAAATCCTTCACTAATCCTTCCATTATTGCAATAATAATGTTACTCCAGAGCTCCAGCTAACACAACCTCTCACTGTGACAGCACCTGACTGACTGACCGAATGTAGTCATTAATGCCTACATTACAGTGTCGGTCGTTCTCCAATAAATTCCGAGCTTGACTTGCACTACCGAAAGTGGCTTGTATCTCAATGGCTGGAAAGATGTCGCACCGGGCACATTTACCAACAGTATACGAAGAAAGAAGTATTTTTCTTGATTGGGATGCACGGTGTACAGTCTGCCTATCGTAGTTTATTTGAATATGCCAGGATGTCTGTCGACTCGTTGTCCTCGTTTGCGTCGATCAAATGATTTGCTACTGGCATTCCATGTGTAATACTTCCGAATACAGCAGTGTTTTCGCAAACGTGTCATTTTGACATAACGTGAAGAAAACGGTTAACGTTGTAGCCGGTGGATTCATAGCTGTTTGTTGCACATTTGCAGCTGTGAAATAAACGTGTTGTACATTTTCTTGTTTAAAAAACAAAACAAAAAATACTAACGAAATATTTCAATTCAAACGCAGATCAATCGTTCACCCCTCAATTTCACCACCAATTGCACTGAAAAGTAAGAAGAACAGTTAAAAAAACGAAATAAAAACAATGAAAAAGAAACAAATAAGCTATACCCACGAAATGAATGGTATGGTAGACAACACAGTTTAATTCCAACGTAACGTCACACACAATAATTAAATCTAAATGAAAATAAATAAAAAATTATGAAAATTCAATTTATCAATGCAATCGGAAACATTGAAATGGAAACATAACATATTTTGTATATCGTGTCTTGCTCTTATGTGCAACAGATGGCGCTGTTTAAAAAAAAAAACACATGTTTTTACCTGTCACAGGTTTGGCATCTAAATAGTAGGTATATAAAAACACGCAAGTATTCGAATAGAACGTTGTGTTCAAATTTCAAAGCAATCGGTGAAGAACTTTTGGAAATTACAGCGTTTGTTGATCTGCCATCTTTCAGATGGCACTGTTTTTCAAAAAAAGCATGTTTTTTCCTGTTATAGGTGAGGCATGTATATAGTAGGTATATGAAAACACTTGCCTATTCGAATGCAATTCTGTGTCAAAATTTCACAGCAATCGGTAAAGAGGTTTCGAAGATTTCCCTAACATGAAAAACACTCGAAAAACAAATCTTAAAAAAAACATGTTTTTTCCCGTCACCGACCTGACATATATATAGTATGTAAATAAAAATCCGCTCTGATGCGATGGGAACGTTGTGTCAACATTTCAAGGCAATCGGTGAATAACTTTCGAAGATTAGCGATTTTGAACAAATGAACATTTCCATTTTTATTTATATAGACTAGCTGTACTGTGGCCACGCGTTGCTGTGCCACAGCAACCTTCCCCTGTCTCCCAGTCCTTCCCAACATTCCCCCCTCCCCGGTCCCCTCGTCCTCCCAACTATTCCTCACTTCCTCGTCCCTTTTTCCTCCCCTTCATCCTCCACTCCAGCATCCCCTCGTCCTCCCCACAATCTCCTACTACCCCGTCCCCTCATCCTCCCTACCATTCGCCCCCCTCTCCCTCGTCCCCTCGTTCTCCCAATCATTCCTCACTCCCTCGTTCCTTTTTCCTTCCCTTCATCCTCCACTCCACCATCCCCTCCACTTCCTAACCATTTTCTACTTCACCATCCCCTCGTCCTCCACACAATCTCTTACTCCCCCGTCCCCTAGTCCTCTCTACCATTCCCCCCCCTCCCCGTCCCTTCGTTCTCCCTACCATTCCCCTCCTCCCCCGTCCCCTTGTCCTCCCCACTATCCTGTCCCCTTGTCATCTCAACCATTCTCCATTCCCCTCGTCCCCACCATCCCCAACTCCCCTGCCCCCTCGTATTCCCCTAGCATTACCGCCTCCTCGGTCCTTTCATCCTCCCCACCATTCCCCATTTCCTCGTCTGATGATCAAATGATCTGATGTTCCCATCAGAAAATTGGGAACATCAAATGATCTGGGACTAGATTCACAAAGAAGTTAGGCAAACACTTACGAACCTGAACATCTCTTCTCAATCTTTGGCAGCTTTGTTTAGAATTATTAAACAGTTAATGATGTTCGAAGTACCAGGAGGCTGTTTATAACAATAACAACAGTTGATTGACAAGTTTTCATGCTTGTAAACTGTTTAATAAATGCAACTAAAGCCATCAATGTACACTTTCGTAAGTACTTGCATAACTGTTTCGTGAATCTGGCCCCAGATGTCCCCATCACTGAAATATAAGAAAAAAAGTTCAAAAACGAAATGAAAAATAATGAAAAAATAGAAAAACAAACTATACTCAAGAAATGAACGGTATGGTTAACAAGAAAACTCAATTCCTACGCAATGTTATACAAAATAATTAAATCCAAATTAAAATAAATCGAAATTTATGAAAATTTCATTTATCAATGAAATCAGAAACATTGAAATGGAATCTTAACATATTTAGCATAGCATGGTTGATCTTATGTGTAACATATGACGCTGTTTATCAAAAACGCATGTTTTTACCTGTCACAGGGGTGGCATTTAAATTGTAGGTATATGAAAAGACGCGCCTATTCGAATGCCACATTGTGTCACAATTTCAAAGCAATCAGTGAAAAAATTTCGGAGATTACAGGGTATGTTGCTCTTACGACCAACAGATGGCGCTGTTTTTCAAAATAAGCATTTTTTTCTTGTCATAGGTGAGGCAGGTATATAGTAGCTATATAAAAAGACGCGCCTATTCGAATGTAATGTTGTGTCAAAATTTCAACGCAACCGGTAAAGAGGTTTCGAAGATTTCCCTCGAATGAAAAACACAGTTTTTCAGAAAAAGCAGGATTTTTACCGTCACAGACGTGACGTCTATATAGCATGTATATAAAAACCTGTTCAGATGCGAATGGAACGTTGTGGGAAAATTTCAAAGCAATTGGTGAAGAAATTCCGGAGATTAGCGATTATGAACAAACGAACATTTCCATTTATATTCATATAGATTATACGATGTTAAGTTCTCTTACATGACAACAAATAAGTTCTTGCTGTACAAATAATTTAAATGAATCTGCGTTCATATTGGCGAAAATATAAAGAGTAGAAATTCGTTATTCAGGTATTCACTGGAATAGCAGGATTTAGCTGTATAAAATATTTCCAGCAAATAATAATATATGGATTAATCGACTATAAATCTATAATCAGGTAATAATTCTTATTAAAGAATGCTGAAGTAAAGTGAATTTAATGCAATTCATGTAAAGGTAAACATTTTCCCCCAGCTGTTTGGGCTGACGCAACAGTCCGCCATAATTTCTAGGGAAAATGAGTTATTACTATGTTTTAATAAAATGAACTCAAAATTACTAAACTTTTGGTTAGTAGAGTTAGTGGATTATAATACATAGTACAAGAATAGTTTCTTAAAGTACTAAGTGTTAGTAAATAAGTGTTGGAAATTTCCAACACTTAATTGTTCCTCAGATGACTGGACAATCATCCTACAAATCAGACTTCCATTAACTGAGACATTACTGCTTCCACTATGCAGCACAATAGGCGTACACTCGTTTTTTTTTTTAACTTCCACTAAGGGGTTTCACTACTCACGTTCAGAAGCTTACACGTGACTCTAATCTAGCATTCTTAACACTGAAAGTCCATCAGGGCAATACACATGGTCACTGGAATCTCCAAAACGTTTCGTAGTATCGTTAATTTATTCGTGCTGAAGGAAATTATGTCGTTTAAACTCCAGCAATATCTCAGCGTTCCGGTTTCAGTAATAATTACTGGTGTGAGGATAACAATACTTCAGGACAATGGCAAATAGAGGCCTTCCTTCGAGCTCTTGAAGACTGCCTGCTTTCTCCCTAAATGTCCTGACGAGAATGCTAGCACAAGGCGCTTCATTGAGCAACTGCGGGCACCTTGTGGATCCTATGACTTCATTTCGTCTTAGTCAAAGAAAACCACAGGTCTCTCCCGCCACTTTTATACTCCTCTCTGATTCGTTGTGGCAAGAGTTTCTGCTGGTGGAGCCATGCCTGGCGTTACTGCTTCTCACATAGTGACTAGTGGTTCGAGGTGGAGGGTTTTGTGACCAGGCCTTCCAACGGTTTTGTGAGGGGAAACCTCATTTTCATCCCCCCCCCTAACCACTCTACAGCAATATTTTCCCCACTGGTTGAGTAGTATCTTTCCCCTTGTAACAGACTTCTGCATTATCGACTGCAGCTGACCCAAGTGCCCCGTGTCGCAACTGTTGTCCTCCTTGTACTCATCTCGTTGTAGCGAGTCCAATGATAACCAACTTGATAACTCCGTTATTTGGTACCTAAAGTTTAACTCTTGCAAGCTCAACATCAATAACATCAAGCAAAGACTTAGTGCACTGACAGAGCTCTCTCTCACACACAGAAACTCAGAAACAGAAACACTGCTTGAGACAGATAGACAGCAACCCGTTCTCACACAAGACAGCACATATATGACTTAATGCTTAAAGTCAATATGTTGAATATGAATTAGTAAATATGTGATATATTCCCAGTTACTTTTTTTACCAAGGCCCAAACTCTTCCTCACGTACCAATTTATGTGTCACAGTACCCGTCCGTCAACATAGATAGCAGAATATTCGTGATTGGTTCAATTATAAGGGAAATTGTAGTTTTCAGGTCCCACATGGGTTGTGAAATTTACCTACTGTTGTCCATGCTCTTATAATATTACAGATCAGCTATATCCTATTGAAGGCTCGTAGTTTTGTTTTGAGAAATATTAGTTGTTCTTAGTAAATTATAATAAGCACTATAAATTATTACATAGAATAACAGTGCTTCACCAATCAATATTATATACCATAGTTTGGCTTTAAAAATCTTTAAAGAATGTTTTGTAGGAACGCTAACAGAAAACGATGTTACATTTGAATGTCTATGGGGTAAACTACTGCAAACCGGACGGTATTGTGTCTTCTATTCCAACTATAGCTAGGATGGGTATATTGTCACCTACCGCCTGTTAGGTGGGAAAGGGGTCCAATACCACCCACAGGATGGGTATGAGGGTCACATCCACCCACAGGATGAGTATGGGGATCACATCCACCCACAGGAAGGGTATGGGGTCCAATACCACCCACAGGATGAGTATGGCGTCCACTACAACCCACAGGATGGGTATGGGGCTCCAACCACCCATAGAATGGGTATGGGGCTCCAACCACAAATAAAATGGGTATAGGGTCCATTAACACCCACTGGATGTTTAAGGCGTCCATTGCCGCGCGTCGAGCTCGAAAACCGCAGCATTCATCTCAGAACCATGCCTATTTCACACAGATTCCTTAATAAACGTAAGAGTTTTATATGTCACAAGAAAGATAGAAATATAAGCTTCATTCTAAATACCTTACCATGGGCATATTTAAATTTAAAGCGAAGATACGTGTACTTTTATAATAGCCGAGCTTTAACCCCGGACAGATTGATCGACCGAGCAACTCTCTCTCAGAACAATGTTTATTTCACGTGAATTCGTTAATAAACATATATGTTTTATATGTCTCAAGAAAGGCAGACATATAAGCTTCACTTTAAACACTTTACCATAGACATATTTAAAGTTCTAATGAAGATACATGTATTTTAAAAATTACGGAGCTCCCACCCCGTACAGACTGAACGACAGAGAAACTCTCTCTCAGATCAATGTTTATTTCACGTAAATTCGTTAATAAACACAAATGTTTTATATGTCTTAAGCAAGATAGAAATAAGAGCTTCATTTTCAATACATTACAATAGACATATTTATAGCTCAAGTGAAGATACATATGTTTTTATAGTAGCGCTCAGTAGCTTGTCGGGCATGGAGTGCAGACGCCTACGCACTTGCCGATATATTGTATAATTATCAAAGATACGCTAATAAAGCCTAAAATCTTATATGCCTCCAGAAAGACCGAGATATGAACATTATTATGATTTCACCAAATGAAATATATCATGTTCGAGAACAAAGATATATCAATTTTAAATTAAGTTTCGACTCTTGCTCGGGCGAGAGAGAGGGAGCGACTCTCGCCCCATCTATTGGAGATTCTGTCCACTAAAGACCCAAAGCTACTCAAACCCTCCTAGCATTATTTAAGTAATGAAGTAATATGGTATATTTACTATAATGTGGGTGCTGAATGCAGAACATGAGAAAACATATATTTACTCCAAACTAATATAATTTCATTATGAAATAAGTAAATAAGTAGCATCAAAGGAAGTCGACGGTCCAAGCGTCAATGTTGTGGAACGACTTATCCAAGATATATCGTTGTTTGGAAAGTGTTTGTTGGCATATCCAGTTGTCGCACTTCTCTGCACAAATTATCACAAATTTAAATTATAATGTTAACAAGTAGAATACGTATTTTTAATAAAATCTAACATAGCTAGCCAGAAAACATTTAACATTTATTAAAAAAATATATGTTTGGAAGTTAAATCGACTTCATAGGACAATAGTGTTGTTATATATACTCGTTATTCGTTGACATGCGTTCGCTACTTAAACTACCATGTACTGTACTTATGTGAAATCCCCCATGTCTCTTCGCTCATCTCACCGAACCCTACAGGCTCTGAGATATATTGCTTAATTAATTGAGATTCACAAATAAAGCTTATAATTGTATATGTTATCAAAAAGGCAGAGCTTATTTTAGTTCATTTATTATGCACCCCATACCCATCCTATGGGCGATAGTGGAGTGTTACAGAGGCGCATAATGGGCTCAGGGACTGAGCCCCACAATTCATATAGCCAAGGAAGTTATAATCTTGATAAGCTAGTTACAAAAGTCAATGCACATTGTCACATCAACAATGGGCTCGAGACCGACCACAAGTACAGTTTATAATTTAAGCAACTGACATATATGGAGGGCTAGTGTCACAATTGATTTGTTTATCCTACACATAACCCCCTTTCCCCCATCCAATGGGCAGCGGTGGATAGGTTACAATCAAGTCGTTTGTTGCGTTTTATTCAGAGATTAGATCTTATTGGGTGAGGAAAGATATTCATATTTTAAAGAAGGCTTCTTGGCTGATGCTCTCCATTGATGGAAAATATACAACCTTTTGAAAATCAATGTTAGTTTGATCTAGATATTGTAATTAACGAAAGTATTTATGTCATCTGAAAGGTAGAAATATAGGCTACATCTAAAATCCCTTGTCATAAATATAACTGAAGTGAAAACGAAGATATATGCGTTTTGATAGTTACTTGATGGCTAGCTCTGAGAGTGTGAAGCCCTGCACACCAGCCAATAAATTGTATAATTAGTTTCCATATATTTTAATTAATCTTAAAAATCTATATGTCAGAAGAAAGGAAGATGTAGCCGTTAATGTGACAACATTTAAAAATATATATATCTTAAGTTAAAAAAATAATATCACCTTATCGCCGGTGTCCGGACACATAAAAATTACCTAGGTATCAGTATCCAGCCAGGCGGGGATCACAGGCTGCACAATACTGATAAATTATGTAATGCACTACTTGTGGTCCATCTCGAACCCATTTATGATGTGACGACTTATAGTGAATTTTGTAACTAGCTCATCAAGATTGTAACTTGCTTAGCTAAATGATTTGTGGGGTTTGGTCCATTCATTTTCTTTCTTTATTATGCACCCCATAATACACATCCCGTGGGCGGTGGTGTAAAGGATTACAGAGGCACATAATCGCTTCAGGAACTGAACCCTCTAGTTCGTTTAGCTAAGCAAATAACAATCTTTTGACGCTAGTTACAAAATTATTAATGTACACATACTTATGCATACATGTACATATTCATACGTATACATATATACATACACATACATATTTAATCACCACCACAAATACACACATCAGTAATCTTTTGTGTCACAAGTGATTCAACAAGAGGCTCACAACAGTCACTATACAAGGCACTTTACATTTATGGTGAGTCACACAGTTACTAGTCTTGCTGCACACCCACCCAACTGGGCGGCAGCTTTACAGTCATGTGCTCCACACCCACCCAACTGGGCGGCAGCTTTACAGTCATGTGCTCCACACCCACCCAACTGGGCGGCAGCTTTACAGTCATGTACTCCACACCCACCCAACTGGGCGGCAGCTTTACAGTCATGTGCTCCACACCCACCCAACTGGGCGGCAGCTTTACAGTTATGTGCTCCACACCCAGCCAACTGGGCGGCAGCTTTACAGTCATGTGCTCCACACCCACCCAACTGGGCGGCTGCTTTACAGTCATGTGCTCCACACCCACCCAACTGGGCGGCTGCTTTACAGTCATGTGCTCCACACCCACCCAACTGGGCGGCAGCTTTACAGTCATGTGTATGCATTACCTACAGTAAGCAAATTTTGGATACTTCGCTAAGATTTCGGGCAGCACATCATTATGAATGAAGTACTTACACATTTCATGGACACTATTGATGTTGTTATCTTTAAATTCCGCTATTTTTCACATTCCATTATATAATGACTCAAAGTATGCGAATAGTTCTGCTGACAGAGTTTACATTTAGTCAAATCTAGATCATCAGATGTTACAAACTTCCAGAGGTACTTGTAGCCTAGCCTAAACCTAGCAGTGGTAATATCTAGAAGTCTGCTAGCATTATTGGATGACCCATAGACGAGCGATTCATCAAAGTTTATACAATATTGTGAAATTGAGAGTCAGTGTAGTAACATAAATTGGTAAATAATAAATATTGTAAGTTAAGAATCTGATGCATGTGTGTGTGTTGGGGGGGGGGGGGCGGGGGTTATACCCTTGGTAAGCGAGAGTGGAAAGTAACCTTAGACGTACTGCGGTCAATGTGGGGGGGGGGAGGGAGGGAGGGTGGGAGAGTCAAATCCACCCTCCAACATCTGGGCATAGTACCACCAGCCTCCACAACACTCCATCAGCCTCCAGCTGATGCTTGTAGATGCCTCATCTAACCTCACTTATGTCACACATTAACCTACAGTTCCTGTGATATTTAAACTCCTCATCACAGTGGCGTCTCACCAATATAAACTGTATTGGATTTTGTCCCGAAATAGCTATATGCTGACTGGACTTGTATGTATGTATGTATGTATGTATGTATGTATGTATGTATGTATGTATGTATGTATGTATGTATGTATGTATGTATGCATGCATGTATGTATGTATGTATGTATGTATGTATGTATGTATGTATGTATGTATGTATGTATGCATGCATGTATGTATGTATGTATGTATGCATGCATGTATGAATGGATAGATGTATGTATGTACGCATGCATGCATGTATGTATGTATGCATGCATGCATGTATGTATGCATGCATGCATGCATGTATGTATGTATGTATGTATGTATGTATGTATGCATGTATGTATGTATGTATGTATGTATGTATGTATGTATGTATGTATGTATGTATATATGTATGTATGTATGCATGCATGTATGTATGTATGTATGGATAGATGGATGGATGTATGTATGTACGCATGCATGCATGTATGTATGTATGTATGTATGTATGTATGTATGTATGTATGTATGTATGTATGTATGTATGTATGTATGTATGCATGTATGTATAGATGGATGGATGTATGTACGCATGCATGCATGTATGTATGTATGCATGTATGTATGTATGTATGTATGTATGTATGTACGTACGTATGTATGTATGTATGTATGTATGAATGTATGTATGTATGTATGTATGTATGTATGTATGTATGTATGTATGTATGTATGTATGTATGTATGTATGTATGTATGTATGTATGCATGTATGCATGCATGCATGTATGTATGTATGTATGTATGTATGTATGTATGTATGTATGTATGTATGTATGTATGTATGTATGTATGTATGTACGCATGCATGTATGTATGGATGTATGTATGGATGTATGTATGGATGTACGCATGTATGTACACATGTATGTACGCATGTATGTACGCATGTATGTACGCATGTATGTATGTATGTATATATGTATGTATGTACGCACGCATGTATGTATGTATGTATGTATGTATGTATGTATGTATGTATGTATGTATGTATGTATGTATGTATGTATGTACGTATGGATGGATGTATGTATGCACGCATGTATGTATGTATGTATGTATGTATGTATGTATGTATGTATGTATGTATGTATGTATGTATGTATGTATGTATGTATGTATGTATGTATGTATGTACGCATGTATGTATGTATGTATGTATGCATGTGTGTATGTATGTATGTATGTATGTATGTATGTATGTATGTATGTATGTATGTATGTATGTATGTATGTATGTATGTATGTATGTATGTATGTATGTATGCATGTGTGTATGTATGTATTCCCAATCACGTTAAAGACTCCCCCTCTATCATCCAGTTAAAGAGAAAAACAACTATACTAAATAATCAACTCCTTGTAACTTTAATTATGCTGACCTTCCTATCTGTATTCAGACTGAGCCTACCATCATTAGAGGTGATTATAACGCTAGACATAGGAATATTGGTAATTCGCAGTTCAGTAATCGTAACGGCAACCAACTGGTGTCACTATTAGGTAGTCACGATGATGCACAGATTGTGGGTGACCTTGAACCAACGCATATCTACGGAGGTATTCTTGATCTATGTCTCGGTGTCAACGTCTCCCACACCGTGTGTGCCTCGTCAATAGTGCCAGATATGGCGTCTGATCATCTGGCCATATTAGCCACTGTAAGCATTGGCAGCTCTATCCTCCCTGGTGGAGTGTTCAAGCGGAAGAGGCTGGCTCTGCCCATCGATCAACGAGACAATCTTGTTGCTCATGTGTCAGATTGGTGCAGTTCATCTGAGCCTTCATCAGTTGAAGATTTTAACAATGAGCTCACAGGTACTATCGAGCACTTTATAGAATCACTTGATTCATCGTCCAGGCCACGTAACCCAAATTACACTGGTCATAGCACTTATGCTTATTATAATGATTCTAAATTGCATGCACTAAAACGCACTGCCAGAATAATTGGACTAGCTTGTAGAAGGACCCGCACTGCTGAAATGCTTCGTCTCTTTCAAGCGGCTCTGGCTAAGGCCAGGGAACGTATGGTGGAGCTGAGGCAGACAGACTGGGAAACTTTTGTCCGTGGTCTCAATTCTCACACGCCACTAAGTCGGGCATGGAAGGATATCAACAAGATCAAAGGGAAAAATGCTGCAGAGATCTCGTACCCTAATCCTCTGCACAGAGCAAATGATCTTGTTGATGCTTGGGCCACGACTTCCAGCTTTGACAGTCTTCCTCTACCCTCACAGAATGAATTAA
Source organism: Procambarus clarkii (assembly GCF_040958095.1). NCBI lineage: Eukaryota > Metazoa > Arthropoda > Malacostraca > Decapoda > Cambaridae > Procambarus > Procambarus clarkii. The sequence goes on from NC_091220.1 coordinate 24,439,273, forward strand.
ATGATAGATATACTGATAGGGCAAGGTTCCTTGACTTCATGCTTCATCAAGAGGATGACTGTGACATGCTTTTTACTGAATACAAACTAGATTCTGCTCTACATAAAGGCAAAGCTACATCACCCGGGGAGGATGGAGTTACTTACGGCATACTGCTTATGCTTCTGCTAGTTCCAAGGAATACCTTTCTTCAATTGTATAATATGAGCTATGTAACTGGGGAGCTTCCTAAGTCATGGACCAACAGTGTTATTATTCCCATTCCTAAACCTCACCAGCCGAGTGCTTTATGCCCAGTCTCCCTCACTAGTTGTCTCTATAAGTGTCTTGAGAAGATGGTTCTCAACCGTCTCCTTTACAAAATTAATAATATGTTGTCTCCCCAGATATATGGCTTTATGCATGGAAAGAGTGTACATCACTGTATTACCACATTCCTCACCCTGCATACTGATAGGTCATATACCACTTTCCTAGATCTTAAGTCAGCCTTTGACATTGCTAACCCACACGTCATTATGAGAGAACTTGCTAAAATGAATGTTGGAATGTTAATGTTAAAAATTGTTCAAACTGAAATAAATATATAACACTGTACCGTACAGTTGTGTTTAATTATGTTTTGCGATTCCTATGGAAAAGGTATTTGTGCACCAAGTACTACTAGGTCATTATGAGATATGCTGAATGTTGTCAATATACCATCTGAATACGCTTCACTTTGCGTTAATCATTGGACGTCCTAATGATTAAGGTCCCCAAAAGGACTTAATCAGACCTCAGTGGATAATTTTACTCTCCCTCTCTCTCTCTCTCTCCCTCTCTCTCTCTCTCTCTCTCTCTCTCTCTCTCTCTCTCTCTCTCTCTCTCTCTCTCTCTCTCTCTCTCTCTCTCTCTCTCTCTCTCTCTCTCTCTCTCTCTCTCTCTCTCTCTCTCTCTCTCAGAGCATCCCCTTATGTGTTGTATGTGGGTGCTGAAGTTCAGTCTCTTGTCTATGTATAGGTGAAGGAACTTTCCATAATTGTTATTGCTAATGTTTACTTGTAATACTGGGTATACATCCGGTGTTCTTACCCTCGACCGCGGCGAGGGTAAGCCGTGGCCGTATGGTCTGAAACCCACAAATATTTACAATGGGGGGTGGGGATAACATTTCCTCTTCAAGCACGCGCACACAAATGAACTATGTTACTTAACTGGAAACACTCGTACAACATAATTTACACGATTTCTCAGGATAATTATACTTCTTACCAGCATATATACAGTATAGTACCTAGGAGGTTCTCTTCAATGATATCTAAGATAATTAAAAGAACCCAAGCAAACCACTGTGGAAATGTGCAGGACAAACATATCAATTGTGACACTAGCTCTCCACTTATGGCATTTGCTTAATTTAGAAACTGTACTTGTGGTCGATCTCGAACCCATGTTGTTGATGTGACGATGTGTTATGAATTTTGTGGCATACATTACGTCCTCCTATGATGGAGTGATAGACGGCCGACAGGCCTTAATAAAAACATTTAGCTAGCTCCTCAAGATTGTAACTTGCTTAGATAAATAAATTGTGTGTTCAGTCCCTGAACCCATTATGTGATAAATTAACTAAACTAAAAACTATAGTCTGGCGACGAAGCCTGAACTGCATAATGTAAATAGGGATTAACCAGAAAAAGATATAGGTGAAGAATAACATCAGGTAACTGCGTTAATTACAATATTAGATCAAACTAACATTGATTTTCAAAAGGTTGTAGATTTTCCATCAATGGAGAGCATCAGCCAAGAAGCCTTCTTTAAAATATGAATATCTTTCCTCACCCAATAAGATCTAATCTCGTGTAGGATAAACAAATCAATTGTGACACTAGCCCTCCATATATGTCAGTTGCTTAAATTATAAACTGTACTTGTGGTCGGTCTCGAGCCCATTGTTGATGTGACAATGTGCATTGACTTTTGTAACTAGCTTATCAAGATTATAACTTCCTTGGCTATATGAATTGTGGGGCTCAGTCCCTGAGCCCATTAAGCGCCTCTGTAACACTCCACTATCGCCCATAGGATGGGTATGGGGTGCATAATAAATGAACTAAAATAAGCTCTGCCTTTTTGATAACATATACAATTATAAGCTTTATTTGTGAATCTCAATTAATTAGGCAATATATCACAGAGCCTGTAGGGTTCGGTGAGATGAGCGAAGAGACATGGGAGATTTCACATAAGTACAGTACATGGTAGTTTAAGTAGCGAACGCATGTCAACGAATAACGAGTATATATAACAACACTATTGTCCTATGAAGTCGATTTAACTTCCAAACATATATTTTTTTAATAAATGTTAAATGTTTTCTGGCTAGCTATGTTAGATTTTATTAAAAATACGTATTCTACTTGTTAACATTATAATTTAAATTTGTGATAATTTGTGCAGAGAAGTGCGACAACTGGATATGCCAACAAACACTTTCCAAACAACGATATATCTTGGATAAGTCGTTCCACAACATTGACGCTTGGACCGTCGACTTCCTTTGATGCTACTTATTTACTTATTTCATAATGAAATTACATTAGTTTGGAGTAAATATATATTTTCTCATGTTCTGCATTCAGCACCCACATTATAGTAAATATACCATATTACTTCATTACTTAAATAATGCTAGGAGGGTTTGAGTAGCTTTGGGTCTTTAGTGGACAGAATCTCCAATAGATGGGGCGAGAGTCGCTCCCTCTCTCTCGCCCGAGCAAGAGTCGAAACTTAATTTAAAATTGATATATCTTTGTTCTCGAACATGATATATTTCATTTGGTGAAATCATAATAATGTTCATATCTCGGTCTTTCTGGAGGCATATAAGATTTTAGGCTTTATTAGCGTATCTTTGATAATTATACAATATATCGGCAAGTGCGTAGGCGTCTGCACTCCATGCCCGACAAGCTACTGAGCGCTACTATAAAAACATATGTATCTTCACTTGAGCTATAAATATGTCTATTGTAATGTATTGAAAATGAAGCTCTTATTTCTATCTTGCTTAAGACATATAAAACATTTGTGTTTATTAACGAATTTACGTGAAATAAACATTGATCTGAGAGAGAGTTGCTCTGTCGTTCAGTCTGTACGGGGTGGGAGCTCCGTAATTTTTAAAATACATGTATCTTCATTAGAACTTTAAATATGTCTATGGTAAAGTGTTTAAAGTGAAGCTTATATGTCTGCCTTTCTTGAGACATATAAAACATATATGTTTATTAACGAATTCACGTGAAATAAACATTGTTCTGAGAGAGAGTTGCTCGGTCGATCAATCTGTCCGGGGTTAAAGCTCGGCTATTATAAAAGTACACGTATCTTCGCTTTAAATTTAAATATGCCCATGGTAAGGTATTTAGAATGAAGCTTATATTTCTATCTTTCTTGTGACATATAAAACTCTTACGTTTATTAAGGAATCTGTGTGAAATAGGCATGGTTCTGAGATGAATGCTGCGGTTTTCGAGCTCGACGCGCGGCAATGGACGCCTTAAACATCCAGTGGGTGTTAATGGACCCTATACCCATTTTATTTGTGGTTGGAGCCCCATACCCATTCTATGGGTGGTTGGAGCCCCATACCCATCCTGTGGGTTGTAGTAGACGCCATACACATCCTGTGGGTGGTATTGGACCCCATACCCTTCCTGTGGGTGGATGTGATCCCCATACTCATCCTGTGGGTGGATGTGACCCTCATACCCATCCTGTGGGTGGTATTGGACCCCTTTCCCACCTAACAGGCGGTAGGTGACAATATACCCATCCTAGCTATAGTTGGTATAGTAGACACAATACCGTCCTGTTTGCAGTAGTTTACCCCATAGACATTCAAATGTAACATCGTTTTCTGTTAGCGTTCCTACAAAACATTCTTTAAATATTTTTAAAGCCAAACTATGGTATATAATATTGATTGGTGAAGCACTGTTATTCTATGTAATAATTTATAGTGCTTATTATAATTTACTAAGAACAACTAATATTTCTCAAAACAAAACTACGATCCTTCAATAGGATATAGCTGATCTGTAATATTATAAGAGCATGGACAACAGTAGGTAAATTTCACAACCCATGTGGGACCTGAAAACTACAATTTCCCTTATAATTGAACCAATCACGAATATTCTGCTATCTATGTTGACGGACGGGTACTGTGACACGTAAATTGGTACGTGAGGAAGAGTTTGGGCCTTGGTAAAATAAGTAACTGGGAATATATCACATATTTACTAATTCATATTCAACATATTGACTTTAAGCATTAAGTCATATATGTGCTGTCTTGTGTGAGAACGGGTTGTAGACAGAGATAGAGAGAGGCAGAGATAAAGATAGAGGAAGAGAATGGGAGAGACACGGAATAGATAGACCAATAGGCAGATGAGTAAATAAATAAACCGTAGGAGCCGTGATGAGGGTTTGAACCTATATGCTGGTGTTCCCAGACACATGCTCTCTGTGTCAGAGGTAAGGAGGAGCGTCAGAGGTAGAACATTCCGAGATGACAGAGCCAGAGTGAATGGGAGAAGTGTGTGAAAACCCTGGTTCGGCTTCAGTAGAAGCCTTAGGAATCGTACATGGTGCATTAGTACTAGAGGTTGCAATCATTTTGACCATGTCGTTGCCTAGTCGTCTACAGTGTGTGCCTGGGAACACCCAGAACAATGGTTCGAAGCCTCGTCACGGCTGTTACGCATTTTCTCATTGATGCATCTCGATAGTGTTATTAATTTTTTGTGTAATAAATAGATAGATTGGTGGATGGATAGATATAAAGACAGATGAGTAGTTAGATGGACAGGTAAATGCATTGATAAAGAGATGAATAGATGGATGGATAGAAAAATAGATGAATATATAGATTGTAAGCAGCATAGATGGATGGAAAACAGATAGGTGGATTGATAGATTATATATATATATATATATATATATATATATATATATATATATATATATATATATATATATATATATATATATATATGTATATATATATATATATATATATATATATATATATATATATATATATATATATATATATATATATATATATATGTCGTACCTAGTAGCCAGAACGCACTTCTCAGCCTACTATGCAAGGCCCGATTTGCCTAATAAACCAAGTTTTCATGAATTAATTGTTTTTCGACTACCTAACCTACCTAACCTAACTTTTTCGGTTACCTAACCAAACCTAACCTATAGAGATAGGTTAGGTTAGGTTAGGTAGGGATGGTTAGGTTCGGTCATATATCTACGTTAATTTTAACTCCAATAAAAAAAAATTGACCTCATACATAATGAAATGGGTAGCTTTATCATTTCATAAGAAAAAAATTAGAAAAAATATATTAATTCAGGAAAACTTGGCTTATTAGGCAAATCGGGCCTTGGATAGTAGGCTAAAAAGTGAGTTCTGGCTACTAGGTACGACATATATATATATATATATATATATATATATATATATATATATATATATATATATATATATATATATATATATATATATGCAGAATAACCACATATGAAAGATAGAAAATGCTTAACGCGTTTTCGGCTAATTCGCCTTCATCAGAGCAAAGTAGAATGAAGATAAGATTGCTGATCAGACCTTTATATCCGCCTGGGCAGATCACCTGACCACCAAAAATAAGTGGAGGAAAGGAATTATAAGAAAGAAGGTAACTGCAGAAGGCCTATTGGCCCATACAAGGCAGCTCCTATTAATATCTCCAAGTGCCATACGTGTTAAATGATTGCTATATTGTTTTGACGTGCTATATTGAGGCTTAAATAGGGATCCAACTTGTACATACCGGGGCTCACATTAAGGCTGTTGTTACAATGTTTGATCAGAGCAGACTCGATCACGTTTCGTTCAACAAAATCCTTACTTTTAACAATACATTTTGCCCCTGTGAAGTCGATAGAATGATTACATAAACTGGAATGTAAATACAATGCACTGGATTGCTGGGCTGTACGAATAGCGTATGAATGCTGTTTTAAACGCGAGGAAAGAGATTTACCTGTCTGGCCGATGTAAACACATGCACACTCATTACAAGGGATAATATCCCTTGTATATGCAAGGTGATGTTCTTCACTGGAACTGCTATGGGAAATCTGGTGGTAGGACACAGGATGGTTAAGATATAGGCGTTACCTGAACTGGTCCGAGGTAAAGGACCAACACAGTCTATTATGAGTCTGTGGAAAGGTTCCGCAGGCACCTGTATGGGAATCAGTGGCGCTCTGGGAATGGAGATGTTCGGTTTGCCTGCCATCTGACATGTATGATACTGTTTAAGTACTGTTTGACGCTATTTACCATACCTGGCCAGTAGTAGTCTTGACGAATTCCATGGTAAGTCTTGTTGAAGCCGTAGTGGGAGAGCGCTCCGTGGGCCAGGTGTAGAATAGTGGGCCGCAGGCTGGTAGGAATCACAAGTTGTTCGATGTTGGCCCAATCGTCCTCCTCCTTCAGTTTACTGGGTCTATATTTGCGGTAGAGCAAGTCGTTCTCTAGGAAGAACCCAGGAATACTGTCGGGTTGAGTCTCAGCCTGGAAAAACAATGGTGTTAAAGTAAGATCTTCCCTCTGCAACTTACGGAACTCCAACTTGGTCAGATTCGGGGGTAGTTTCTGAGGGTCTTGAGGGACAGCGGTAGCAGTAGAGTCAGCTGGCTGTGGACGTGCGGCTTGTGCACGGATGGTCACGAGAACCAGAGGAGAAACTTCATCACTCTCTTGAACCTCTGCTGGAACATACGCTAGAATAGGATTTATTGGCACAGAGTTACACACCTGGGGTTTGTCCATGACGATCAGGTTGGTCGGTTGCAGGTCTTCTGCCAAGTCGTTGCCTAGCAGAAGTTGCACTCCAGGCATGGGAAAAGGCTTTTCCCTGACGGCGACTTGGACTTCTCCGTTCACGTAGGGACAATCCAGGTGGACTCTGGCGAGAGGGTATGGAGTGGTTGCAGTGAGGTCAGTGATGAAGACAATTTCTCCGGTGTAGACGATGTTGGGCACAGTCGACTTCAAGGTGATCGATTGAAGAGCCGCTGTGTCCCTCAAGATCTTCATTTTGAAACGTCCCTCCGGATTTGAACCGTTGGCAGAGACAGTTCCAGTATACAGGTGGTTACTGAAAAGAGAAAGATTATTAACATTAACACCAACATTCATCACAGGCTTACCGGACTTAGGAGGAGTTGGTTTGGGTTTCTGTGGGTCAGTGGTTTCCTTGTATTGAGACTTACCACACTTGTCTATGGTATGTCCATAGAGTCTACAATACTTGCAGTACAATTGCGAGCCAGCTTGATCGGTGCTCACTTTCTCGTAACTGTACCACGACTTCTTACTGGAGGATGGTTCGGGTGTCAGCCGGTGGATGAGGCTGTAAGTGTCAGCCGACTTAGCACACTTCAGGTAGTCGGTTTCTTCTTTATCTGCTAAGTAGAGACGGACAGGAGGCGGCACACGTCTCAAGAATTCTTCAACTAGCATCAGGTTGACGAGTTCTGTAAAAGTAGAGACATGTGCTGCTTCCAGCCATTTCATGAAATATCTCCGTTTTGTGTTAGCAAACTCGAGGAAGGTAGTGGTACTTGCCTTCAGGTGGTCACGGAATTTCCTTCTATAACTTTCTGTAGAGAGGTGGTAGGCGTCCAACACTGCTTGTTTCAGAGTCTGGTAGTCATTCTCAGACGCAAGTGTACTGAGTGTGACTGCAGCTCTACCTGTAAGATCGACTCTGAGAAGTGTGGCCCATTGGTCGACAGGCCAACTGAGTTGATTAGCAAGGGTTTCAAAGGTGGTGAAAAACACATCAACTTCTGCTTCTACATAGGATGGCATTAACTTACTTGCATGTGATATATTAAAACTGACGGGAAGATTGGCAGTAGCTTGCTGGCGTTGAGTGAAGTGTGAAGTTTCCAACGTGTATTCTCGTTGACGACACTCTAGAGCCAGAGTCGCTTGTTGCTTGTCATGTTCGCGTTGCATCTCCAACTCGCGTCGTTTGGTTTCAAGCTGTACGCGTTCCCGCTCCTGGAGTGTTTCAAGCTGTACTCGTTCCCGCTCCTGGAGCATTGCAACCTCACGTTCCTGGAGGGCTATTCCACGTTCGTGTTCTTCTCTCCTCAAGGCAGCTTCACGTTCTTTGAGGGCGATTTCTTCCCTTCTTAAGGCAGCCTCACGTTCTTGTTCTTCCCTTCGTATGGCAGCTGCTTCTCTTTGTTGTTCGAGGGCTTCCCTTTGCTGCTCACGTTCAATCTTGGCCAGCTCTAGTTTGAGTTTCATCGTTGCCAAGTCAGTTTTATCTGCAATATAGTAAGTTTCATGAGTTTCAGAGTCTATCTTACCTTGCTCTAAGAAATGATCCAGCAACAGGTTGTGTATTTCACTCTTGTTGGCTTGGTAGGGAACTGTTAGTTGATACTCATGTGCAAGAGTTTGAAATTCAGTCTTCTTGGCATGACTTAAAGTCCCAATTGTACCTGCTGGATCTGCACGGAAAGCTTGGAGACGAAACATTGTGAAATTAGCAAAATAAAGGTACAACGAATATTCAGTTATAGTGAATGTCAGAAACAGGACAACGTGGCAACTGGTACCTATCCGGTGGGATCTTTAACAATTAAAGTTAAGTACAAGATTTTAAATGATTAATTTAAATCAAGGGCGCAGGAAATCTTGTACCCGGTACTCATGTAAGAGGATAAGGGCAAGAAAATCCTACTAACAAATGAAACAAAGTTTCGAAAACAAATGAAACAGTTAATTGCCGCAGGAGTAAAATTGGTAATCCAAGGATGTAGGCATACCTTGCCAAGTCTCTATAGGACATAAAGCAAGTTTTTCCTACTTAAATTAATATGATACTTACAGAATTAGCGAACTTTTGTGCTCTGAAAAAGTAAGCTAATTCCCTACCGTTGTATGTATCATCATCTCTGACTGACGTGTAGGGGTGCGAGGTGTCAACTGGTGACGAGAACTGCTGCTGAGGTCCCAATTCAGCAACTAAAGTTCGAGCTAGAGGAACTATGGCCCTCTTTGTCCTCCTACAGTCAGATTGCAGAAGATTGGGTGCACTTGACCCGGGGCAGACCACAGTACCAGGGTACCAATATGATGATCTGTCAAAAATGAGAAATATCCAAGTGACAAAGATGGTAAACACGAGTAATAACACGGAGGGAGAGATGACCAATTAAGAGTATGACTGAGGCCTACAGTCACCACGTAATCCAAAGTTGTCTCACCTTCACCATATGCTACTCTCGTAATGCACAATACACCGCACCATATAAAAATGAAATTGAATATGAAAAATAGTAAAAGCTACGTTAACAAAGTTAAATACGCTTACCATAAATTACCACTTGGCACCAGTACCTGAGTGAAGCTCCTAGGATAGGCCCCCATATAATATGTGACGGTAACGCGTTGGTGTTCGGCTGTTCAAAGCTAGGGGTATGGCCTCGTCACATAGAATAAAAAAAAAATAGAAAATCTGGAACTTCGTCTGTGGTAAGGTAAGGAGAAGACACACAAAACACAAGTAAATTTTAACAATGAAATTTTAATTACGTTAAAGAAAGCAAAACATGAATAAAATGGACATACAAATTCGTATAATAAAATCAATCAAAGTAATAAGAATAATCAAATGGCAAAATGAAAAGTTACGTTAAGTCAAGTGAGCAAATAACAAGTGTGCCATATACAATCCAATAGGTGCAGGAATATTGGCTTCAAGCTATCACTTCTCTTAGTACACGTAAGCCACAGCTTAGTCTACCAAGAAGATGTGTTAACCTTATGAGAGCACTGAATATTCTGAGGTCTGAGGTCGTGGCGGCCCCAGACATCAAGTAGTATGGTGGGTGGAGTGCAGTTGCAGCTAGACCCGCGGCCAATCAGCGACGAGCAGGCGACAAGACAGGTAGTTTGGCGGTTTGAGGTGGAGTAGGTGTTCCTGGCTGCATACGTTTTGCGCTCTGGCAAACCTTGCTGGTGTTGTCGTTGTTGGATATATCTTCCATACTTGTTTTATATAGATGTTTATATCGACGTCTTTTGGAGGGAAGAGCAGGCTCAATCTCTTGAAGGAGATTATCGTCACAATATATATATATATAATACATATATATATATATATATATATATATATGTCGTACCTAGTAGCCACACCGCACTTCTCAGCCTACTATGCAAGGCCCGATTTGCCTAATAAGCCATGTTTTCATGAATTAATTGGTTTTCGACTACCTAACCTACCTAACCTAACCTAACCTAACTTTTTCGGCTACCTAAACTAACCTAACCTATAAAGATAGGTTAGGTTAGGTTAGGTAGGGTTGGTTAGGTTCGGTCATATATCTACATTAATTTTAACTCCAATAAAAAAAAATTAACCTCATACATAATGGAATGGGTAGCTTTATCATTTCATATGAAAAAACTAGAGAAAAATATATTAATTCAGGAAAACTTGGCTTATTAGGCAAATCGGGCCTTGCATAGTAGGCTGAGAAGTGCGTTCTGGCTACTAGGTACGACATATATATATATATATATATATATATATATATATATATATATATATATATATATATATATATATATATATATATATATATATATATATATATAACTGAAAACTCACACCCCAGAAGTGACTCGAACCCATACTCCCACAACTGGTATGTACAGGGACGCCTTAATCCGCTTGACCATCACGACCGGACATAAGGAAGTGATAGCCGAGGCTATATGAACCACTTCCCCGCCGGCACTCAGATGGTAATCTTGGGCATAGCATTTTATCAAATCACCTCATTCTTTGGGGCACACGTGAGGAACACAAATGCAAACAAGCCTGAATGGTCCCCAGGACTATATACAACTGAAAACTCACACCCCAGAAGTGACTCGAACCCATACTCCCACAACTGGTATGTACAGGGACGCCTTAATCCGCTTGACCGTCACGACCGGACATAAGGAAGTGATAGCCGAGGCTATATGAACCACTTCCCCGCCGGCACTCGGATGGTAATCTTGGGCATAGCATTTTATCAAATCACCTCATTCTTTGGGGCACACGTGAGGAACACAAATGCAAACAAGCCTGAATGGTCCCCAGGACTATATACAACTGAAAACTCACACCCCAGAAGTGACTCGAACCCATACTCCCACAACTGGTATGTACAGGGACGCCTTAATCCGCTTGACCATCACGACCGGACATAAGGAAGTGATAGCCGAGGCTATATGAACCACTTCCCCGCCGGCACTCGGATGGTAATCTTGGGCATAGCATTTTATCAAATCACTTCATTCTTTGGGGCACACGTGAGGAACACAAATGCAAACAAGCCTGAATGGTCCCCAGGACTATATACAACAGAAAACTCACACCCCAGAAGTGACTCGAACCCATACTCCCACAACTGGTATGTACAGGGACGCCTTAATCCGCTTGACCATCACGACCGGACATAAGGAAGTGATAGCCGAGGCTATATGAACCACTTCCCCGCCGGCACTCGGATGGTAATCTTGGGCATAGCATTTTATCAAATCACCTCATTCTTTGGGGCACACGTGAGGAACACAAATGCAAACAAGCCTGAATGGTCCCCAGGACTATATACAACTGAAAACTCACACCCCAGAAGTGACTCGAACCCATACTCCCACAACTGGTATGTACAGGGACGCCTTAATCCGCTTGACCGTCACGACCGGACATAAGGAAGTGATAGCCGAGGCTATATGAACCACTTCCCCGCCGGCACTCGGATGGTAATCTTGGGCATAGCATTTTATCAAATCACCTCATTCTTTGGGGCACACGTGAGGAACACAAATGCAAACAAGCCTGAATGGTCCCCAGGACTATATGCAACTGAAAACTCACACCCCAGAAGTGACTCGAACCCATACTCCCACAACTGGTATGTACAGGGACGCCTTAATCCGCTTGACCATCACGACCGGACATAAGGAAGTGATAGCCGAGGCTATATGAACCACTTCCCCGCCGGCACTCGGATGGTAATCTTGGGCATAGCATTTTATCAAATCACTTCATTCTTTGGGGCACACGTGAGGAACACAAATGCAAACAAGCCTGAATGGTCCCCAGGACTATATACAACTGAAAACTCACACCCCAGAAGTGACTCGAACCCATACTCCCACAACTGGTATGTACAGGGACGCCTTAATCCGCTTGACCATCACGACCGGACATAAGGAAGTGATAGCCGAGGCCATATGAACCACTTCCCCGCCGGCACTCGGATGGTAATCTTGGGCATAGCATTTTATCAAATCACCTCATTCTTTGGGGCACACGTGAGGAACACAAATGCAAACAAGCCTGAATGGTCCCCAGGACTATATACAACTGAAAACTCACACCCCAGAAGTGACTCGAACCCATACTCCCACAACTGGTATGTACAGGGACGCCTTAATCCGCTTGACCATCACGACCGGACATAAGGAAGTGATAGCTGAGGCTATATGAACCACTTCCCCGCCGGCACTCGGATGGTAATCTTGGGCATAGCATTTTATCAAATCACCTCATTCTTTGGGGCACACGTGAGGAACACAAATGCAAACAAGCCTGAATGGTCCCCAGGACTATATACAACTGAAAACTCAAGATTAATGCCCAAGATTACCATCCGAGTGCCGGCGGGGAAGTGGTTCATATAGCCTCGGCTATCACTTCCTTATGTCCGGTCGTGATAGTCAAGCGGATTAAGGCGTCCCTGTACATACCAGTTGTGGGAGTATGGGTTCGAGTCACTTCTGGGGTGTGAGTTTTCAATTGTATATAGTCCTGGGGACCATTCAGGCTTGTTTGCATATATATATATATATATATATATATATATATATATATATATATATATATATATATATATATATATATTTATATATATATATATATATATATATATATATATATATATATATATATATATATATATATATATATATATATATATATATATATATATAGATATATATATATATATATGCAATTGACGATCACAAAACACTGATCATTTTATGCGGAAAATCCACAGAGAAATATAGAGAAATATTTCTCTGTGGATTTTCCGCTTATTTATATATATATATATATATATATATATATATATATATATATATATATATATATATATATATATATATATATATATATATATATATATATATATATATATATATATGTCGAACCTAGTACCCAGAACGCACTTTTCAGCCTACTATGAAAGGCCCAATTTGCCTAATAAGCCAAGTTTTCATGAATTATTTTTTTTTCGATGACCTAACCTACCTAACCTAACCTAACCTACCTTTTTCGGTTACCTAACCCAACCTAACCTATAAAAATAGGTTAGGTTAGGTTAGGTAGGGTTGGTTAGGTTCGGTCATATATCTACGTTAATTTTAACTACAATAAAACAAAATTGACCTCATACATAATGAAATAAGTATCTTTATCATTTCATAAGAAAAAAAATTGAGAAAATATATTAATTCAGGAAAACTTGGCTTATTAGGCAAATCGGGCCTTGCATAGTAGGCTGAGAAGTGCATTCTGGCTACTAGGTACGACATATATATATATATATATATATATATATATATATATATATATATATATATATATATATATATATATATATATATATATATATATATATATATATATCGTACCTAGTAGCCAGAACGCACTTCTCAGCCTACTATGCAAGGCCCGATTTGCCTAATAAGCCAAGTTTTCATTAATTAAATGTTTTTCGACTACCTAACCTACCTAACCTAACCTAACCTAACGTTTTAGGCTACCTAACCTAACCTAGCCTATAAAGATAGGTTAGGTTAGGTTAGGTAAGGTTGGTTAGGTTCGGTCATATATCTACGTTAATTTTAACTCTAATAAAAAAAATTGACCTCATACATAATGGAATGGGTAGCTTTATCTTTTCATAAGAAAAAAAATAGAGAAAATATATTTATTCAGGAAAACTTGGCTTATTAGGCAAATCGGGCCTTGCATAGTAGGCTGAGAAGTGCGTTCTGGCTACTAGGTACGACATATATATATATATATATATATATATATATATATATATATATATATATATATATATATATATATATATATATATATATATATATATTAGTATATTTTGGTAGCAGTCTTTCCTGTAGACATATATTATTAAATATGACCGAAAAAGTAAGATTAATAATTCTATTATTAATCTTTACTTTACTA
>NC_091220.1:24456177-24471177 GCF_040958095.1 Procambarus clarkii
CTAACCTATAAGGATAGGTTAGGTTAGGTTAGGTAGGGTTGGTTAGGTTCGGTCATATATCTACGTTAATTTTAACTCCAATAAAAAAAATTTACTTCACACATAATGAAATGGGTAGCTTTATCATTTCATAAGAAAAAAATTAGAGAAAATATATTTATTCAGGAAAACTTGGCTTATTAGGCAAATCGGGCCATGCATTGTAGGCTGATAAGTGCGTTCTGGCTAATAGGTACGACATATATATAAATATATGACATATATATATATGTCGTACCTATATATATATATATATATATATATATATATATATATATATATATATATATATATATATATATATATATATATATATATATATATATATATGTCGTACCTAGTAGCCAGAACTCACTTTTCAGCCTACAATGCAAGGCCAGATTTGCCTAATAAGCCAAGTTTACATGAATTAATATACTTTCTCTAATTTTTTTCTTATGAAATGATAAAGCAACCCATTTCATTATGTAAGAGGTCAATTTTTTTTTATTGGAGTTAAAATTAACGTAGATATTTGACCGAACCTAACCAACCCTACCTAACCTAACCTAACCTATCTTTATAGGTTAGGTTAGGTTAGGTAGCCAAAAAAGTTAGGTTAGGTTAGGTTAGGTAGGTTAGGTAGTCGAAAAGCAATTAATTCATGAAAACTTGGCTTATTAGGCAAGTCAGGCCTTGCATATTAGGCTCAGAAGTGAGTTCTGGCTACTAGGTACGACATATATATATATATATATATATATATATATATATATATATATATGTCGTACCTAGTAGCCAGAACGCACTTCTCAGCCTACTATACAAGGCCCGATTTGCCTAATAAGCCAAGTTTTCATGAATTATTTGTTTTTCGATTACCTAACCTACCTAACCTTACCTAACCTAACTTTTTCGGCTACCTAACTTAACCTAACCTATAAAGATAGGTTAGGTTAGGTTAGGTAGGGTTGGTTAGGTTCGGTCATATATCAACGTTAATTTTAACTCCAATAAAAAAAAATTGACCTCATATAGAATGAAATGGGTAGCTTTATCATTTCATAAGAAAAAAATTAGAGAAAATATATTACTTCAAGAAAACTTGGCTTATTAGGCAAATCGGGCCATGCATAGTAGGCTGAGAAGTGCGTTCTGGCTACTAGGTACGACATATATATATATATATATATATATATATATATATATATATATATATATATATATATATATATGTCGTACCTAGTAGCCAGAACGCACTTCTCAGCCTACAATGCAAGTCCAGATTTGCCTAATAAGCCAAGTTTTCCTGAATTAATATATTTTCTCGAATTTTTTTCTTATGAAATGATAAAGCTACCCATTTCATTATGTATGAGGTCAATTTTGTTTAATTGGAGTTAAAATTAACGTAGATATATGACCGAACCTAACCAACCCTACCTAACCTAACCTAACCTAACTTTATAGGTTAGGTTAGGTTAGGTAGCAGGAAATGTTAGGTTTAGGTTAGGTTAGGTAGGTTAGGTAGTCGAAAAAACATTAATTCATGAAAACTTGGCTTATTAGGCAAATCGGGCCTTGCATAGTAGGCTGAGAAGTACGTTCTGGCTACTAGGTACGACATATATATATATATATATATATATATATATATATATATATATATATATATATATATATATATATATATATATATATATATATGTCGTACCTAGAAGCCAGAACGCACTTCTCAGCCTACTATGCAAGGCCAGATTTGCCTAATAAGCCAAGTTTTCATGAAATAATTATTTTTCGACTACCTAACCTACCTAACCTAACTTTTTCGGCTACCTAACCTAACCTAACCTATAAAGATAGGTTAGGTTAGGTTAGGTAGGGTTGATTAGGTTCGGTCATATATCTACATTAATTTTAACTCCAATAAAAAAAAATGACCTCATACATAATGAAATGGGTAGCTTTATCATTTCATAAGAAAAAAAATATAGAAAATATATTAATTCAGGAAAACTTGGCTTATTAGGCAAATCGAGCCTTGCATAGTAGGCTGAGAAATGCGTTCTGGCTACTAGGTACGACATACATACATATATATATATATACATATATATATATATATATATATATATATATATATATATATATATATATATATACACATATATATATATATATATATATATATATATATATATATATATATATATATATATATATATATATATATATATATATATATATATATACATATATATATATATATATATATTATTAAATATGACCGAAAAAGTAAGATTAATAATTCTAACACGAATTTTCTCAGTCTTTCGTACATTTCTTTTCACTGTTGGAGGTAAATCAAAAATCAATTCTCCAAAATTCATTTTTATTTCTAGTCTGACGCGACACGAGCGCGTTTCGTAAAACTTATTACATTTTCAAAGACTTTAGTTTACAAATACACAACTGAATAGAACTTACGCATCTCCGATTTTATATCTACATTTGAGTGAGGTGGAAGGGGTGATGTGGCATTAACACAAGACAGAACAAGAGGTGGCATTAATAGGGTATTAATTTCATCAACACAAGACAGAACAAGAGGTGGTATTAATAGGGTATTAATTTCATCAACACAAGACAGAACACGAAACAATGGGTATTGAATAGAAGTGTTTGTAGAAAGCCTATTGGTCCATATTTCTTGATGCTTCTATATTGGAGCGGAGTCTTGAGGTGGGTAGAATATGGTTGTGCATTAATTGGCTGTTGATTGCTGGTGTTGACTTCTTGATGTGTAGTGCCTCGCAAACATCAAGCCGCCTGCTATTGCTGTATCTATCGATGATTTCTGTGTTGTTTACTAGGATTTCTCTGGCGATGGTTTGGTTGTGGGAAGAGATTATATGTTCCTTAATGGAGCCCTGTTGCTTATGCATCGTTAAACGCTTAGAAAGAGATGTTGTTGTCTTGCCTATATACTGGGTTTTTTGGAGCTTACAGTCCCCAAGAGGGCATTTGAAGGCATAGACGATGTTAGTCTCTTTTAAAGCATTCTGTTTTGTGTCTGAAGAGTTTCTCATGAGTAGGCTGGCCGTTTTTCTGGTTTTATAGTAAATCGTCAGTTGTATCCTCTGATTTCTGTCTGTAGGGATAAAGTTTCTATTAACAATATCTTTCAGGACCCTTTCCTCCGTTTTATGAGCTGTGGAAAAGAAGTTCCTGTAAAATAGTCTAATAGGGGGTATAGGTGTTGTGTTAGTTGTCTCTTCAGAGGTTGCATGGCGTTTCACTTTCCTTCTTATGATGTCTTCGACGAAACCATTGGAGAAGCCGTTGTTGACTAGGACCTGCCTTACCCTACAGAGTTCTTCGTCGACTTGCTTCCATTCTGAGCTGTGGCTGAGAGCACGATCGACATATGCGTTAACAACACTCCTCTTGTACCTGTCTGGGCAGTCGCTGTTGGCATTTAGGCACATTCCTATGTTCGTTTCCTTAGTGTAGACTGCAGTGTGGAAACCTTCGCTCTTTTCCATGACTGTTACATCTAGAAAGGGCAGCTTCCCATCCTTTTCCATCTCGTAAGTGAAACGCAACACGGAACTCTGCTCAAATGCCTCCTTCAGCTCCTGCAGATGTCTGACATCAGGTACCTGTGTAAAAATGTCAACATACCTGCAGTATATGGCCGGTTTCAAGTTCATGTCGACTAAGACTTTTTGCTCGATGGTACCCATGTAGAAGTTTGCAAACAGGACACCTAGGGGAGAACCCATGGCGACCCCATCTACTTACTTATACATGTGCCCATCCGGGCTCAAGAAGGGTGCCTCTTTAGTACAAGCTTGGAGTAGTTTCCTCAGAATATTTTCTGGTATGTCAAGAGGAGTACAGGCTGGATCACGATACACTCTGTCGGCTATCATCCCGATTGTCTCGTCCACAGGTACGTTGGTAAACAGCGATTCTACGTCCAACGAGGCTCTTATCCCTGGCCCGTGTGCCCCGCAGTAAGTCAACAAATTCCTTTGGAGACTTCAGGCTGAAGGCGCAATGAACATAAGGAGTCAGCAGGCCGTTGAGTCGCTTCGCCAGTCTGTACGTGGGTGTGGGTATCTGGCTAATGATTGGTTGAAGTGGGTTTCCAGGCTTGTGTGTCTTGACATTTCCATACGCATATCCGGGTTTATATTCCCCAATGATCTTTGGCAGGTGGAGTCCGGATTTCTTGGCGTTCACAGTTTCGATCAGTTTGTTGACCTTTGCTTTTAATTCGGCTGTAGTGTCCTTCGTTACCCTTTGGAACTTAGTTTGGTCAGAGAGTATGATGTTCATTTTCGCCAGATATTCGTCTTTTTTAAGAATGACATATATTGGCGACTTGTCACCTCTCCTGACAACTATCTCCTTGTTCTCACGAAGGCTTTTAGCTGCCGCTTTGAGCTCGGGGGACAGTATGGTGCTTCTGTAATTGCCTCGATTCTTTCCTCCTTCTGCAATAAGTTCTGCTTGTAAGGTATCTTTGGTAGTGACCTTCTTTTGTGTCTCGAGGTCGAATATGTCGTCCAACAGAATTTCCAACTCTACTTTCCGGGCCATCTCACTCGGTCTGGACATAACATGACAGTTTATGCCCAGATTTAGGAGAGTGACTTGGTCCTCAGTGAGGTTAATTCCTGCAAGGTTCAGGAAGCCATCTCTTGGTCGTGGAATTGCCATAGGTCCTCCATATAATGTTGTTAGTTTCTTGATAATCCTTGTTTCAGTGCTGAGGTGATGTTGGTCTGTGAGGATGTCGAGGTGTTGTTCAATGCGGGTACGGATACTTTCGTCGATGTTGCTATTTCTCCACTCGTTTGTAGCATGAAGTAGTTGCGTTTTGTTGTCTTTGAATTCATTCTCTGCCTTGAATATCTGATCACGAATCAGATCCTGGCGATATTTTATCGTGAAGGCTTGATTCCTTGCTGCTGGGTCGTGCGCTTTAATATTAGTATATTTTGGTAGCAGTCTTTCCTGTAGACATATTTTATTAAATATGACCGAAAAAGTAAGATTAATAATTCAAACACGAATTTCCTCAATCTTTCGTACATTTCTTTTCACTGTTGGAGGTAAATCAAAAATCAATTCTCCAAAATTCATTTTTATTTCTAGTCTGACGCGACACGAGCGCGTTTCGTAAAACTTATTACATTTTCAAAGACTTTAGTTCACAAATACAAAACTGAATAGAACTTACGCATCTCCGATTTTATATCTACATTTGAGTGAGGTGGAAGGGATGATGTGGCATTAACACAAGACAGAACAAGAGGTGGTATTAATAGGGTATTAATTTCATCAACACAAGACAGAACACGAAACAATGGGTATTGAATAGAAGTGTTTGTAGAAAGCCTATTGGTCCATATTTCTTGATGCATCTATATTGGAGCGGAGTCTTGAGGTGGGTAGAATATAGTTGTGCATTAATTGGCTGTTGATTGCTGGTGTTGACTTCTTGATGTGTAGTGCCTCGCAAACGTCAAGCCGCCTGCTATCGCTGTATCTATCGATGATTTCTGTGTTATTTACTAGGATTTCTCTGGCGATGGTTTGGTTGTGGGAAGAGATTATATGTTCCTTAATGGAGCCCTGTTGCTTATGCATCGTTAAACGCTTAGAAAGAGATGTTGTTGTCTTGCCTATATACTGGGTTTTTTGGAGCTTACAGTCCCCAAGAGGGCATTTGAAGGCATAGACGACGTTAGTCTCTTTTAAAGCATTCTGTTTTGTGTCTGGAGAGTTTCTCATGAGTAGGCTGGCCGTTTTTCTGGTTTTATAGTAAATCGTCAGTTGTATCCTCTGATTTCTGTCTGTAGGGATAACGTTTCTATTAACAATATCTTTCAGGACCCTTTCCTCCGTTTTATGAGCTGTGGAAAAGAAGTTCCTGTAAAATAGTCTAATAGGGGGTATAGGTGTTGTGTTAGTTGTCTCTTCAGAGGTTGCATGGCGTTTCACTTTCCTTCTTATGATGTCTTCGACGAAACCATTGGAGAAGCCGTTGTTGACTAGGACCTGCCTTACCCTACAGAGTTCTTCGTCGACTTGCTTCCATTCTGAGCTGTGGCTGAGAGCACGGTCGACATATGCGTTAACAACACTCCTCTTGTACCTGTCTGGGCAGTCGCTGTTGGCATTTAGGCACATTCCTATGTTTGTTTCCTTAGTGTAGACTGCAGTGTGGAAACCTCCGCTCTTTTCCATGACTGTTACATCTAGAAAGGGCAGCTTCCCATCCTTTTCCATCTCGTAAGTGAAACGCAACACGGAACTCTGCTCAAATGCCTCCTTCAGCTTCTGCAGATGTCTGACATCAGTTACCTGTGTAAAAATGTCGTCAACATACCTGCAGTATATGGCCGGTTTCAAGTTCATGTCGTTTAAGACTTTTTGCTCGATGGTACCCATGTAGAAGTTTGCAAACAGGACACCTAGGGGAGAACCCATGGCGACCCTATCTACTTGCTTATACATGAAACAAGGATTATCAAGAAACTAACAACATTATATGGAGGACCTATGGCAATTCCACGACCAAGAGATGGCTTCCTGAACCTTGCAGGAATTAACCTCACTGAGGACCAAGTCACTCTCCTAAATCTGGGCATAAACTGTCATGTTATGTCCAGACCGAGTGAGATGGCCCAGAAAATAGAGTTGGAAATTCTGTTGGACGACATATTCGACCTCGAGACACAAAAGAAGGTCACTACCAAAGATACCTTACAAGCAGAACTTATTGCAGAAGGAGGAAAGAATCGAGGCAATTACAGAAGCACAATACTGTCCCCCGCGCTCAAAGCGGCAGCTAAAAGCCTTCGTGAGAACAAGGAGATAGTTGTCAGGAGAGGTGACAAGTCGCCAATATATGTCATTCTTAAAAAAGACGAATATCTGGCGAAAATGAACATCAAACTCTCTGACCAAACTAAGTTCCAAAGGGTAACGAAGGACACTACAGCCGAATTAAAAGCAAAGGTCAACAAACTGATCGAAACTGTGAACGCCAAGAAATCCGGACTCCACCTGCCAAAGATCATTGGGGAATATAAAACCGGATATGCGTATGGAAATGTCAAGACACACAAGCCTGGAAACCCACTTCAACCAATCATTAGCCAGATACCCACACCCACGTACAGACTGGCGAAGCGACTCAACGGCCTGCTGACTCCTTATGTTCCTTGCGCCTTCAGCCTGAAGTCTCCAAAGGAATTTGTTGACTTACTGCGGGGCACACGGGCCACAGGAATAAGAGCCTCGTTGGACGTAGAATCGCTGTTTACCAACGTACATGTGGACGAGACAATCGGGATGATAGCCGACAGAGTGTATCGTGATCCAGCCTGTACTCCTCTTGACATACCAGAAAATATTCTGAGGAAACTACTCCAAGCTTGTACTAAAGAGGCACCCTTCTTGAGCCCGGATGGGCACATGTATAAGCAAGTAGATGGGGTCGCCATGGGTTCTCCCCTAGGTGTCCTGTTTGCAAACTTCTACATGGGTACCATCGAGCAAAAAGTCTTAGTCGACATGAACTTGAAACCGGCCATATACTGCAGGTATGTTGACGACATTTTTACACAGGTACCTGATGTCAGACATCTGCAGGAGCTGAAGGAGGCATTTGAGCAGAGTTCCGTGTTACGTTTCACTTACGAGATGGAAAAGGATGGGAAGCTGCCCTTTCTAGATGTAACAGTCATGGAAAAGAGCGGAGGTTTCCACACTGCAGTCTACACTAAGGAAACGAACATAGGAATGTGCCTAAAGGCTAACAGCGACTGCCCAGACAGGTACAAGAGGAGTGTTGTTAACGCATATGTCGACCGTGCTCTCAGCCACAGCTCAGAATGGAAGCAAGTCGACGAAGAACTCTGTAGGGTAAGGCAGGTCCTAGTCAACAACGGCTTCTCCAATGGTTTCGTCGAAGACATCATAAGAAGGAAAGTGAAACGCCATGCAACCTCCGAAGAGACAACTAACACAACACCTATACCCCCTATTAGACTATTTTACAGGAACTTCTTTTCCACAGCTCATAAAACGGAGGAAAGGGTCCTGAAAGATATTGTTAATAGAAACGTTATCCCTACAGACAGAAATCAGAGGATACAACTGACGATTTACTATAAAACCAGAAAAACGGCCAGCCTACTCATGAGAAACTCTCCAGACACAAAACAGAACGCTTTAAAAGAGACTAACGTCGTCTATGCCTTCAAATGCCCTCTTGGGGACTGTAAGCTCCAAAAAACCCAGTATATAGGCAAGACAACAACAACTCTTTCTAGGCGTTTAACGATGCATAAGCAACAGGGCTCCATTAAGGAACATATAATCTCTTCCCACAACCAAACCATCGCCAGAGAAATCCTAGTAAACAACACAGAAATCATCGATAGATACAGCGATAGCAGGCGGCTTGACGTTTGCGAGGCACTACACATCAAGAAGTCAACACCAGCAATCAACAGCCAATTAATGCACAACTATATTCTACCCACCTCAAGACTCCGCTCCAATATAGAAGCATCAAGAAATATGGACCAATAGGCTTTCTACAAACATTTCTATTCAATACCCATTGTTTCGTGTTCTGTCTTGTGTTGATGAAATTAATACCCTATTAATACCACCTCTTGTTCTGTCTTGTGTTGATGAAATTAATACCCTATTAATGCCACCTCTTGTTCTGTCTTGTGTTAATGCCACATCACCCCTTCCACCTCACTCAAATGTAGATATAAAATCGGAGATGCGTAAGTTCTATTCAGTTTTGTATTTGTGAACTAAAGTCTTTGAAAATGTAATAAGTTTTACGAAACGCGCTCGTGTTGCGTCAGACTAGAAATAAAAATGAATTTTGGAGAATTGATTTTTGATTTACCTCCAACAGTGAAAAGAAATGTACGAAAGATTGAGAAAATTCGTGTTAGAATTATTAATCTTACTTTTTCGGTCATATTTAATAATATATGTCTACAGGAAAGACTGCTACCAAAATATACTAATATATATATATATATATATATATATATATGTATATATATATATATATATATATATATATATATATATATATATATATATATATATATATATATGTATATATATATATATATATATATATATATATATATATATATATATATATATATACATATATATATATATATATATATATATATATATATATATATATATATATATATACATATATATATTAATATATATATATATATATATATATATATATATATATATATATATATATATATATTTATATATATATATATATATATATATATATATATATATATATATATATGTATATATATATATATATATATATATATATATATATATATATATATATATATATATATCTATATATATATATATATATATATATATATATATATATATGTATATATATATATATATATATATATATATATATATATATATATATATATATATATATATATATATATATATATATATATATATATATATATATATATATATTATTAAATATGACCGAAAAAGTAAGATTGATAATTCTAACACGAATTTTCTCTATCTTTCGTACATTTCTTTTCACTGTTGGTGGTAATTCAAAAATCAATTCTCCAAAATTCATTTTTATTTCTAGTCTGACGCAACACTTGAGCGCGTTTCGTAAAACTTATTACATTTTCAAAGACTTTACATACACAACTGAATAGAACTTACACATCTCCGATTTGTTTATATCTACATTTGAGTGAGGTGGATGGGGTGAGGTGGCATTAATAGGGTATTAATTTAATCAACACAAGACAGAACACGAAACAATGGGTATTGAATGGAAGTGATTGTAGAAAGCCTATTGGTCCATATTTCCAATATGGAGGACCTATGGCAATTCCACGACCAAGAGATGGCTTCCTGAACCTTGCAGGAATCAACCTCACTGAGGACCAAATCACTCTCCTAAATCTGGGTATAAACTGTCACGTTATGTCCAGACCGAGTGAGATGGCCCGGAAAGTGGAGTTGGAAATCATGTTGGACGACATATTCGACCTCGAGACACAAAAGAAGGTCACTACCAAAGACACCTGTCATGTTCACAGAAAATGGTACCATCCGTTTTCTGTGTGGCGGAGCAGACGCCAGAGAGAGGAGGTAAACAATAGAGCATACAGGACGCCCGCCAAACTTGGTAGCTACTATTCATGTAATCATATTAAGTATTAAAGTCAGTAACCAAGTCATGACTTTACATCAACCCTACAACCAAGACTTCCTCAGTAACACACAAACACCACATTGGCGACGAGGATGAACTGGGAACGCAGGCATTTTGTTCAACTTAAAACAAGGAAGGAGCATGCTGTCTCGCCCAGAGGAGGAAGGAGAAATCGTGCTGTGAGCACCATACCCGATGCTGTATGCTAACCAATGCTGTGTGCTAAACGATGCTGTGCTAACCAATGCTGTGTGCTAACAAATGCTGTGTGCTAACCAATGCTGTGTGCTACCCAAGCTGTGCTGAAGAAACTGTACTGAGGAATCTGCCGACGTTGTGTATGAAACGACGCTTTGATGTGTACAAAACCTGATGTTTTGGTTACGAAACGATGCTTCGTGCTACAAAATTCATCACGCTGAACTGACTGCTGTACCGACTGCTGTACCAACTGCTGTACCAACTGCTGTGCCAACTGCTAACTACTGCTGTGCCAACTGCTGTGCTGCTGTGAGTAGGAACAACACATGTACACAAGGGCTAGGTAAGAAGTCAGTTGCTGCTATATTGTGCACTGTTGTGAGCTTTTGCATTAAAATGCTTGTGTGCTTTGCAAAATTAAAGTAATTACAGTGAATTCTTGACTAACATATTCAGTGCAGTAAGTGTTTAATATTCTGAGAAACATTTAAGTGATAAGTTACATTTATTCAGTAAAAATGGCAAATATACCTCAATTTCCTGCATTTGATCCTGACTGTGACCAGACAAACCTGTCACAGAGGTGGGTCAAATGGCTTAAAAGGTTTGAAAATTTGTTGATAGTTTCTGACATCAAAAGTGCTGAAAGAAAGCGTGCCTTTCTATTTCATTATGCAGGTGATAGAGTTTGTGACATCTTTGACACACTGAAAGATACTGGTGGTGCCAAAGATTATGACATTGCCAAAGCCAAATTAACTGAACATTTCAAACCAAGGCAAAATACTGCAATGGAAATTATGCATTTCAGGAGAGCAAACCAACTCTCTAATGAAACTGTGGTTCAATACAACACACGTCTGCAGGGTTTAGCAGCCCATTGTGAGTTTGCTGATGTTGACAAAGAAATCAAACAGCAAATAATTGAAACATGCACATCTACACGTCTTCGTCGAAGAGCTCTAGAACTTGTTGATGATGAAAGTTCTCTTACCAAGATACTGGATATGGCTCGTCGAATGGAAGATGCTGCACGTGATGCTCGTGTCATGGAGTGCAGTGCCAACAACGGTTCTGCCACTGTTACTAACAGTGATGAGGTACGTAAGGTTCAGGGAGGACACCGTGATCAAAGAAGATATCATGCCAAACCTAACAGTAAATTTAGCCGAGAACCACGTCACAACTGGGGTCAAGGAACAAGACTCAAGCAGTCACAACGACCCACATCAGAGGGTGTCAACAATAAATGTTACAATTGTGGAGGAGACTACCCACACCAAGATAATGTTTGTCCTGCTGAAGGTAAGAAGTGCTATGAGTGTGGAAAACTAGGTCATTTTGGTGCTATGTGTCGTTCCGCACTAAAAAAACCACAGTCAATGAATAAAAGCACTGTACGAGGATCAGGTCATAGGGGTCGAGGTGGTAAACACAATATTGCACCTCATAACCAGAATGTTAATAATATACAAGACAACATTTCATTACAACCAGTCTCAGATGACAGTGAATGTGATTATACTTATGGAGTACAAGCAATCACAG
Organism: Procambarus clarkii; assembly: GCF_040958095.1. Classification (NCBI taxonomy): domain Eukaryota; kingdom Metazoa; phylum Arthropoda; class Malacostraca; order Decapoda; family Cambaridae; genus Procambarus; species Procambarus clarkii. The sequence continues at coordinate 24,468,242 of NC_091220.1, forward strand.
AATGGAATGATCTTCCAAACAACCCAGAGACATGTGTATACATTGCTGGTATTTGTCTCAAAGTTCTCATTGACACTGGATCAAACATTGACACCATTGCTGAGTGCCACTATGAGAAATTTAAAAAACAGTTCCCAAAGCTTGAAAACTATGATGGCAAAGCCACTGCCTATGCTTCAAAGGTAGCCTTGCCAGTGATTGGAACTTTCACTGCAGAGATTAAGTCAAAGAATGCAATGCTCATTACTACATTCCATGTTGTTAGGAATGCAAAGGAGTCTTTACTCAGTTACAAGACTTCAACCAAATTGGGGCTACTTCAGCTTTCTAATGTTGTAGCAGTGGAATCTGCAAACAATGTTGATGCTATTGTTGCTGAATTTTCTGATCTATTTAAATCCATAGGTTGTTATACTGATAGCAAAGTACATCTGCATATCAACCCAGATGTAATTACAGTTGCCCAACCACATCGCCGACAACCATTCCATACTCGCAAGAAAGTCGATGTCGAACTGGAGAGGCTGATCGAACTAGATATCATTGAACCAGTAACAGGCCCAACACCATGGGTAAGCCCAACTGTCACTCCACCAAAGCCGAAGAATCCAGATGAGATACGCATTTGTGTGAACATGCGTGTTCCCAACAAGGCAATAATGCGTGAACGCCATCCTACACCCACTGTAGATGAAATGATTTACCGCTTGAATGGTGCAACTGTATTCAGCAAGTTAGATTTAAACAAGGGCTATCATCAGCTTGAACTTGATGATGAGAGTCGCTTCATCACAACGTTTACGACACATCGAGGTCTGTATAGGTACAAGCGCCTGAGTTTTGGAATTAACAGTGCTGCCGAGGTATTCCAGCACATCATCAGCCAGGTATTGCAAGATATACCTAATGCTGACAACATGTCTGATGACATTATTGTTTATGGCCGTACCCAAGCTGAACACGACAAAGCTCTTCGTGCAACATTGCAACGCTTACGAGAAAAGAATTTGACGCTAAGCCGAGCAAAGTGTGAGTTCAATCAACATAAAATTGAATTCTTTGGACATGTACTTAGTGACAAAGGTCTGTCTCCAGATCCTAAGAAAGTTGCAGATATCAAGAATGCTGCGCTTCAACGTCCACTGAAGTACATAGTTTTCTGGGAATGGCAAACTACTGTTCTCGCTTCATTCCAGATTTTGCTACCATTACGAAGCCTCTACGTGAGCTCATGAAAAAAATGCATCATGGTACTGGAGCGATATCGAGCAAAATGCATTTGATGCCGTGAAAGATGCACTAGTAGAGAATGCGACTGCTGCATACTTTGATCCATCAATGGACACTGAGTTAACGGTGGATGCTAGTCCTGTTGGTTTAGGTGCTGTTTTAGCCCAACACAAACCTGGTCAACCAGATTCCAGAGTAGTAATTGCCTACGCCAGCCGTTCTCTCACAGATGTTGAGCAACGATACAGTCAGACAGAGAAGGAAGCTCTTGCTCTTGTATGGGGCTGTGAACACTTCAATGTGTATCTGCTTGGTGCGCCCTTCACCACGATAGTCACTGACCACAAACCGTTGGAGACCATCTTCAATAATCCAAAGTCCAAACCACCAGCTCGCATTGAGAGATGGGCTCTTCGTCTGCAACCATACAACTTTATGGTGAAATACAAGCCGGGTCCAGGCAATCCCGCTGATTACATCAGTCGACATCCTGCCAACAGTTTCACCATCACCAAGCATCAGCAAGTTGCCGAGGAATATGTACACTCTGTAACCTGTGATGCAGTCTCTAAGGCTCTCACTCTTGATGAAATCCGTACTGCAACCCTAGAGGACCCAACTCTGCAAGCAACAGTGGATGCATTGACTAAGAAAAAGTTTCTACGCACCCCACCCTCAGGAGTTGACCAAGATGCATTCAAAGCACTTGAACGCATCCAGACAGAATTAAGTGTTACGCAACAACGCGACACCGTGCTGCGAGGTACTCGTATCGTTATTCCAGCTGTTCTCCAGCAACGTGCTCTGAAGCTTGCACATCAGGGACACCAAGGTCTTGTTAGGACCAAACAGCTGCTACGAGAAAAGGTGTGGTTTCCTGGCATTGATCGTCAAGCAAAGGATATGCATGATGCCTGTGTCCCTTGCCAAGCTGCAGTGGATACTTCAAGACCAACACCTCTACAACCTTCACCACTACCTGCTGCACCATGGACGGAAGTATCGATGGACTTCTGCGGACCACTACCAACTGGAGAGTACTTGATGGTAGTCATTGATGATCACTCACGTTATCCAGAAGTAGAAATCATCAATTCCACATCTGCAAAGGCCGTCATCCCAAAACTCGACAAGATCTTTTCAAACTTTGGCATTCCTGAAGTTGTCAAGACGGACAATGGACCGCCATTCAAAGGACAAGACTTTCTCAACTTTGCTGAGCATATTGGATTCAAACACCGCCGTGTGATGCCACTACATCCTCAAGCAAATGGAGAAGTTGAGAGATTCATGCAACCTCTCATGAAAGCGGTATGCTGTGCTCATGCCGAAGGACGATCCTGGAAACAAGCTATGTATGCTTTTCTCAGGAACTACCGTGCAACACCACATGGAACACTGGGCAAGTCGCCTGGCGAACTTTTATTTAGACGTCCTATGAGAATCGCACTACCCGTCATGCCAGCCGAGATAACGGATAAACGTCTCGCTGAGAAGGATGCACTAGCCAAGGGCAAAATGAAAATTGCTCATGATCAACGTGCAAAGGAACAATTCATAAAGGTTGGAGATACTGTTCTCGTTAAAAAGAAAAAAGAGGGAAAGCTAGATATGCCGTATGATACAAAACCATATAAAGTGATTAGTGTAAAAGGAACTATGGTAACAGCGAGTAATAGAGATCATAGTATAACACGTAATATGGC
>NC_091220.1:24476177-24511177 GCF_040958095.1 Procambarus clarkii
AAATGGGTAGCTCTATCATTTCATAAGAAAAAAATTAGAGAAAATATATTAATTCAGGAAAACTTGGCTTATTAGGCAAATCGGGCCTTGAATAGTAGGCCGAGAAGTGCGTTCTGGCTATTAGGTACGACATATATATATATATATATATATATATATATATATATATATATATATATATATATATATATATATAAATATATATATATATATAAATATATATAAATATTTATATAAAAATATATTAATATATATAAATATATATAAATATATATATATATATATATATATATATATATATATATATATATATATATATATATATATATATATATATATGTCGTACCTAGTAGCCAGAGCTCACTTCTCAGCCTACTATTCAAGGCCCGATTTGCCTAGTAAGCCAAGTTTTCCTGAATTAATATATTTACTATAATTTTTTTCTTATGAAATGATAAAGCAACCCTTTTCTCTATGTATGAGGTCAATTTTATTTTATTGGAGTTAAAATTAACGTAGATATATGACCCAACCTAACCAACCCTACCTAACCTAACCTAACCTATATTTATAGGTAAGGTTAGGTTAGGTAGCCAAAAAAAGCTAGGTTAGGTTAGGTTAGGTAGGTTAGGTAGACGAAAAAACATTAATTCATGAAAACTTGGCTTATTAGGCAAATCGGGCCTTGAATAGTAGGCTGAGAAGTGCGTTCTGGCTATTAGGTACGACATATATATATATAAATATATATATATTTATTTATATATATATATATATATAAATATATATAATTTATATATATATATATATATATATATATATATATATATATATATATATATATATATAAGTATATATGTATATATATATATATATATATATATATATATATATATATATATACATATATATATATATTATTGGAGTTAAAATTAACGTAGATATATGACCCAACCTAACCAACCCTACCTAACCTAACCTAACCTATATTTATAGGTAAGGTTAGGTTAGGTAGCCAAAAAAAGCTAGGTTAGGTTAGGTTAGGTAGGTTAGGTAGACGAAAAAACATTAATTCATGAAAACTTGGCTTATTAGGCAAATCGGGCCTTGAATAGTAGGCTGAGAAGTGCGTTCTGGCTATTAGGTACGACATATATATATATAAATATATATATATTTATTTATATATATATATATATATAAATATATATAATTTATATATATATATATATATATATATATATATATATATATATATATAAGTATATATGTATATATATATATATATATATATATATATATATATATATATATATACATATATATATATATATATATGTATATATATATATACATATATATATGTATATGTATATATATGTATATGCATATATACATATATATATATATGTATATATATATATATATATATATATATATATATATATATATATATATATATATATATATATATATATATATATATATATATATGTCGTACCTAATAGCCAGAACGCACTTCTCAGCCTACTATTCAAGGCCCCATTTGCCTAATAAGCCAAGTTTTCATGAATTAATGTTTTTTCGTCTACCTAACCTACCTAACCTAACCTAACCTAGCTTTTTTTGGCTACCTAACCTAACCTTACCTATAAATATAGGTTAGGTTAGGTTAGGTAGGGTTGGTTAGGTTCGGTCATATATCTACGTTAATTTTAACTCCAATAAAAAAAAATTGACCTCATACATAGAGAAAAGGGTTGCTTTATCATTTCATAAGAAAAAAATTATAGTAAATATATTAATTCAGGAAAACTTGGCTTATTAGGCAAATCGGGCCTTGAATAGTAGGCTGAGAAGTGAGTTCTGGCTACTAGGTACGACATATATATATATATATATATGTATATGGGCTATAGTCAACCTGTCCTCATCCCCACCCACATAGACTTGTTTGGCTGAAGGCATATTGTTAAGTTCTTCTTTAGTAAATACAGATATAAAATATTTGTTAAAAATACTACTCATCTCCTTGTCATTATCCGTTATTTGACCTGTCTCAGATTTTAATGTACCTATCCTTTACCACTATCAACTGCCTCAACTATGCTGGAATAAAAAGTTAGCAAATTTGTTAAACATGAACGGCCATTTGTAAAACCATGTTGCGACTCATTTATTAATTTATGTTTTTCAAGATGGAGACGAATTGTATTTGCAATTATTGATTCAAGTAACTTTCCCACAATAGACGTTAGGCTAATTGGCCGATAGTTTGACCCAAGTGATCTATCTCCTTTCTTAAAAATTGGTACCACATTAGCTACCTTCCATGACTCTGGCACTCTGCCTGACTCTATTGATTTATTAAATATGGTAGACAGTGGCTCGGAAAGCTCCTCTTTGCATTCTTTAAGCACCCTGGCAAACACTTCATCCGGCCCTGGGGATTTGTTTGGTTTTAGTTTTTCTAATTGTTTAATTACATCCTCCCTGGTAACTGCTAAACTAGTCAACCTGTCCTCATCCCCACCCACATAGACTTGTTCGGCTGAAGGCATATTGTTAAGTTCTTCTTTAGTAAATACAGATATAAAATATTTGTTAAAAATACTACTCATCTCCTTGTCATTATCCGTTATTTGACCTGTCTCAGATTTTAATGTACCTATCCTTTCCCTAGTCTTAGTTCGATATAACTGAAAAAAACCTTTAGGATTTGACTTTGCTTGCTCTGCTATGCGAACTTCATAGTTTCTTTTTGCTTTCCTGATCTCTTTTTTTAAGATTTCTAACCAGTTGTATGAATTCCTGTTCTAAACTGACGTCCCCATTCTTAATCCTTTTGTACCAAGCTCTCTTTTTACCTATAAGGTTCTTTAAATTATTTGTTATCCACTTTGGGTCATTAGTATTCGATCTATTCAATTTGTATGGTATACTACGTTCCTGTGCTTTGTTTAGAATATTCTTAAATAAGTTATATATTAAATCCACATCGAAATCCCCTTTTACGTCACCTATCGCTGGGTTCATGTCTCGCTCTAAGACCGGCCCACACCCCATACCCAAGACTTTTCAATCTATTTGACCCAAAAAAATTTTTACGCTATTAAAATCAGCTTTTCGAAAATCTGGCACTTTAACAGAATTTTCTCCTACAGGTCTATTCCATTCTATGCTAAATCTGATTACTTTGTGATCACTGTTCCCTAGCTCACTCCCTATTTCGATGTCATTAATTTGTGTTCCCTGTTAGTTAACACTAAATCTAAAATATTATTTTCCCGCGTTGGTTCCTTAATGTGTTGCCTAAGAAAGCAATCGTCAATTAATTCTAGGAAATCTTCTGCTTCACTATTCCCTGTTTTGTTCACCCAGTTTATTCCACTAAAATTAAAGTCACCCATGACATAAATACTGTTAGATCTAGATGCTCTAGATATTTCATCCCATAGATGCTTTGCTTCCATTCTGTCTAAATTTGGTGGCCTATATATAACTCCTATTATAATATTTGCTTTTTCGTTTAATTCTATCCAAATAGTTTCTGTGTGTAGCTCAGTTTTGATTCCTTCTTTGAGGCTACATTTCAAATTGTCCCTAACATATATGGCTACTCCCCCTCCTCGTCTAATATATCTTTCTGTGTGAAATAGTTTAAAACCAATTATCTGATATTCAGCTAGTAGTTCTCTATTTTCTACATTCATCCACGTTTCGGTAAGTGCAATAATATCTATTTTTTCTGTGCAGACAAGAGCATTTAATTCATTAATTTTATTTCTTAGACTTCTACTGTTAGTGTAATATATCCTAAGTGAATTGTTATTTTGAGGCCCTTTTCTTTCCCTGATCATTTTGCCAATTCTTTTCTCCCACGAACACATACTTTTATTACCTCCTTCCTCCAAATCAATTTCCATACCACTATCTACTAACAGTTTAAACCCAAACAAATACCTCTAACCACTGGTTCCAACGAGTTCGCAACAGAAACAACCCCAGCACTCGATAGATGCACCCCATCACGAGCATACATTTCATTTCTTCCATAGAAGTGTTCCCAGTTGTCCATGAAAGATATTGCATTTCATTTGCAATATCTTTCCAGCCCGCAATTGACACCAAGTGCCCTCGACATCCATTCATTTCCCACTCCCTTTCTTGGAAGAATGCCACATATGATCGGGATTCCTCCCTTGCTCCTAACTAATTCAATGTCTGTCCTAAATCTCTGTATAAGTTCCTCACTCCTAACTCGCCCAACATCATTATCCCCTGCACTAATACAAATAATGGGTATGTTCCCATTTCTCGTCATAATATCATTCATGTTTCCAACAATATCCCCAATTCCTGCTCCCGGATAGCAAACCCTTAATCTGTTCCCCCTATCTCTGGCACAAAACGTTCTGTCTAAATACCTCACCTGGGAATCTCCCACAACCAAAATTCGCTTCGGTACCGCCTTAACTTTCTGAGCAGCCTGAGGGGCCTGCGCTCCGCCGCTCCTCGCTGATTTCCTCGCTGCAGGCGCACCACAGCACTCGTCCTCCAACACGGCAAATGAATTTGCTGTCTTTAGGGCGTCTGTAGGCGGCCTTGTCAAGGTCTTCTTAAGACCCCTGTCTTTCACGACTCTCCACGATGAGGTCTCGTCAACACTGGTCTCCTCCTTCGTTTCCTCTCGAAGTCTCAGCCGTCGTACCTCCTCCTGCAGGGAATCCATCTCTGCTCTCAGAGCTCCAACCAAACTCACCAAATCCTTCACTAATCCTTCCATTATTGCAATAATAATGTTACTCCAGAGCTCCAGCTAACACAACCTCTCACTGTGACAGCACCTGACTGACTGACCGAATGTAGTCATTAATGCCTACATTACAGTGTCGGTCGTTCTCCAATAAATTCCGAGCTTGACTTGCACTACCGAAAGTGGCTTGTATCTCAATGGCTGGAAAGATGTCGCACCGGGCACATTTACCAACAGTATACGAAGAAAGAAGTATTTTTCTTGATTGGGATGCACGGTGTACAGTCTGCCTATCGTAGTTTATTTGAATATGCCAGGATGTCTGTCGACTCGTTGTCCTCGTTTGCGTCGATCAAATGATTTGCTACTGGCATTCCATGTGTAATACTTCCGAATACAGCAGTGTTTTCGCAAACGTGTCATTTTGACATAACGTGAAGAAAACGGTTAACGTTGTAGCCGGTGGATTCATAGCTGTTTGTTGCACATTTGCAGCTGTGAAATAAACGTGTTGTACATTTTCTTGTTTAAAAAACAAAACAAAAAATACTAACGAAATATTTCAATTCAAACGCAGATCAATCGTTCACCCCTCAATTTCACCACCAATTGCACTGAAAAGTAAGAAGAACAGTTAAAAAAACGAAATAAAAACAATGAAAAAGAAACAAATAAGCTATACCCACGAAATGAATGGTATGGTAGACAACACAGTTTAATTCCAACGTAACGTCACACACAATAATTAAATCTAAATGAAAATAAATAAAAAATTATGAAAATTCAATTTATCAATGCAATCGGAAACATTGAAATGGAAACATAACATATTTTGTATATCGTGTCTTGCTCTTATGTGCAACAGATGGCGCTGTTTAAAAAAAAAACGCATGTTTTTACCTGTCACAGGTTTGGCATCTAAATAGTAGGTATATAAAAACACGCAAGTATTCGAATAGAACGTTGTGTTCAAATTTCAAAGCAATCGGTGAAGAACTTTTGGAAATTACAGCGTTTGTTGATCTGCCATCTTTCAGATGGCACTGTTTTTCAAAAAAAGCATGTTTTTTCCTGTTATAGGTGAGGCATGTATATAGTAGGTATATGAAAACACTTGCCTATTCGAATGCAATTCTGTGTCAAAATTTCACAGCAATCGGTAAAGAGGTTTCGAAGATTTCCCTAACATGAAAAACACTCGAAAAACAAATCTTAAAAAAAAACATGTTTTTTCCCGTCACCGACCTGACATATATATAGTATGTAAATAAAAATCCGCTCTGATGCGATGGGAACGTTGTGTCAACATTTCAAGGCAATCGGTGAATAACTTTCGAAGATTAGCGATTTTGAACAAATGAACATTTCCATTTTTATTTATATAGACTAGCTGTACTGTGGCCACGCGTTGCTGTGCCACAGCAACCTTCCCCTGTCTCCCAGTCCTTCCCAACATTCCCCCCTCCCCGGTCCCCTCGTCCTCCCAACTATTCCTCACTTCCTCGTCCCTTTTTCCTCCCCTTCATCCTCCACTCCAGCATCCCCTCGTCCTCCCCACAATCTCCTACTACCCCGTCCCCTCATCCTCCCTACCATTCGCCCCCCTCTCCCTCGTCCCCTCGCTCTCCCAATCATTCCTCACTCCCTCGTTCCTTTTTCCTTCCCTTCATCCTCCACTCCACCATCCCCTCCACTTCCTAACCATTTTCTACTTCACCATCCCCTCGTCCTCCACACAATCTCTTACTCCCCCGTCCCCTAGTCCTCTCTACCATTCCCCCCTCCCCGTCCCTTCGTTCTCCCTACCATTCCCCTCCTCCCCCGTCCCCTTGTCCTCCCCACTATCCTGTCCCCTTGTCATCTCAACCATTCTCCATTCCCCTCGTCCCCACCATCCCCAACTCCCCTGCCCCCTCGTCTTCCCCTAGCATTACCGCCTCCTCGGTCCTTTCATCCTCCCCACCATTCCCCATTTCCTCGTCTGATGATCAAATGATCTGATGTTCCCATCAGAAAATTGGGAACATCAAATGATCTGGGACTAGATTCACAAAGAAGTTAGGCAAACACTTACGAACCTGTACATCTCTTCTCAATCTTTGGCAGCTTTGTTTAGAATTATTAAACAGTTAATGATGTTCGAAGTACCAGGAGGCTGTTTATAACAATAACAACAGTTGATTGACAAGTTTTCATGCTTGTAAACTGTTTAATAAATGCAACTAAAGCCATCAATGTACACTTTCGTAAGTACTTGCATAACTGTTTCGTGAATCTGGCCCCAGATGTCCCCATCACTGAAATATAAGAAAAAAAGTTCAAAAACGAAATGAAAAATAATGAAAAAATAGAAAAACAAACTATACTCAAGAAATGAACGGTATGGTTAACAAGAAAACTCAATTCCTACGCAATGTTATACAAAATAATTAAATCCAAATTAAAATAAATCGAAATTTATGAAAATTTCATTTATCAATGAAATCAGAAACATTGAAATGGAATCTTAACATATTTAGCATAGCATGGTTGATCTTATGTGTAACATATGACGCTGTTTATCAAAAACGCATGTTTTTACCTGTCACAGGGGTGGCATTTAAATTGTAGGTATATGAAAAGACGCGCCTATTCGAATGCCACATTGTGTCACAATTTCAAAGCAATCAGTGAAAAAATTTCGGAGATTACAGGGTATGTTGCTCTTACGACCAACAGATGGCGCTGTTTTTCAAAATAAGCATTTTTTTCTTGTCATAGGTGAGGCAGGTATATAGTAGCTATATAAAAAGACGCGCCTATTCGAATGTAATGTTGTGTCAAAATTTCAACGCAACCGGTAAAGAGGTTTCGAAGATTTCCCTCGAATGAAAAACACAGTTTTTCAGAAAAAGCAGGATTTTTACCGTCACAGACGTGACGTCTATATAGCATGTATATAAAAACCTGTTCAGATGCGAATGGAACGTTGTGGGAAAATTTCAAAGCAATTGGTGAAGAAATTCCGGAGATTAGCGATTATGAACAAACGAACATTTCCATTTATATTCATATAGATTATACGATGTTAAGTTCTCTTACATGACAACAAATAAGTTCTTGCTGTACAAATAATTTAAATGAATCTGCGTTCATATTGGCGAAAATATAAAGAGTAGAAATTCGTTATTCAGGTATTCACTGGAATAGCAGGATTTAGCTGTATAAAATATTTCCAGCAAATAATAATATATGGATTAATCGACTATAAATCTATGATCAGGTAATAATTCTTATTAAAGAATGCTGAAGTAAAGTGAATTTAATGCCATTCATGTAAAGGTAAACATTTTCCCCCAGCTGTTTGGGCTGACGCAACAGTCCGCCATAATTTCTAGGGAAAATGAGTTATTACTATGTTTTAATAAAATGAACTCAAAATTACTAAACTTTTGGTTAGTAGAGTTAGTGGATTATAATACATAGTACAAGAATAGTTTCTTAAAGTACTAAGTGTTAGTAAATAAGTGTTGGAAATTTCCAACACTTAATTGTTCCTCAGATGACTGGACAATCATCCTACAAATCAGACTTCCATTAACTGAGACATTACTGCTTCCACTATGCAGCACAATAGGCGTACACTCGTTTTTTTTTTTAACTTCCACTAAGGGGTTTCACTACTCACGTTCAGAAGCTTACACGTGACTCTAATCTAGCATTCTTAACACTGAAAGTCCATCAGGGCAATACACATGGTCACTGGAATCTCCAAAACGTTTCGTAGTATCGTTAATTTATTCGTGCTGAAGGAAATTATGTCGTTTAAACTCCAGCAATATCTCAGCGTTCCGGTTCCGGTAATAATTACTGGTGTGAGGATAACAATACTTCAGGACAATGGCAAATAGAGGCCTTCCTTCGAGCTCTTGAAGACTGCCTGCTTTCTCCCTAAATGTCCTGACGAGAATGCTAGCACAAGGCGCTTCATTGAGCAACTGCGGGCACCTTGTGGATCCTATGACTTCATTTCGTCTTAGTCAAAGAAAACCACAGGTCTCTCCCGCCACTTTTATACTCCTCTCTGATTCGTTGTGGCAAGAGTTTCTGCTGGTGGAGCCATGCCTGGCGTTACTGCTTCTCACATAGTGACTAGTGGTTCGAGGTGGAGGGTTTTGTGATCAGGCCTTCCAACGGTTTTGTGAGGGGAAACCTCATTTTCATCCCCCCCCCCTAACCACTCTACAGCAATATTTTCCCCACTGGTTGAGTAGTATCTTTCCCCTTGTAACAGACTTCTGCATTATCGACTGCAGCTGACCCAAGTGCCCCGTGTCGCAACTGTTGTCCTCCTTGTACTCATCTCGTTGTAGCGAGTCCAATGATAACCAACTTGATAACTCCGTTATTTGGTACCTAAAGTTTAACTCTTGCAAGCTCAACATCAATAACATCAAGCAAAGACTTAGTGCACTGACAGAGCTCTCTCTCACACACAGAAACTCAGAAACAGAAACACTGCTTGAGACAGATAGACAGAGATAGAGAGAGGCAGAGATAAAGATAGAGGAAGAGAATGGGAGAGACACGGAATAGATAGACCAATAGGCAGATGAGTAAATAAATAAACCGTAGGAGCCGTGATGAGGGTTTGAACCTATATGCTGGTGTTCCCAGACACATGCTCTCTGTGTCAGAGGTAAGGAGGAGCGTCAGAGGTAGAACATTCCGAGATGACAGAGCCAGAGTGAATGGGAGAAGTGTGTGAAAACCCTGGTTCGGCTTCAGTAGAAGCCTTAGGAATCGTACATGGTGCATTAGTACTAGAGGTTGCAATCATTTTGACCATGTCGTTGCCTAGTCGTCTACAGTGTGTGCCTGGGAACACCCAGAACAATGGTTCGAAGCCTCGTCACGGCTGTTACGCATTTTCTCATTGATGCATCTCGATAGTGTTATTAATTTTTTGTGTAATAAATAGATAGATTGGTGGATGGATAGATATAAAGACAGATGAGTAGTTAGATGGACAGGTAAATGCATTGATAAAGAGATGAATAGATGGATGGATAGAAAAATAGATGAATATATAGATTGTAAGCAGCATAGATGGATGGAAAACAGATAGGTGGATTGATAGATTATATATATATATATATATATATATATATATATATATATATATATATATATATATATATATATATATATATATATATATATATATATATATATATATATATATATATATATATATATATATATATATATATATATATATATATATATATATATATATATATATATATATATATATATATATGTGTGTGTGTATATCACGAAAATAAACACGTGATTAAGAATGTGACAATGTCAGACCACGGAGGAAAAATGAAACAGGAAAATTCCTTAAGTACTTTCGTATATTAAATACATCTTCAGAAGGTCTGAAGATGGTCCTTCAGAAGGTCCTTCTGAAGATGTATTTAATATACAAAAGTACTTAAGGAATTTTCCTGTTTCATTTTTCCTCCGTGGTCTGACATTGTCATATATATATATATATATATATATATATATATATATATATATATATATATATATATATATATATATATATATATATATATATATATATATATATATATATATATATATGTCGTACCTAGTAGCCAGAACGCACTTCTCAGCCTACTATGCAAGGCCCGATTTGCCTAATAAACCAAGTTTTCATGAATTAATTGTTTTTCAACTACCTAACCTACCTAACCTAACCTAACCTAACTTTTTCGGTTACCTAACCAAACCTAACCTATAGAGATAGGTTAGGTTAGGTTAGGTAGGGATGGTTAGGTTCGGTCATATATCTACGTTAATTTTAACTCCAATAAAAAAAAATTGACCTCATACATAATGAAATGGGTAGCTTTATCATTTCATAAGAAAAAAAATAGAAAAAATATATTAATTCAGGAAAACTTGGCTTATTAGGCAAATCGGGCCTTGGATAGTAGGCTAAAAAGTGAGTTCTGGCTACTAGGTACGACATATATATATATATATATATATATATATATATGCAGAATAACCACATATGAAAGATAGAAAATGCTTAACCCGTTTTCGGCTAATTCGCCTTCATCAGAGCAAAGTAGAATGAAGATAAGATTGCTGATCAGACCTTTATATCCGCCTGGGCAGATCACCTGACCACCAAAAATAAGTGGAGGAAAGGAATTATAAGAAAGAAGGTAACTGCAGAAGGCCTATTGGCCCATACAAGGCAGCTCCTATTAATATCTCCAAGTGCCATACGTGTTAAATGATTGCTATATTGTTTTGACGTGCTATATTGAGGCTTAAATAGGGATCCAACTTGTACATACCGGGGCTCACATTAAGGCTGTTGTTACAATGTTTGATCAGAGCAGACTCGATCACGTTTCGTTCAACAAAATCCATACTTTTAACAATACATTTTGCCCCTGTGAAGTCGATAGAATGATTACATAAACTGGAATGTAAATACAATGCACTGGATTGCTGGGCTGTACGAATAGCGTATGAATGCTGTTTTAAACGCGAGGAAAGAGATTTACCTGTCTGGCCGATGTAAACACATGCACACTCATTACAAGGGATAATATCCTTTGTATATGCAAGGTGATGTTCTTCACTGGAACTGCTATGGGAAATCTGGTGGTAGGACACAGGTTGGTTAAGATATAGGCGTTACCTGAACTGGTCCGAGGTAAAGGACCAACAAAGTCTATTATGAGTCTGTGGAAAGGTTCCGCAGGCACCTGTATGGGAATCAGTTGCGCTCTGGGAATGGAGAAGTTCGGTTTGCCTGCCATCTGACATGTATGATACTGTTTAAGTACTGTTTGATGCTATTTACCATACCTGGCCAGTAGTAGTCTTGACGAATTCCATGGTAAGTCTTGTTGAAGCCGTAGTGGGAGAGCGCTCCGTGGGCCAGGTGTAGAATAGTGGGCCGCAGGCTGGTAGGAATCACAAGTTGTTCGATGTTGGCCCAATCGTCCTCCTCCTTCAGTTTACTGGGTCTATATTTGCGGTAGAGCAAGTCGTTCTCTAGGAAGAACCCAGGAATACTGTCGGGTTGAGTCTCAGCCTGGAAAAACAATGGTGTTAAAGTAAGATCTTCCCTCTGCAACTTACGGAACTCCAACTTGGTCAGATTCGGGGGTAGTTTCTGAGGGTCTTGAGGGACAGCGGTAGCAGTAGAGTCAGCTGGCTGTGGACGTGCGGCTTGTGCACGGGTGGTCACGAGAACCAGAGGAGAAACTTCATCACTCTCTTGAACCTCTGCTGGAACATACGCTAGAATAGGATTTATTGGCACAGAGTTACACACCTGGGGTTTGTCCATGACGATCAGGTTGGTCGGTTGCAGGTCTTCTGCCAAGTCGTTGCCTAGCAGAAGTTGCACTCCAGGCATGGGAAAAGGCTTTTCCCTGACGGCGACTTGGACTTCTCCGTTCACGTAGGGACAATCCAGGTGGACTCTGGCGAGAGGGTATGGAGTGGTTGCAGTGAGGTCAGTGATGAAGACAATTTCTCCGGTGTAGACGATGTTGGGCACAGCCGACTTCAAGGTGATCGATTGAAGAGCCGCTGTGTCCCTCAAGATCTTCAATTTGAAACGTCCCTCCGGATTTGATCCGTTGGCAGAGACAGTTCCAGTATACAGGTGGTTACTGAAAAGAGAGAGATTATTAACATTAACCCCAACATTCATCACAGGCTTACCGGACTTAGGAGGAATTGGTTTGGGTTTCTGTGGGTCAGTGGTTCCCTTGTATTGAGACTTACCACACTTGTCTATGGTATGTCCATAGAGTCTACAATACTTGTAGTACAATTGCGAGCCAGCTTGATCGGTGCTCACTTTCTCGTAACTGTACCACGACTTCTTACTGGAGGATGGTTCGGGTGTCAGCCGGTGGATGAGGCTGTAAGTGTCAGCCGACTTAGCACACTTCAGGTAGTCGGTTTCTTCTTTATCTGCTAAGTAGAGACGGACAGGAGGCGGCACACGTCTCAAGAATTCTTCAACTAGCATCAGGTTGACGAGTTCTGTAAAAGTAGAGACATGTGCTGCTTCCAGCCATTTCATGAAATATCTCCGTTTTGTGTTAGCAAACTCGAGGAAGGTAGTGGTACTTGCCTTCAGGTGGTCACGGAATTTCCTTCTATAACTTTCTGTAGAGAGGTGGTAGGCGTCCAACACTGCTTGTTTCAGAGTCTGGTAGTCATTCTCAGACGCAAGTGTACTGAGTGTGACTGCAGCTCTACCTGTAAGATCGACTCTGAGAAGTGTGGCCCATTGGTCGACAGGCCAACTGAGTTGATTAGCAAGGGTTTCAAAGGTGGTGAAAAACACATCAACTTCTGCTTCTACATAGGATGGCATTAACTTACTTGCATGTGATATATTAAAACTGACGGGAAGATTGGCAGTAGCTTGCTGGCGTTGAGTGAAGTGTGAAGTTTCCAACGTGTATTCTCGTTGACGACACTCTAGAGCCAGAGTCGCTTGTTGCTTGTCATGTTCGCGTTGCATCTCCAACTCGCGTCGTTTGGTTTCAAGCTGTACGCGTTCCCGCTCCTGGAGTGTTTCAAGCTGTACTCGTTCCCGCTCCTGGAGCATTGCAACCTCACGTTCCTGGAGGGCTATTCCACGTTCGTGTTCTTCTCTCCTCAAGGCAGCTTCACGTTCTTTGAGGGCGATTTCTTCCCTTCTTAAGGCAGCCTCACGTTCTTGTTCTTCCCTTCGTATGGCAGCTGCTTCTCTTTGTTGTTCGAGGGCTTCCCTTTGCTGCTCACGTTCAATCTTGGCCAGCTCTAGTTTGAGTTTCATCGTTGCCAAGTCAGTTTTATCTGCAATATAGTAAGTTTCATGAGTTTCAGAGTCTATCTTACCTTGCTCTAAGAAATGATCCAGCAACAGGTTGTGTATTTCACTCTTGTTGGCTTGGTAGGGAACTGTTAGTTGATACTCATGTGCAAGAGTTTGAAATTCAGTCTTCTTGGCATAACTTAAAGTCCCAATTGTACCTGCTGGATCTGCACGGAAAGCTTGGAGACGAAACATTGTGAAATTAGCAAAATAAAGGTACAACGAATATTCAGTTATAGTGAATGTCAGAAACAGGACAACGTGGCAACTGGTACCTATCCGGTGGGATCTTTAACAATTAAAGTTAAGTACAAGATGTTAAATGATTAATTTAAATCAAGGGCGCAGGAAATCTTGTACCCGGTACTCATGTAAGAGGATAAGGGCAAGAAAATCCTACTAACAAATGAAACAAAGTTTCGAAAACAAATGAAACAGTTAATTGCCGCAAGAGTAAAATTGGTAATCCAAGGATGTAGGCATACCTTGCCAAGTCTCTATAGGACATAAAGCAAGTTTTTCCTACTTAAATTAATATGATACTTACAGAATTAGCGAACTTTTGTGCTCTGAAAAAGTAAGCTAATTCCCTACCGTTGTATGTATCATCATCTCTGACTGACGTGTAGGGGTGCGAGGTGTCAACTGGTGACGAGAACTGCTGCTGAGGTCCCAATTCAGCAACTAAAGTTCGAGCTAGAGGAACTGTGGCCCTCTTTGTCCTCCTACAGTCAGATTGCAGAAGATTGGGTGCACTTGACCCGGGGCAGACCACAGTACCAGGGTACCAATATGATGATCTGTCAAAAATGAGAAATATCCAAGTGACAAAGATGGTAAACACGAGTAATAACACGGAGGGAGAGATGACCAATTAAGAGTATGACTGAGGCCTACAGTCACCACGTAATCCAAAGTTGTCTCACCTTCACCATATGCTACTCTCGTAATGCACAATATACCGCACCATATAAAAATGAAATTGAATATGAAAAATAGTAAAAGCTACGTT
Organism: Procambarus clarkii; assembly: GCF_040958095.1. NCBI lineage: Eukaryota > Metazoa > Arthropoda > Malacostraca > Decapoda > Cambaridae > Procambarus > Procambarus clarkii. The sequence continues at coordinate 24,490,848 of NC_091220.1, forward strand.
AACAAAGTTAAATACGCTTACCATAAATTACCACTTGGCACCAGTACCTGAGTGAAGCTCCTAGGATAGGCCCCCATATAATATGTGACGGTAACGCGTTGGTGTTCGGCTGTTCAAAGCTAGGGGTATGGCCTCGTCACATAGAATAAAAAAAAAATAGAAAATCTGGAACTTCGTCTGTGGTAAGGTAAGGAGAAGACACACAAAACACAAGTAAATTTTAACAATGAAATTTTAATTACGTTAAAGAAAGCAAAACATGAATAAAATGGACATACAAATTCGTATAATAAAATCAATCAAAGTAATAAGAATAATCAAATGGCAAAATGAAAAGTTACGTTAAGTCAAGTGAGCAAATAACAAGTGTGCCATATACAATCCAATAGGTGCAGGAATATTGGCTTCAAGCTATCACTTCTCTTAGTACACGTAAGCCACAGCTTAGTCTACCAAGAAGATGTGTTAACCTTATGAGAGCACTGAATATTCTGAGGTCTGAGGTCGTGGCGGCCCCAGACATCAAGTAGTATGGTGGGTGGAGTGCAGTTGCAGCTAGACCCGCGGCCAATCAGCGACGAGCAGGCGACAAGACAGGTAGTTTGGCGGTTTGAGGTGGAGTAGGTGTTCCTGGCTGCATACGTTTTGCGCTCTGGCAAACCTTGCTGGTGTTGTCGTTGTTGGATATATCTTCCATACTTGTTTTATATAGATGTTTATATCGACGTCTTTTGGAGGGAAGAGCAGGCTCAATCTCTTGAAGGAGATTATCGTCACAATATATATATATATAATATATATATATATATATATATATATATATATATATATATATATATATATATATATATATATATATATATATATATATATATGTCGTACCTAGTAGCCACAACGCACTTCTCAGCCTACTATGCAAGGCCCGATTTGCCTAATAAGCCAAGTTTTCATGAATTAATTGGTTTTCGACTACCTAACCTAACCTAACCTAACTTTTTCGGCTACCTAAACTAACCTAACCTATAAAGATAGGTTAGGTTAGGTTAGGTAGGGTTGGTTAGGTTCGGTCATATATCTACATTAATTTTAACTCCAATAAAAAAAATTAACCTCATACATAATGGAATGGGTAGCTTTATCATTTCATATGAAAAAAATTAGAGAAAAATATATTAATTCAGGAAAACTTGGCTTATTAGGCAAATCGGGCCTTGCATAGTAGGCTGAGAAGTGCGTTCTGGCTACTAGGTACGACATATATATATATACATATATATATATATATATATATATATATATATATATATATATATATATATATATATATATATATATATATATATATATATATATATATATATATATATATATATATATATATATAACTGAAAACTCACACAACAGAAGTGACTCGAATCCATACTCCCACAACTGGTATGTACAGGGACGCCTTAATCCGCTTGACCATCACGACCGGACATAAGGAAGTGATAGCCGAGGCTATATGAACCACTTCCCCGCCGGCACTCGGATGGTAATCTTGGGCATAGCATTTTATCAAATCACCTCATTCTTTGGGGCACACGTGAGGAACACAAATGCAAACAAGCCTGAATGGTCCCCAGGACTATATACAACTGAAAACTCACAACCCAGAAGTGACTCGAACCCATACTCCCACAACTGGTATGTACAGGGACGCCTTAATCCGCTTGACCGTCACGACCGGACATAAGGAAGTGATAGCCGAGGCTATATGAACCACTTCCCCGCCGGCACTCGGATGGTAATCTTGGGCATAGCATTTTATCAAATCACCTCATTCTTTGGGGCACACGTGAGGAACACAAATGCAAACAAGCCTGAATGGTCCCCAGGACTATATACAACTGAAAACTCACAACCCAGAAGTGACTCGAACCCATACTCCCACAACTGGTATGTACAGGGACGCCTTAATCCGCTTGACCATCACGACCGGACATAAGGAAGTGATAGCCGAGGCTATATGAACCACTTCCCCGCCGGCACTCGGATGGTAATCTTGGGCATAGCATTTTATCAAATCACCTCATTCTTTGGGGCACACGTGAGGAACACAAATGCAAACAAGCCTGAATGGTCCCCAGGACTATATACAACTGAAAACTCACACCCCAGAAGTGACTCGAACCCATACTCCCACAACTGGTATGTACAGGGACGCCTTAATCCGCTTGACCATCACGACCGGACATAAGGAAGTGATAGCCGAGGCTATATGAACCACTTCCCCGCCGGCACTCGGATGGTAATCTTGGGCATAGCATTTTATCAAATCACCTCATTCTTTGGGGCACACGTGAGGAACACAAATGCAAACAAGCCTGAATGGTCCCCAGGACTATATACAACTGAAAACTTACACCCCAGAAGTGACTCGAACCCATACTCCCACAACTGGTATGTACAGGGACGCCTTAATCCGCTTGACCGTCACGACCGGACATAAGGAAGTGATAGCCGAGGCTATATGAACCACTTCCCCGCCGGCACTCGGATGGTAATCTTGGGCATAGCATTTTATCAAATCACCTCATTCTTTGGGGCACACGTGAGGAACACAAATGCAAACAAGCCTGAATGGTCCCCAGGACTATATACAACTGAAAACTCACACCCCAGAAGTGACTCGAACCCATACTCCCACAACTGGTATGTACAGGGACGCCTTAATCTGCTTGACCGTCACGACCGGACATAAGGAAGTGATAGCCGAGGCTATATGAACCACTTCCCCGCCGGCACTCGGATGGTAATCTTGGGCATAGCATTTTATCAAATCACCTCATTCTTTGGGGCACACGTGAGGAACACAAATGCAAACAAGCCTGAATGGTCCCCAGGACTATATACAACTGAAAACTCACACCCCAGAAGTGACTCGAACCCATACTCCCACAACTGGTATGTACAGGGACGCCTTAATCCGCTTGACCATCACGACCGGACATAAGGAAGTGATAGCCGAGGCTATATGAACCACTACCCCGCCGGCACTCGGATGGTAATCTTGGGCATAGCATTTTATCAAATCACCTCATTCTTTGGGGCACACGTGAGGAACACAAATGCAAACAAGCCTGAATGGTCCCCAGGACTATATACAACTGAAAACTCACACCCCAGAAGTGACTCGAACCCATACTCCCACAACTGGTATGTACAGGGACGCCTTAATCCGCTTGACCATCACGACCGGACATAAGGAAGTGATAGCCGAGGCTATATGAACCACTTCCCCGCCGGCACTCGGATGGTAATCTTGGGCATAGCATTTTATCAAATCACCTCATTCTTTGGGGCACACGTGAGGAACACAAATGCAAACAAGCCTGAATGGTCCCCAGGACTATATACAACTGAAAACTCACACCCTAGAAGTGACTCGAACCCATACTCCCACAACTGGTATGTACAGGGACGCCTTAATCCGCTTGACCATCACGACCGGACATAAGGAAGTGATAGCCGAGGCTATATGAACCACTTCCCCGCCGGCACTCGGATGGTAATCTTGGGCATAGCATTTTATCAAATCACCTCATTCTTTGGGGCACACGTGAGGAACACAAATGCAAACAAGCCTGAATGGTCCCCAGGACTATATACAACTGAAAACTCACACCCCAGAAGTGACTCGAACCCATACTCCCACAACTGGTATGTACAGGGACGCCTTAATCCGCTTGACCATCACGACCGGACATAAGGAAGTGATAGCCGAGGCTATATGAACCACTTCCCCGCCGGCACTCGGATGGTAATCTTGGGCATAGCATTTTATCAAATCACCTCATTCTTTGGGGCACACGTGAGGAACACAAATGCAAACAAGCCTGAATGGTCCCCAGGACTATATACAACTGAAAACTCACACCCCAGAAGTGACTCGAACCCATACTCCCACAACTGGTATGTACAGGGACGCCTTAATCCGCTTGACCATCACGACCGGACATAAGGAAGTGATAGCCGAGGCTATATGAACCACTTCCCCACCGGCACTCGGATGGTAATCTTGGGCATAGCATTTTATCAAATCACCTCATTCTTTGGGGCACACGTTAGGAACACAAATGCAAACAAGCCTGAATGGTCCCCAGGACTATATACAACTGAAAACTCACACCCCAGAAGTGACTCGAACCCATACTCCCACAACTGGTATGTACAGGGACGCCTTAATCCGCTTGACCATCACGACCGGACATAAGGAAGTGATAGCCGAGGCTATATGAACCACTTCCCCGCCGGCACTCGGATGGTAATCTTGGGCATAGCATTTTATCAAATCACCTCATTCTTTGGGGCACACGTGAGGAACACAAATGCAAACAAGCCTGAATGGTCCCCAGGACTATATACAACTGAAAACTCACACCCCAGAAGTGACTCGAACCCATACTCCCACAACTGGTATGTACAGGGACGCCTTAATCCGCTTGACCATCACGACCGGACATAAGGAAGTGATAGCCGAGGCTATATGAACCACTTCCCCGCCGGCACTCGGATGGTAATCTTGGGCATAGCATTTTATCAAATCACCTCATTCTTTGGGGCACACGTGAGGAACACAAATGCAAACAAGCCTGAATGGTCCCCAGGACTATATACAACTGAAAACTCAAGATTAATGCCCAAGATTACCATCCGAGTGCTGGCGGGGAAGTGGTTCATATAGCCTCGGCTATCACTTCCTTAAGTCCGGTCGTGATAGTCAAGCGGATTAAGGCGTCCCTGTACATACCAGTTGTGGGAGAATGGGTTCGAGTCACTTCTGGGGTGTGAGTTTTCAGTTGTATATAGTCCTGGGGACCATTCAGGCTTGTTTGCATATATATATATATATATATATATATATATATATATATATATATATATATATATATATATATATATATGCAATTGACGATCACAAAACACTGATCATTTTATCCGGAAAATCCACAGAGAAATATAGAGAAATATTTCTCTGTGGATTTTCCGCTTATATATATATATATATATATATATATATATATATATATATATATATATATATATATATATATATATATATATATATATATATATATATATATATATATATATATATATATACGAACAAGCCTGAATGGTCCCCAGGACATATGCAACTGAAAACTCACACCCCAGAAGTGACTCGAACCCATACTCCCAGAAGCAACGCAATTGGTATGTACAAGACGCCTTAATCCACTTGACCATCACGACCGGACATAATGAGGTGATAGCCGAGGCTATATGAACCACCCCACCGCCGGCACTCGGATAGTTATCTTGGGCATAGCATTTTACCAAATCACCTCATTCTTTGGGGCACACGTGAGGAACACAAATGCGAACAAGCCTGAATGGTCCCCAGGACATATGCAACTGAAAACTCACACCCCAGAAGTGACTCGAACCCATACTCCCAGAAGCAACGCAACTGGTATGTACAAGACGCCTTAATCCACTTGACCATCACGACCGGACATAATGAGGTGATAGCCGAGGCTATATGAACCAACCCACCGCCGGCACTCAGATAGTTATCTTGGGCATAGCATTTTACCAAATCACCTCATTCTTTGGGGCACACGTGAGGAACACAAATGCGAACAAGCCTGAATGGTCCCCAGGACATATGCAACTGAAAACTCACACCCCAGAAGTGACTCGAACCCATACTCCCAGAAGCAACGCAACTGGTATGTACAAGACGCCTTAATCCACTTGACCATCACGACCGGACATAATGAGGTGATAGCCGAGGCTATATGAACCACCCCACCGCCGGCACTCGGATAGTTATCTTGGGCATAGCATTTTACCAAATCACCTCATTCTTTGGGGCACACGTGAGGAACACAAATGCGAACAAGCCTGAATGGTCCCCAGGACATATGCAACTGAAAACTCACACCCCAGAAGTGACTCGAACCCATACTCCCAGAAGCAACGCAACTGGTTTGTACAAGACGCCTTAATCCACTTGACCATCACGACCGGACATAATGAGGTGATAGCCGAGGCTATATGAACCACCCCACCGCCGGCACTCGGATAGTTATCTTGGGCATAGCATTTTACCAAATCACCTCATTCTTTGGGGCACACGTGAGGAACACAAATGCGAACAAGCCTGAATGGTCCCCAGGACATATGCAACTGAAAACTCACACCCCAGAAGTGACTCGAACCCATACTCCCAGAAGCAACGCAACTGGTATGTACAAGACGCCTTAATCCACTTGATCATCACGACCGGACATAATGAGGTGATAGCCGAGGCTATATGAACCACCCCACCGCCGGCACTCAGATAGTTATCTTGGGCATAGCATTTTACCAAATCACCTCATTCTTTGGGGCACACGTGAGGAACACAAATGCGAACAAGCCTGAATGGTCCCCAGGACATATGCAACTGAAAACTCACACCCCAGAAGTGACTCGAACCCATACTCCCAGAAGCAACGCAACTGGTATGTACAAGACGCCTTAATCCACTTGACCATCACGACCGGACATAATGAGGTGATAGCCGAGGCTATATGAACCACCCCACCGCCGGCACTCGGATAGTTATCTTGGGCATAGCATTTTACCAAATCGCCTCATTCTTTGGGAAACACGTGAGGAACACAAATGCGAACAAGCCTGAATGGTCCCCAGGACATATGCAACTGAAAACTCACACCCCAGAAGTGACTCGAACCCATACTCCCAGAAGCAACGCAACTGTTATGTACAAGATGCCTTAATCCACTTGACCATCACGACCGGACATAATGAGGTGATAGCCGAGGCTATATGAACCACCCCACCGCCGGCACTCGGATAGTTATCTTGGGTATCTTAATCCACTTGATGGTCAAGTGGATTAAGGCGTCTTGTACATACCATACGACATATGTCGTACCTAGTAGCCAGAACGCACTTCTCAGCCTACTATGCAAGGCCCGATTTGCCTAATAAGCCAAGTTTTCATTAATTAAATGTTTTTCGACTACCTAACCTACCTAACCTAACCTAACGTTTTAGGCTACCTAACCTAACCTAGCCTATAAAGATAGGTTAGGTTAGGTTAGGTAAGGTTGGTTAGGTTCGGTCATATATCTACGTTAATTTTAACTCTAATAAAAAAAATTGACCTCATACATAATGGAATGGGTAGCTTTATCATTTCATAAGAAAAAAAATAGAGAAAATATATTTATTCAGGAAAACTTGGCTTATTAGGCAAATCGGGCCTTGCATAGTAGGCTGAGAAGTGCGTTCTGGCTACTAGGTACGACATATATATATATATATATATATATATATATATATATATATATATATATATATATATATATATATATATATATATATATATATATGTCGTACCTAGTAGCCAGAACGCACTTCTCAGTCTACTATGCAAGGCCCAATTTGCCTAATAAGCCAAGTTTTCATGAATTAATGTTTTTTTCAACAACCTAACCTACCTAACCTAACCTAACCTAACTTTTTCGGCTACTTAACCTAACCTAACCTATAAAGATAGGTTAGGTTAGGTTAGGTAGGGTTGGTTAGGTTCGGTCTTATATCTACATTAATTTTTACTCCAATAAAAAAAAATGACCTCATACATAATGAAATGGGTAGCTTTATCATTTCATAAGAAAAAAATTAGAGAAAATATAATAATTCAGTAAAACTTGGCTTATTAGGCAATTCGGGCCTTGCATAGTAGGCTGAGAAGTGCGTTCTGGCTACTAGGTACGACATATATATATATATATATATATATATATATATATATATATATATATATATATATATATATATATGTCCTACCTAGTAGCCAGAACGCACTTCTCAGCCTACTATGCAAGGCCCAATTTGCCTAATAAGCCAAGTTTTCATGAATTAATTGTTTTTCGACGACCTAACCTACCTAACCTAACCTAACCTAACTTTTTTAGCTACCTAACCTAACCTAACCTATAAAGATAGGTTAGGTTAGGTTAGGTAGGGTTGGTTAGGTTCGGTCATATATCTACGTTAATTTTAACTACAATAAAAAAAAATTGACCTCATACATAATGAAATGGGTAGTTTTATCTTTTCATAAGAAAACAATTTGAGAAAATATATTAATTCAGGAAAACTTGGCTTATTAGGCAAATTTGGCCTTGCATAGTAGGCTGAGAAGTGCGTTCTGGCTACTAGGTACGACATATATATATATATATATATATATATATATATATATATATATATATATCGTACCTAGTAGCCAGAACGCACTTTTCAGCCTACTATGCATATGCAAGGCCCGATTTGCCTAATAAGCCGAGTTTTACTGAATTAATATATTTTCTCTAATTTTTTTCTTACGAGCTGATAAAGCTACCCATTTCATTATGTATGAGGTAAATTTTTTTTATTGGAGTTAATATTAACGTAGATATAGGACCGAACCTAACAAACCCTACCTAACCTAACCTAACCTATCTTTTTAGGTTAGGTTAGGTTAGGTAGCAGAAAAAGTTAGGTTAGGTTAGGTTAGGTAGCAGAAAAAGTTAGGTTAGGTTAGGTTAGGTAGGTTAGGTAGTCGAAAAAACATTAATTTATGAAAACTTGGCTTATTAGGCAAATCGGGCCTTGAATAGTAGGCTGAGAAGTGCGTTCTGGCTACTAGGTACGACATATATATATATATATATATATATATATATATATATATATATATATATATATATATATATATATATATATATATATATATATATATATATATATGTCGTACCTAGTAGCCAGAACTCACTTTTTGGCCTACTATTCAAGGCCCGATTTGCCTAATAAGCCAAGTTTTCCTGAATTAGTATATTTTTTCTAATTTTTTTCTTATGAAATGATAAAGCTACCCATTTCATTATGTATGAGGTCAATGTTTTTTTATTGGAGTTAAAATTAACGTAGATATATGACCGAACCTAACCAACCCTACCTAACCTAACCTAACCTATCTTTATAGGTTAGGTTTGGTTAGGTAGCCGAAAAAGTTAGGTTAGGTTAGGTTAGGTAGGTTAGGTAGTCGAAAAACAATTAATTCATGAAAACTTGGCTTACTAGGCAAATTTGGCCTTGCATAGTAGGCTGAGAAGTGAGTTCTGGCTACTAGGTACGACATATATATATATATATATATATATATATATGTATATATGTCGTACCTAGTAGCCAGAACCCATTTCTCAGCCTACTATGCAAGGCCCGATTTGCCTAATAAGCCAAGTTTTCATGAATTTATGTATGTATGTATATATATATATATATATATATATATATATATATATATATATATATATATATATATATATATATATATATATATATATATATATATATATATATATATATATATATATATATATATATAAGTTTTCATGAAATAATGTTTTTTCGACTACCTAACCTAACCTAACCTAACGTTTTCGGCTACCTAACCTAACCTAACCTATGAAGATAGGTTAGGTTAGGTTAGGTAGGGTTGGTTAGGTTCGGTCATATATCTACGTTAATTTTAACTCTAATAAGAAAAAATTGATCTCATACATAATGAAATGGGTAGCTTTATCATTTCATAAGAAAAAAATTAGAAAAAATATATTAATTTAGGAAAACTTGGCCTATTAGGCAAATCGGGCCTTGCATAATAGGGTAAGAAGTGCGTTCTGGCTACTAGGTACGACATATATACATATATGTCGTACGACATATATGTCGTACGACATATATGTCGTACGACATATATACATATATATATGTCGTACGTATATATGTCGTACGACATATATACATATATGTCGTACCTAGTAGCCAGAACGCACTTCTCAGCCTACTATGCAAGGCCAGATTTGCCTAATAAGCCAAGTTTTCATGAATTAATTATTTTTCGACTACCTAACCTACCTAACCTAACCTAACTTTTTCGGCTACCTAACCTATAAACATAGTTTAGGTTAGGTTAGGTAGGGTTTGTTAGGTTCGGTCATATATCTACGTTAATTTTAACTCTAATAAGAAAAAATTGACCTCATACATAATGAAATGGGTAGCTTTATCATTTCATAAGAAAAAAATTAGAGAAAATATATTAATTCAGGAAAACTTGGCTTATTAGGCAAATCGGGCCTTGCATAGTAGGCTGAGAAATGCGTTCTGGCTACTAGGTACGACATATATATATATATATATATATATATATATATATATATATATATATATATATATATATATATATATATATATATATATATATATATATATATATGTCGTACCTAGTAGCCAGAACGCACTTCTCAGCCTACTATGCAACTATATATATATATATATATATATATATATATATATATATATATATATATATATATATATATATATATATATATATATATATATATATATATATATATATATATATATATAATATATATATTTATATATATATATATATATATATATATATATATATATATATATATATATATATATATATGTCGTACCTAGTAGCCAGAACACACTTCTCAGCCTACTATGCAAGGCCCAATTTGCCTAATAAGCCAAGTTTTCATGAATTAATTGTTTTTCGACTACCTAACCTACCTAACCTAACCTAACCTAACTTTTTCTGCTACCTAACCTAACCTAACCTATAAGGATAGGTTAGGTTAGGTTAGGTAGGGTTGGTTAGGTTCGGTCATATATCTACGTTAATTTTAACTCCAATAAAAAAAATTTACTTCACACATAATGAAATGGGTAGCTTTATCATTTCATATATATATATATATATATATATATATATATATATATATATATATATATATATATATATATATATATATATATATGTCGTACCTAGTAGCCAGAACTCACTTTTCAGCCTACAATGCAAGGCCAGATTTGCCTAATAAGCCAAGTTTACATGAATTAATATACTTTCTCTAATTTTTTTCTTATGAAATGATAAAGCAACCCATTTCATTATGTAAGAGGTCAATTTTTTTTTATTGGAGTTAAAATTAACGTAGATATTTGACCGAACCTAACCAACCCTACCTAACCTAACCTAACCTATCTTTATAGGTTAGGTTAGGTTAGGTAGCCAAAAAAGTTAGGTTAGGTTAGGTTAGGTAGGTTAGGTAGTCGAAAAGCAATTAATTCATGAAAACTTGGCTTATTAGGCAAATCAGGCCTTGCATATTAGGCTCAGAAGTGAGTTCTGGCTACTAGGTACGACATATATATATATATATATATATATATATATATATATATATATATATATATATATATATATATATATATATAGACATATGTCGTACCTAGTAGCCAGAACGCACTTCTCAGCCTACTATGCCAGGCCCGATTTGCCTAATAAGCCAAGTTTTCATGAATTAATTGTTTTTCGTCTACCTAACCTACCTAACCTAACCTAACCTAACTTTTTCGGCTACCTAACCTAACCTAACCTATAAAGATAGGATAGGTTAGGTTAGGTAGGGTTGGTTAGGTTCGGTCATATATCTACGTTAATTTTAACTCCAATAAAAAAAATTGACCTCATACATAATGAAATGGGTAGCTTTATCATTTCATAAGAAAAAAATTAGAGAAAATATATTAATTCAGGAAAACTTGGCTTATTAGGCAAATCGGGCTTTGCATAGTAGGCCAAAAAGTGCGTTCTGGCTACTAGGTACGACATATATATATATATATATATATGTCGTACCTAGAAGCCAGAACGCACTTCTCAGCCTACTATGCAAGGCCAGATTTGCCTAATAAGCCAAGTTTTCATGAAATAAATATTTTTCGACTACCTAACCTAACTTTTTCGGCTACCTAACCTAACCTAACCTATAAAGATAGGTTAGGTTAGGTTAGGTAGGGTTGATTAGGTTCGGTCATATATCTACATGAATTTTAACTCCAATAAAAAAAAATGACCTCATACATAATGAAATGGGTAGCTTTATCATTTCATAAGAAAAAAAATATAGAAAATATATTAATTCAGGAAAACTTGGCTTATTAGGCAAATCGAGCCTTGCATAGTAGGCTGAGAAATGCGTTCTGGCTACTAGGTACGACATATATACATATATATATATATACATATATATATATATATATATATATATATATATATATATATATATATATATATATATATATATATATATATATATATATATATATATATACACACATATATATATATATATATATATATATATATATATATATATATATATATATATATATATATATATATATATATATATATATATATATATACATGTCTAGCTGGCAACATACCAGCGTCCATAAGACCTATCTTTTTTGGAGCATCTCTCTGTGCTCTAAAGAAAAAGGATGGAGGGATCAGGCCAATAGCTGTGGGCAATTCTCTCCGGCGTCTCGTCGCAAAGGCAGCTGCAAGAACAGTTAGTGATGCAGCGGCCAACATGCTGAAGCCAAAACAGCTCGGGTTTGGCATTCCACAAGGGTGTGAGGCGGCAGCCCATGCAGCTCGAGCCTTCATCGCCAACATCACAGACGAAAAGGCCCATATCAAGCTAGATTTCAAAAATGCCTTCAATTTGGTGCGGAGGGATGCTGTACTCCGTGCGGTTCATAGTCATTTCCCTTCCCTCTACCCATTTGTACATTCATGCTACAGTATGGATCTTAAGCTACTTTTTGGCGAACATGAAATTGACTCGCGAGAAGGCGTCCAACAGGGTGACCCCCTCGCTCCTCTCCTTTTCTGCTTAGTCATCAAACAAGTCACAGAGGTCCTGTCCAGCGAGCTTAACATCTGGTTCTTGGATGATGGTACCCTAGCTGGTTCCCAAGACTCCCTCCTGGAGGACATCAGAAAAATCCAGGAGCAAGGTGCAGTTTTAGGCCTCACCCTGAACCCTTCTAAATGTGAAATAATATGTTCCAACCAGGGCATCGTAGAGAGAATAAAGGGTCTTCTGCCAAATATCCATAAAACTAAACCTGAAGACAGCACACTCCTAGGAGCTCCCCTGGGGTTGAAAGCCATCGATGAGGTCTTTGATAAGAAAATCGCCGACCTTAAGAGGATGGATGGGAGGATTGAGGATATTGATGCTCATGATGCACTCTACCTCATCACCAGATGTCTGTCCCTCCCCAGGTTAACCTACTTTCTGAGGTGTTCACCATCTTACAGTAGCCAAAAACTAAGTGAGTATGACCGGTTACTGAAATCAATGCTAGAAAAAGCCCTTAACCTCTCTCTCGATGACCTACAGTGGAAACAAGCCTCTCTTCCCGTAAGACTTGGGGGCCTCGGAGTTCGAACAGCAACGCAAATCGCTGTTCCAGCCTTCCTGTCCTCCTTATCAGCATCCGACGACCTTGTGAAGGAAATTCTACTTGCCCACTTACATCAGCTGGCAGGTGTACATGATCCCAATTTTACACGCTGTGCCACAGAGTGGGCCTCTCGTGCAGGCCAATCACCTCAACCACCATCCCCAAAATCCCACAAGCAATCCAGCTGGGATGGTCCCATTGTTGACCAAGTTGCTGCAGAGTGCCTGGGTGCTGCAACAACACAACACGACATTGCTCGCCTCACAGCAGTAGCAGCACCACATGCAGGGGATTTCCTGTTAGCAACCCCAATGTCGGCAACTGGCACGCGTCTCACACCACATGCCCTCCGAATTGCTGTGGCCCTCCGCCTTGCTGCCCCAATCCACACCAGATATAGGTGTATTTGCGGCGAGGTGGTGGCTGACAGGTACGGTCACCATGGCCTACTCTGCCAAAGCACAGGGGGATGGCACTCGAGGCACAGTGAAGTTAACGACATCATCAAGAGGAGCCTCACCACAGCTGGATGCCCAGCTGAAAGAGAGCCCCGTTACCTAACGCCCCGTAACTCTGATGCTCTTATTGGTCGCCCGGATGGTATCACAGTGAACCCCTGGAAGAATGGCAAGCAGTTGGTATGGGACTACACGTGCGTATCAACCCTGGCTAACACCTACATTAACCTCAGTGTTGCACAACCAGGTGGCGCTGCCACCCACAGGGAAGCAGCCAAATCCCGTAAGTATAGAGAACTGGATCACCACTACAATTTTGTCCCCATTGCTTCTGAGACGCTCGGCGCCTGGGGTAAAAGTGCTACCAGTTTTTTGAAGGAACTGGGTTCTAGGCTCATTGAAACAACAAGAGACCCGAGAGCTGCAAGCTTTCTTTTCCAGCGCCTCAGTGTGGCGATACAGAGGGGAAATGCGCACTGCATCCAGGGTTCCTGCCCGCCATCTGAGGAGCTGGAGGAACTCGACAACCTATGACAACCATCTTTGTAACCCATATGTAACTCCTTTTTTGTAACAAAGTTCAAATAAAGTAAATATATATATGTGTACATACAAAAGAATGGGGGTGGTAGGAGAAGATAATATTAGTGTTCAGTGAGAAACCACAAGGTCTCCTCTGAATACTTTTTATTTTCTTCTCCGAGGCTATGGGTCCCCACATTGGCACCAGAGGTGGTACCCTCACAAACTTTTATATATATATATATATATATATATATATATATATATATATATATATATATATATATATATATATATATATATATATATATATATATATATATATATATATATATATTATTAAATATGACCGAAAAAGTAAGATTAATAATTCTAACACGAATTTTCTCAGTCTTTCGTACATTTCTTTTCACTGTTGGAGGTAAATCAAAAATCAATTCTCCAAAATTCATTTTTATTTCTAGTCTGACGCGACACGAGCGCGTTTCGTAAAACTTATTACATTTTCAAAGACTTTAGTTTACAAATACACAACTGAATAGAACTTACGCATCTCCGATTTTATATCTACATTTGAGTGAGGTGGAAGGGGTGATGTGGCATTAACACAAGACAGAACAAGAGGTGGCATTAATAGGGTATTAATTTCATCAACACAAGACAGAACAAGAGGTGGTATTAATAGGGTATTAATTTCATCAACACAAGACAGAACACGAAACAATGGGTATTGAATGGAAGTGATTGTAGAAAGCCTATTGGTCCATATTTCCAATATGGAGGACCTATGGCAATTCCACGACCAAGAGATGGCTTCCTGAACCTTGCAGGAATCAACCTCACTGAGGACCAAATCACTCTCCTAAATCTGGGTATAAACTGTCACGTTATGTCCAGACCGAGTGAGATGGCCCGGAAAGTGGAGTTGGAAATCATGTTGGACGACATATTCGACCTCGAGACACAAAAGAAGGTCACTACCTAAGACACCTGTCATGTTCACAGAAAATGGTACCATCCGTTTTCTGTGTGGCGGAGCAGACGCCAGAGAGAGGAGGTAAACAATAGAGCATACAGGACGCCCGCCAAACTTGGTAGCTACTATTCATGTAATCATATTAAGTATTAAAGTCAGTAACCAAGTCATGACTTTACATCAACCCTACAACCAAGACTTCCTCAGTAACACACAAACACCACATTGGCGACGAGGATGAACTGGGAACGCAGGCATTTTGTTCAACTTAAAACAAGGAAGGAGCATGCTGTCTCGCCCAGAGGAGGAAGGAGAAATCGTGCTGTGAGCACCATACCCGATGCTGTATGCTAACCAATGCTGTGTGCTAAACGATGCTGTGCTAACCAATGCTGTGTGCTAACAAATGCTGTGTGCTAACCAATGCTGTGTGCTACCCAAGCTGTGCTGAAGAAACTGTACTGAGGAATCTGCCGACGTTGTGTATGAAACGACGCTTTGATGTGTACAAAACCTGATGTTTTGGTTACGAAACGATGCTTCGTGCTACAAAATTCATCACGCTGAACTGACTGCTGTACCGACTGCTGTACCAACTGCTGTACCAACTGCTGTGCCAACTGCTAACTACTGCTGTGCCAACTGCTGTGCTGCTGTGAGTAGGAACAACACATGTACACAAGGGCTAGGTAAGAAGTCAGTTGCTGCTATATTGTGCACTGTTGTGAGCTTTTGCATTAAAATGCTTGTGTGCTTTGCAAAATTAAAGTAATTACAGTGAATTCTTGACTAACATATTCAGTGCAGTAAGTGTTTAATATTCTGAGAAACATTTAAGTGATAAGTTACATTTATTCAGTAAAAATGGCAAATATACCTCAGTTTCCTGCATTTGATCCTGACTGTGACCAGACAAACCTGTCACAGAGGTGGGTCAAATGGCTTAAAAGGTTTGAAAATTTGTTGATAGTTTCTGACATCAAAAGTGCTGAAAGAAAGCGTGCCTTTCTATTTCATTATGCAGGTGATAGAGTTTGTGACATCTTTGACACACTGAAAGATACTGGTGGTGCCAAAGATTATGACATTGCCAAAGCCAAATTAACTGAACATTTCAAACCAAGGCAAAATACTGCAATGGAAATTATGCATTTCAGGAGAGCAAACCAACTCTCTAATGAAACTGTGGATCAATACAACACACGTCTGCAGGGTTTAGCAGCCCATTGTGAGTTTGCTGATGTTGACAAAGAAATCAAACAGCAAATAATTGAAACATGCACATCTACACGTCTTCGTCGAAGAGCTCTAGAACTTGTTGATGATGAAAGTTCTCTTACCAAGATACTGGATATGGCTCGTCGAATGGAAGATGCTGCACGTGATGCTCGTGTCATGGAGTGCAGTGCCAACAACGGTTCTGCCACTGTTACTAACAGTGATGAGGTACGTAAGGTTCAGGGAGGACACCGTGATCAAAGAAGATATCATGCCAAACCTAACAGTAAATTTAGCCGAGAACCACGTCACAACTGGGGTCAAGGAACAAGACTCAAGCAGTCACAACGACCCACATCAGAGGGTGTCAACAATAAATGTTACAATTGTGGAGGAGACTACCCACACCAAGATAATGTTTGTCCTGCTGAAGGTAAGAAGTGCTATGAGTGTGGAAAACTAGGTCATTTTGGTGCTATGTGTCGTTCCGCACTAAAAAAACCACAGTCAATGAATAAAAGCACTGTACGAGGATCAGGTCATAGGGGTCGAGGTGGTAAACACAATATTGCACCTCATAACCAGAATGTTAATAATATACAAGACAACATTTCATTACAACCAGTCTCAGATGACAGTGAATGTGATTATACTTATGGAGTACAAGCAATCACAGAATGGAATGATCTTCCAAACAACCCAGAGACATGTGTATACATTGCTGGTATTTGTCTCAAAGTTCTCATTGACACTGGATCAAACATTGACACCATTGCTGAGTGCCACTATGAGAAATTTAAAAAACAGTTCCCAAAGCTTGAAAACTATGATGGCAAAGCCACTGCCTATGCTTCAAAGGTAGCCTTGCCAGTGATTGGAACTTTCACTGCAGAGATTAAGTCAAAGAATGCAATGCTCATTACTACATTCCATGTTGTTAGGAATGCAAAGGAGTCTTTACTCAGTTACAAGACTTCAACCAAATTGGGGCTACTTCAGCTTTCTAATGCTGTAGCAGTGGAATCTGCAAACAATGTTGATGCTATTGTTGCTGAATTTTCTGATCTATTTAAATCCATAGGTTGTTATACTGATAGCAAAGTACATCTGCATATCAACCCAGATGTAATTACAGTTGCCCAACCACATCGCCGACAACCATTCCATACTCGCAAGAAAGTCGATGTCGAACTGGAGAGGCTGATCGAACTAGATATCATTGAACCAGTAACAGGCCCAACACCATGGGTAAGCCCAATTGTCACTCCACCAAAGCCGAAGAATCCAGATGAGATACGCATTTGTGTGAACATGCGTGTTCCCAACAAGGCAATAATGCGTGAACGCCATCCTACACCCACTGTAGATGAAATGATTTACCGCTTGAATGGTGCAACTGTATTCAGCAAGTTAGATTTAAACAAGGGCTATCATCAGCTTGAACTTGATGATGAGAGTCGCTTCATCACAACGTTTACGACACATCGAGGTCTGTATAGGTACAAGCGCCTGAGTTTTGGAATTAACAGTGCTGCCGAGGTATTCCAGCAC
This sequence comes from Procambarus clarkii, assembly GCF_040958095.1. Lineage (NCBI taxonomy): Eukaryota > Metazoa > Arthropoda > Malacostraca > Decapoda > Cambaridae > Procambarus > Procambarus clarkii. Next base: position 24,509,031 of record NC_091220.1, read on the forward strand.
ATCATCAGCCAGGTATTGCAAGATATACCTAATGCTGACAACATGTCTGATGACATTATTGTTTATGGCCGTACCCAAGCTGAACACGACAAAGCTCTTCGTGCAACATTGCAACGCTTACGAGAAAAGAATTTGACGCTAAGCCGAGCAAAGTGTGAGTTCAATCAACATAAAATTGAATTCTTTGGACATGTACTTAGTGACAAAGGTCTGTCTCCAGATCCTAAGAAAGTTGCAGATATCAAGAATGCTGCGCTTCAACGTCCACTGAAGTACATAGTTTTCTGGGAATGGCAAACTACTGTTCTCGCTTCATTCCAGATTTTGCTACCATTACGAAGCCTCTACGTGAGCTCCTGAAAAAAATGCATCATGGTACTGGAGCGATATCGAGCAAAATGCATTTGATGCCGTGAAAGATGCACTAGTAGAGAATGCGACTGCTGCATACTTTGATCCATCAATGGACACTGAGTTAACGGTGGATGCTAGTCCTGTTGGTTTAGGTGCTGTTTTAGCCCAACACAAACCTGGTCAACCAGATTCCAGAGTAGTAATTGCCTACGCCAGCCGTTCTCTCACAGATGTTGAGCAACGATACAGTCAGACAGAGAAGGAAGCTCTTGCTCTTGTATGGGGCTGTGAACACTTCAATGTGTATCTGCTTGGTGCGCCCTTCACCACGATAGTCACTGACCACAAACCGTTGGAGACCATCTTCAATAATCCAAAGTCCAAACCACCAGCTCGCATTGAGAGATGGGCTCTTCGTCTGCAACCATACAACTTTATGGTGAAATACAAGCCGGGTCCAGGCAATCCCGCTGATTACATCAGTCGACATCCTGCCAACAGTTTCACCATCACCAAGCATCAGCAAGTTGCCGAGGAATATGTACACTCTGTAACCTGTGATGCAGTCTCTAAGGCTCTCACTCTTGATGAAATCCGTACTGCAACCCTAGAGGACCCAACTCTGCAAGCAACAGTGGATGCATTGACTAAGAAAAAGTTTCTACGCATCCCACCCTCAGGAGTTGACCAAGATGCATTCAAAGCACTTGAACGCATCCAGACAGAATTAAGTGTTACGCAACAACGCGACACCGTGCTGCGAGGTACTCGTATCGTTATTCCAGCTGTTCTCCAGCAACGTGCTCTGAAGCTTGCACATCAGGAACACCAAGGTCTTGTTAGGACCAAACAGCTGCTACGAGAAAAGGTGTGGTTTCCTGGCATTGATCGTCAAGCAAAGGATATGCATGATGCCTGTGTCCCTTGCCAAGCTGCAGTGGATACTTCAAGACCAACACCTCTACAACCTTCACCACTACCTGCTGCACCATGGACGGAAGTATCGATGGACTTCTGCGGACCACTACCAACTGGAGAGTACTTGATGGTAGTCATTGATGATCACTCACGTTATCCAGAAGTAGAAATCATCAATTCCACATCTGCAAAGGCCGTCATCCCAAAACTCGACAAGATCTTTTCAAACTTTGGCATTCCTGAAGTTGTCAAGACGGACAATGGACCGCCATTCAAAGGACAAGACTTTCTCAACTTTGCTGAGCATATTGGATTCAAACACCGCCGTGTGATGCCACTACATCCTCAAGCAAATGGAGAAGTTGAGAGATTCATGCAACCTCTCATGAAAGCGGTATGCTGTGCTCATGCCGAAGGACGATCCTGGAAACAAGCTATGTATGCTTTTCTCAGGAACTACCGTGCAACACCACATGGAACACTGGGCAAGTCGCCTGGCGAACTTTTATTTAGACGTCCTATGAGAATCGCACTACCCGTCATGCCAGCCGAGATAACGGATAAACGTCTCGCTGAGAAGGATGCACTAGCCAAGGGCAAAATGAAAATTGCTCATGATCAACGTGCAAAGGAACAATTCATAAAGGTTGGAGATACTGTTCTCGTTAAAAAGAAAAAAGAGGGAAAGCTAGATATGCCGTATGATACAAAACCATATAAAGTGATTAGTGTAAAAGGAACTATGGTAACAGCGAGTAATAGAGATCATAGTATAACACGTAATATGGCCTATTTCAAAGTGATTCCAACTAGTGTAGAAAATGATGAAGTGTACCACCCGTTTTCTATGTGTGGCGGAGCAGACGCCAGAGAGA
>NC_091220.1:24518677-24541911 GCF_040958095.1 Procambarus clarkii
CAAGTTCTTCAATAGTAGCTTGAGGAAGTTGTTAAGTAAACATAAAGATCTTCTTAATCAATTTACTACTTCATCACCTTCATTACCATATCTATATGGTCTTGTCAAGACGCATAAGCCTAACAATCCCATGAGACCTATCATCAGTTCTGTGGGATCCATTTCTTACAAACTCTCCAAATGGCTTACCAAAATCTTGTCCCCTTTGTTAGGAACTATCTCCTCTTCTCATTTGACAAATTCTCTTGATTTAGTTAACAAATTGAATAGTGTTCCTGTCACTCCTGATGTAAAGTTAATCAGTTTTGACGTTTGTTCTTTGTTCACAAAGGTACCGGTCGATGATATTCTCGATTATCTTGCTCGTGAACTAATGAGCCATGCCTTACCTCTTTCTGCTGATATTATTGTCAGTCTTGTTAAGTTGTGCATTAAAGAATGTAAATTTACCTTTAATAATGAGTATTATTTACAGACTTTTGGAATGGCAATGGGGAATCCTCTATCGCCATTGCTCTCAAACCTGTACATGGAATTCTTTGAAAAGAAATTTGTTTCAAAAATAACTCCTGGAATCATTCCTTGGTTTAGATATGTTGATGATATCTTGTGTATTTGGCCTTCAGATGTAAACACAGACGAATTTGTAGCCAAACTTAATGACCAAGTCACCTCCATAAAATTTACAATGGAGACTGAAATTGATAAATGTTTGCCATTCTTAGATGTGCTTATTCATAGGGAAAACTCTTCATTAAAGTTTAGTGTTTACAGAAAACCTACGAACAATTTATCTTATGTTCATTATTTTTCAGGGCATAAATACAATGTAAAAAAGTCAATTTTTTCTTCAATGTATTTAAGAGCTCTTCGAGTTGTGAGTCCAGAATTCTTAGACGAAGAATTTAAGAATATTGATTCGATTGGTCTTAAGCTTTGTTACCCACTGAATTTTTTGGAAGTTTGTCGTAACAAAGCTCGTCGTACATATTATAATAATGTATGCAGTGAAAGGATTCGCCCAAAGAATGTGTTATGTTTACCATATTTCTCTGGGTTTGAGAATATTGTCAAGGCCTTGAAACTTTTTAATATAGATGTAATGTTTAGCTACGAAAACACTGTTGGTAAGCTATTAGTAAGGAACAGCCCTCGTAGTGATAATTGCGTCATTTATAAAATACCTTGTAAGGAATGTAATAAGTTCTATGTCGGGCAAACATCTAAAGATTTAAAATGTAGAATATCGCAACATAAATACTCTGTAAGACATGGCCAATTATCTAATGCTTTGTTTGTGCATTTGTCAGAAAAAGCTCACCAAATTGATTGGGAGAGTGCGTCTTCAATAACAAATTGTAAAAGCACCTATAACAGAAACATAATTGAATCCGCTTTGATACAGATCACCAAAGAAAGTAATTTGAATATTAGCAGTGGTCTATATAACTTAGATCCATTTCTAATAGATCAGCTAAAGGGCGATTTAAGTAGAATCATTGAAAAACATTTGTCTCACTAATTTATTGTATATATTTACCTCTTTATGTTATAATTACCTATGCATTATGCTTGTATGTCTGCTGTATCAGATGGGCCATTGGGCTACATCGGATGGGCCAATTGGGTGCATCTGATGGGCCAATGGGCCTTCTGCGTTGTCCAAGTATTGTACCTCACCTTACTTCACCACTCTCTCCTGCCTATTTATACCCATCACTCGATCTGTAAAATGACCTTCTGAAGATGTATTTAATATACGAAAGTACTTAAGGAAATTTCCTGTTTCATTTTTCCTCCGTGGTCTGACATTGTCACATTCTTAATCACGTGTTTATTTTCGTGATATACACACATATATATATATATATATACATATATATTTATATATATATGTTTATATATATATATATATATTTATATACATATATATATATATATATATATATATATATATATATATATATATATATATATATATACACACATATATATATATATATATATATATATATATATATATAGTTACACATATATATATATATATATATATATATATATATATATATATATATATATATATATATATATATATATATATATATATATATATATATATATATATATATATATATATATATATATATATATATATATATATATATATATATATATATATTTCTTACGTTCTTCTTCACTGTCGAGGGTAATGTCGATAAAGTAACTCTACAAAATTCATTCTTTTTATTCATGGTCTGACACCAGAACGCATTTCGTAATTCCTTATTACATTTTCAAAGACTTAATTTACACATATGTTGTTGTTTAAGATTCAGCTTCTTGGAACAAAAAGTTCGAAGTAGAACGTGCTATGGCGAGCCTGTAGTTTACCTGGCATAGGAGCGGGGCAAGTAGCACGGGCTATGGTGAGCCCGCAGTGAACTTACATGGCACAGGAGCGGAGCGGTTACACACAAAATACATTCATACTTATATTCGTTTTTGAGTGAGATGATATGGCACATAAGTTTTTGGTGAGGTGAAACAGAAGACAGAACACGAAACCATGGGTATGAGAACATAAAAATGGAAGTAACTGCAGAAGGCATATTGGCCCATACTTCCTCATACTGCTTCCATATTGGTTCGGGGTCTTGAAGTGGGTAGAATTTTGTTGTGCATTAATTGGCTATTGATTGCTGGTGTTGAATTTTTGATGTGTAGTGCCTCGCTAATGTCGAGTCTCCTGCTATAGCTGTATTTATCAATGATTTCTGTTTTGCTTGTTAAGATTTCTCTGGTGATGGTCTGGTTGTGAGAAGAGATTATATTTTCCTTGATGGAGCCCTCTCGTTTGTGCATAATTAATCGCTTAGAAAGAAACGTTGTTGTCTTGCCTATAAACTGAGTTCTTTGGGGCTTACATTCGTCAAACGGGCATGTGAAGGCATAGACGACGTTGGTTTCTTTCAAGGCATTCTGTTTGGTGTCTGGGGAGTTTTTCATGAGTAGGTTGGCCGTTTTTTTTGTTTTTGTAGTAAATTTTCAATTGTATTTTTAGATTTTTGTCTTTAGGGATAACGTTCCTATGAACAATATATTTCAGGACCTTTTCTTTCATTTCATGAGTAGTCGGAAAGAAGTTCCTGTAAAATAGTCTAATAGGCGGTACAAGTGTTGTGTTGGTTGACTCTTCAGAGGTTGCATTGCGTTTCACCATTCTTTTTATGATGTCTTCAACAAGACTGTTAGAGAAGCCGTTGTTGACTAGGACCTGCCTTAACCTACAGAGTTCTTCATCGACTTACTTCCATCCTGAGCTGTAGCTGAGAGCACGGTCGACGTAAGCATTGACAACACTCCTCTTGAACCTGTCTGGGCAGTCACTATTGTCATTGAGGCACATTCATATGTTTGTTTCCTTAGTGTAGACTGCAGTGTGGAAGCCTCCGTTCCTTTCTGTGACTATTACATCTAGAAAAGGCAGCTTCTAATCATTCTTCATCTCGTACGTGAAACTCAACACAGAATTCTGCTCGAATGCCTCCTTCAGCTGCTGTAGACGTCTGACATAAGGTACCTGCATAAAAATGTCGCAACATACCTGCAGTACATGGGGGGGTTTTAAGTCCATGTCAACTAAGAACCTCTGCTCGTATAAACATGAATAGACAGATAAATAGATAGATGGATAAGGATGAATAGGTAGAATGATGGATAGACAAATAGATAGATGGCTTGATAGATGAAAAAATAGTTGGATGGATTAATGTATAGAAAGATGATTAGGTGCACGGATAGATAGAATTAAATAAAGCTAGATGGACAGACGATTAGATAGATGGATAGAAAGCTAGATGGATAGAGTAATGATTAGATGGATAGAAAGCGAGATGAAGAGATTAATGGATAGAAAGCTAGACAGATAGCTGGCTGCACATATGGATGGATAGATGACTGGACATATGGCTGCACAGATGGAGGGATAGAAAGATAGATAGATGTATATAAATAGATGGACAGAGTTGAGGGCAGAAGAATGGATACATGGATGGTGCAACACAGGGGGTGGGCTGTGGCCAAGGGGGCTGCTAGTGGTTCAGGGTTAAGAAGGTCAGCCAGGTCTGACTCACGCGACTCACCAGAGTCTGTTGGTCTCAAAGATGAGGACCACGTAAAGCCCACCACCGCAGGTCTATGCTCCACCACCTGGGTGCTACTGATCGCCCTGGAAGCCCTTCAGTCAACCACGGGAAAACTGCTACCAGCAATTCCAGCCTTGTTCGGTGGAGGAGTGAAGGAAGACTCAGACTTACCTTCACCAGCACTTCCTCTGAGTCTTGCCCACTGTAACAAAAGGTTCGCAGGTTTCTCTTTCACACCTGCATTTCTCCACTATCACAAGGTCGCCAGCTGGGTTTATATCTCTGCCCCCCAGCAGTGGAGTTTAGTGGTTGAACTCTGTTGCTTGACAGCATAAGTGTTGCTACACTCACAGTGTTAAATCAGGATTGCCAGCCTAAGGTACATTCTAAAAATATCTGTGTTGCTCTCACTTTTCCAGCCACTAGAATATTTTAATATAAAATCTTACTGTTCATCTGTGGGGACTATAATATTACTTGTGTATGCTCGTAGAGATATATGGAGAAGAACTCAACCACGTCAGTAAAATTATATGACATATATTAACAAAAAGCTACATGAACACACATATAGAAATGGTACATGAATAGACATATAAATAAATGCTCTGGAGATCTTCGGCAGCTCTCCTCTCACGAGCTCTGGCAACTCCATCAGCTGGGCAGATTTAAATGGGGGACTCACACCCTTCTCAAGAAGGGAGGGGGGGAGGGGGAGCACTTCTTCAACGTCGGCTGCCGCCTCACCAACTGTCACGTCGTACACACACTGTCGTCTCCAAACTGTATAATGCTGGCTGCCCTACTGCCTAGCCTATCCTAATACTAACCTAATAATATATATGCTAATGTCATATATATATATATATATATATATATATATATATATATATATATATATATATATATATATATATATATATATATATATATATATATATTCCTTCTGAAGATGTATTTAATATACGAAAGTACTTAAGGAAATTCCTGTTTCATTTTCCTCCGTGGTCTGACATTGTCACATTCTTAATCACGTGTTTATTTTCGTGATATACACACACACACACATATATATATATATATATATATATATATATATATATATATATATATATATATATATATATATATATATATATATATATATATATATATATATATATATATATATATATATATATATATATATATATATATATATTAGTCTGGCCTAACTAGACTAATCAGAAAGGTGTAATGGAAGAGAAATATGATCTACCTTAATCACTTCTACCCACGACGCCTGTATTCCAACTGTGTGAGGTTCCTAAAGGTCCCGGGTCTCTCCTCAGCGATCCAGTAGCGTGTTGCAAGGCCTAAGGTGTCGTGAAGTAGTTGCATCGTATGCGTGCCACTCCCTAGAGTTCAGGTATTCCTATACTGGTCCAACCAGTGGTCACTAAGCCAGTCGCTGTATACACATGTTCCTTCAACCAGACATTTTCTCCTGGATCTGGAAACGGTGTATTCCCTCCAACATCTCAGCAGATTAGACCCAGTCACTGCAACACTGCTCGTCGCAACAAGCCAGACTCGCTGGTTCCAGGCAGGCTCTCCTGAGTCATTGCCGACCGATATCCTCAAGTTCGATATCCTTGGTTCTTCTTTGCCCAATAAACTTGGCTTCTTCGTGCTCTCCCAGGAATACAAAGTCATCAGGGATAATGGTAGACTGCGATGGCTGCTTATAACTCACTGAGCGAGGCTCCCAGAAGTAGAGGTTTTAGAGCCAGATAGCCCCACTTAACAAACAATGGGGGTACTTATCAAACAATGGAATCAGAGGCGGTGTACCAGACAGTCCCACTTATCAGACAATGGAATCAGAGGTGGCGTGACAGATAGCCCCAATTGAGAGGTGGCAGTTAATAATTGTAGTCTACGGTGAGCTCCCACCATATTTCACCTACTCCAGCTATCACCCCCCCCCCCTGAGTAGGCCTGTTTTGGGTGTGAGAGGGGAAGGGCCACGCGGTGCGAGCTCCGTGGAAAACAATATATAACTAAGGACATTTCAGTGATACAGGAACTAAACACAGTCAGATAACTTTTAAAGTGTGTCTCAACATATTCCCCAATATATCATAGTGATTACCATCGAACCGTCTGTGTTCAAGAAAAAATAAGTGAAATTCGTGTGTAGTCAACGCCTGCCCTCGTGGTGCCAGGAGGCCTTAGGCGATAGTTGCCAAGTCGTCAATAAATCACATCTCTCGCTTGTGAAGCATCAAGTAATCAGTGCCCATAGTGCTAAGCTCTCTATGCAAAACAAATTATTATAAGTCAGGTCAGGTCAAACAAGTCTATTATAACAAAAATTAAGATAACATATTTTAATATCAAGTGAACAAATTATACACAAAATAAGTATATCGTGTGTTTGTAAACAAGGGCCATTTGGAGATAGGCCCACCCCAGTACCCTCTGTGTGTGTATTCTTTCAAATAGTGTAACGTACTCAGGTAACTAGTGCACAGACACAGAAACTAGAAGCCTCCGCTGTAAGGTAACTAGTGAGAAAATGCAAGTAATGTAATCTACCAAGTGAATAAAACAAATTAAGAGTGCGACACGTGGTAGCAACACTGGCCGTCCATACAGCCTCCTCCAGGCCTGTCTCAAGTTGATAAACACCCACAGTCAGCACCAACGGCCAGCACCCATGGTCAACCCCCCCCCCCCCCCGGTCAACACCCCACCTTGTAAGACCATGCAAGACCATCACCACTGAACAGAAGTGTTCAAAAAATGGCATTGATAAAAACGTGCATAGAATGCAACATAAAGGTAGATTACCAACAGAGCTTTCAATGCCAACTCTGTTCAGCAGCCATACACAAAAAATGTGCCAACATGACTAACAATTCAAGGAGAAATGGTCCCAGTGACCACTCTGTGTACTGGCTCTGCAAAAAGAATGATGTAACTTTTTTGAAATTGATGGAAATCCTGGATAAAACTCCCGCCGAAAACAGAGAATTACTAATTTATGCCTGCATAGCAATTTCTAATGTCTTCAAACAAACTGTACATGACACCAAGGTACAACCAGCTGTGGCACAGAGCTCAGTGGCAGCGGCGCCTGAGCAGGGCGCGGAGTCGGGGATGCCTGAGCAGGGCGCGGAGTTGGGGACGCTTGAGCGGAGCGCGGAGTTGGGGACGCCTGAGCAGAGCGTGAAGTCGGGGACGCCTGAGCGCAGCGCGGAGTCGGGGACGCCTGAGCAGGGCGCGGAGTCGGGGACGCCTGAGCAGGGCGCGGAGTCGGGGACGCCTGAGTACGGCGCAGAGTCGGGGACGCCTGAGCAGGGTGCGGAGTCAAGGACGCCTGAGCAGGGCGCGGAGTCGGGGACCCCTGATCGGAGCGCGGTGTCACAGGCCCCGGAGCAGAGCGCGGTGTCACAGGCACTGGAGCAGGGCACAGTGTCGGGGACGCCGCAGCAGAGTGCGGTCCCTGGCATAGGGAAACAAACAAAACAAGGCCCCAAAATCTGTTGGTATTACAAATGGGCTACCTGTAAGCATGGGGAATCGGGAAGAACAAATGGAACATGTATATACGATCACCCTAGAAAGTGCAGAAACCTCCTCAATACAGGTAAATGTACCAAAAGCTGTGAATTCTTTCACCCAGAAATTTGCAAGAACTCTTTGGACAGGAAAGAGTGCTTCAATGCTGATTGTCCAGCTTTTCATATAAGAGGTACCAGGCGAATAAAACCGACGGACTACCACTATGAAAACAGCCACTACTCCATCGACCAGGATAATTTTTTAGCAAAAGGAGGAGGAGAAGAATGCCTAAAAATGACCAGACTCTACCACCAACTCGGTCAAATGCTAGAGAGGACGCAAACACAGTGGCCTCCTTACCAGAGCCTCAGATATTAACACCAAGTAAAGCATCCAGCACTTCCACTAACACGATAACATCATTTATATTTGCCAACATCCAGGGTTTAAAAACACGCAAATCCAACAAAGTTCACTTTATAGATGGTCTCCTTCATGAGGCAAATGCAGTGTTTGCAGCCCTAATGGAAACTCACACAAAGAACTACCTTGATGGTGAAATATGGATCTCAGAATACAATCTCTTCAGATGTGATAGGAAACACCGGCTTCAGGGTTGGGTCAGCCTCTACATCAAAGACACACTTATCTGTACTGAGCTGCTAAACATCTCAAATGATATGGTGGAAGTGCTGATAGTCAAAATAAAGATCCTAAATGTAGTTGTTGTCCTTGTATATAAGTCACCGGAGGCAAACCCTCAGCAGTTTAAAGACCAACTAATGAAAATAGAGCACTACTTGGAAAACCTCGCAAATCCCGCTCCGAACATCATCCTGCTTGGGGACTTCAACCTACGGCACCTGAAATGGAAGCACCTTGCTAATACAGTAATATCAGAAAGAATACCAGGAAGTAGCCTAAATGAATAGGCACATGCAAATGACCTGCTACGGATGTGCGATTGGTTTGCCCTAAAACAGCAAATAGTAGAACCAACTAGGAAGGAGAACACGCTGGACCTAATTTTCACTAATAATGATGAATTGATCGGGAACATAATGATTACAAATACCTGTTACTCATATCACAACTTAATTGAAGTTCTGACAACCATGGGGAATGGACCTTCAAAACCAGTCCAGATTCCCGGTGAAGGAGATTTCAGTAAATTCAACTTCAATAATAAACAGATAAACTGGGAGCAAATAAACCAGGACTTCACAGAAATAAACTGGGAAGAACAGCTAGAAAATGCAAACCTGAACCAGTGCCTGGAAAAAATAAGCTCAGTAGCACTAGAAATATGTTCAAACCGCATACCCCTAAGAAAAAAGAGAAAGAGATGCAGATTGGAACGGGAACGTCGTTCCCTATATAGGCAAAGAAAACGAATCGCGGAACAACTTGAGAGTCGCACCCTATCTCAAGAACGGCGAAGAAGGTTAGGTAGAGCAATAGAAACAATTGAACTCAAGCTACAAGAATCATACAAAACCCAGGAGAGGCAAAGAGAGCAATAGGCCATCAGTGAAATAGAGAGAAATCCGAAATATTTTTTCTCCTATGCAAAATCAACATCAAAAACCACATCTAGTATCGGGCCCCTGCGAAAGGGAGATGGAACTTTCACCGATGACAACAAAGAAATGAGCGAGTTACTGAGGAAGCAGTACGACTCTGTTTTCAGCGAGCCATTAAATAAATGCACTAAAGATTGATAACCCAAATGAATTTTTCATGGATATGATACCAACATCAAATCATATATCAGACGTTGCCCTATACCCACTAGATTTTGAAGAAGCCATAAACAGTATGCCTATGCACTCTGCACCAGGCCCGGATTCTTGGAACTCCATATTCATCAAGAACTGTAAAAAACCACTATCGCAGGCCCTTCACATTCTGTGGAGACAAAGCCTAGATACTGGCGTTATCCCTGACATACTAAAAACAGCAGAGATATCACCACTCCATAAAGGAGGAAATAAGGCAGAGGCAAAAAATTACAGACCGATAGCACTAACATCGCTCATCATAAAAAATTTTGAGAGAGTGCTAAGAAGTAAGATCACAAAATACATGGAATCACAGCATCTCCATAACCCCTGACAACATGGTTTCAGAACAGGGCGCTCTTGCCTGTTGCAGATGCTGGACCACTATGATATGGCATTAGATGCTATGGAAGACAAACAAAACGCTGATGTAATTTACACAGATTTTGCAAAAGCTTTTGATAAATGTGACCATGGTGTTATTGCACATAAAATGCGTTCAAAATGAATTACTGGGAAAATAGGCAGATGGATCTACAATTTCCTGACTAACAGAACCCAATGTGTAATAGTCAACAAAATAAAATCCAGCCCATCAACCGTGAAGAGCTCAGTCCCCCAGGGTACTGTGCTTTCTCCAGTACTTTTTCTCATCCTCATATCGGACATAGACCAGAACACAACCTACAGCACTGTATCATCCTTTGCAGATGACACTAGGATTTTCATGAGAGTTGGCAACATAGAGGACATGGCAAACCTCCAATCAGATGTAGATCAGGTCTTTCTATGGGCTACAGAAAATAATATGGTGTTTAACGAGGATAAGTTCCAGCTCATGCGCTACGGAAAAATTGAAAATATAAAAACAGAAACCACGTACAAAACTCAGGCAAATCATAACATAGAACGAAAAGGCAATGTAAAGGATCTGGGTGTACTCATGTCGGAAGACCTTACCTTTAAAGAACACAATAAAGTAGCCGTCACAACTTCAAGAAAAATGACAGGTTGGATAACAAGAACTTTTCACACTAGAGATGTTATACCGATGATGATACTTTTCAAAACGCTTGTGCTCTTTAGAGTGGAGTACTGCTGCACAATGACAGCCCCTTTCAAAGCTGGAGAAATTGCTGACCTGGAGAGCGTGCAGAGATCCTTTACTGCTAGTATCCACTCAGTAAAACATCTAAATTACTTGGACCAACTAAAGAGCCTAAATCTGTACTCCCTTGAGCACAGGCGGGAGAGATACATAATAATTTACACGTGGAAAATAATAGAGGGGCTGGTCCCAAACCTGAACACAGAAATAACATCACATGAGACCAGGAGGCATGGCAGGATGTGCAGAATACCCGCGTTGAAAAGCAGAGTTGCAACAGGTACTCTGAGAGAGAACTCTATCAACATCAGAGGCCCTAGACTGTTCATTATGCTTCCACTACACATAAGGAGCATAACTGGCCGACCCCCTCACAGTGTTTAAGAGAGAACTGGATAAGCACCTCCAAAGGATACCTGATCAACCAGGCTGTGACTCATACGTCAGGCTGCGAGCAGCCGCGTCTAACAGCCTGGTTGATCAGTCCAGCAACCAGGAGGCCTGGTCGACGACCGGGCCGTGGGGACACTAAGCCCCAGAAGCACCTCAACGTAACCTCAAGGTAACCTCCCCCCCCCCCCTTATTTTTAGGGGGATATATAGGAGTATTTAAGGAAATATAATCGAACAAGTCTGAATGGCCCCTCTAGGACTATATGCATATTTATATGTCCGGAGCTATATAGGAGATATATATATATCCTCAAAATAAAAGAGGGTGAAAAGAAATAGCCCTTATGTTTTATACATTATATTAACAAAAGTACATAGTGGCTTAAACGTAGTCATAATCTATATCCCCTCCATAATATTGTCTAACTAGAGTCCTCCTTCGTGCCCACAGGTCCGTTGTAGGGTCTTCCTCCTCCTTCTGGGATGATGATGACTCATCATCATCCAGAGGGTGAATGGGGTGTTGTGGTTCTTCTTCTCCTAGGGGGGTGCTGACGTCATAGCGTTCACTCTCACTGAAGGGTGTTGCCCTTCCTCTCCTTGTGGCTCGATGACGTCATGACTTTCACTTCCAGCGGTCACCCCTTGGGTTGAGGCGGATGGGTGGGGCTCAGGTGGCATGTCTGGATGACCATAGCCTAGGCTTTTGTATTTATTTAGGTAAAAGCGTTTATCATCAAATGCACTTAAACCCCTCTTAGTATTATGGGTGGTGGCCATTTGCCCCCTACATTCCTAATTTGGGAATATTGAAAAGTATTTACTACTCCATTACTGTGTAGGGTCTCTTTAAAATGGGTATGTGTTAAAGATCTTTGCACAGCATGGAGGATACCCTTAGCGGTAATGGAATTTGAATTGTCGTGCAACAGCAAACTATACATTTTGGGCTTAAGAGCTACAACTTCAAGGATGTCTGTCTGAAACCTCTGACTTTAAAAGTCTAAAAACACCCTTTTTAGAATGATCATACAAGGGGTGAGTTTCAGGGACGTTACTAGTATCCATCCACGACTTAGGGGTTCTTTTCCCATCTCGTTAAAGACATCTTCAGTCATTAAACTGAAGATGAAAATATCTGTATCACTGTATATCAGTGTTACGGACCCGAGTCTAGCGTCCGGGCACGGAGCGGTGACGACAACGCCATCTGTGGGTCAGCTCCTGAAACCCCCTCCAAATTGACGACGCCATCTGGTGAGGACGGGATATACCGGCAACAGGGGCTGGATTCCCGTCTTAATCAGCTCGTAACATAGCCGCTGCTGACCTCTGGTGAGGTGACGCTTAGACAGCAACGCCATCTATGGAGTGGATAGGTGGGCGTTTGTGCCTAAGCCTGTAAGTGAGGTCCCCTAGGGTGTCCCTAGTACTGATGACGTGTCTGATTACAGAGTCGACCTGGGACTGCTGAATCGGACGGTGGATCAGTCTACCCAAGGCAGCCATAGTATCTCCACGTGTTTGCTGCAGAAGCTGTGAGTCACCCCCCGGATGAACACTGTTGTGTTAGCCTGCCTGTGACGTGGCAGAACCTGGAATTGTCGTACCCGGGGCTGACTGGTGGAGAAGACTAGCCTCTGGGGTGTTGAAAGAGGAGAGTGATCAGCGGATTCACATGAGGCTCCTGCCTAGGGCTCGCAACCCTAGTATCGGTCGTGGAGTGGCCTACGCAGCGGAGCGGATTGGAACCTGCCAGCTACAGGCTGGATTTGTGGTTGAAGGCCTCCACGACGGTACACCCAGTGGGACTGTGATTTGGCTGGCCTGTGGCCAGGGTAGACTCGCCTAGAGAATCTAAGGATTCACCGTGAGGCCACTAGAAGAGAACCAGGGCTACCCCAGCAAACACAAATCATCTACACAACGTTCGCCTATCTCTTCCCATAGGTGTGGGAATGATTTGCATTGAGAATGGTGCAGGAGAGCCTTTGAGAAACTTTTACTCAAAAAATCCAAACACAAAGGTTTAATTATAGATTGTTTTTCTACAATTATTTTCTTCCAAATGTAAAACAAATAGTTTTTACATGTTTAAATATAAAATTTATGGTGTTTTTTTGTAAAATTCATTAATAAATTGTGAATGATATATATTGGCTGAGTGAAACCTTTAAAATCCATTTAGTTATAATATGAACAGAAAAAAGTAGTTTTCCAAATTTTCTAAAAATCGCTCTTTTTAACACAATTTGACTCCTTACGCATTCCACTAAACACTAATATCATGTTTAAATATATAATTTATGTATTATTCCCTAAGATAATTTATATAAATTATAAAAGTTGCTGGAAAGTGGTGAGAAAGAATCTGAAAACGTTTTGTTGTCTTATATTGGCGTGTTCTTATTAACTAGAGTGAGTAAGAGTGAGCGAGAGTGGGTAAGAGTGAGTAAGAGTGACTGAAGGTGAGTGAGAGTGCCAGAGAGTGTGTAAGTGTGAGTATAAGTAAGAGTGACTGAGAGTAAGAGTGACAGAGTGAGTAAGAGTGAGAGTAAGGGTGACAGAATGAGTAAGAGTGAGAGTAAAGTGATTGAGAGTAAGGGTGAGTATGAGAGTAAGAGTGATTGAGAGTTAGAGTGAGAGTAAGAGTGATTGAGAGTAAGAGTGATTGAGAGTAAGAGTGATTGAGAGTAAGAGTGATTGAGAGTAAGAGTGATTGGGAGTAAGAGTGATTGAGAGTAAGAGTGATTGGGAGTAAGAGTGATTGGGAGTAGGAGTTAGAATGAGAGTAGGAGTAAGAATGAGAATAAGAGTGATTGAGAGTAAGAGTGAGTAAGAGTAAGAATGAGAGTAAGAGTGATTGAGAGTAAGAGTGATTGAGAGTAAGAGTGATTGAGAGTAAGAGTGATTAGGAGTAAGAGTGATTGGGAGTAAGAGTGAGAGTAAGAGTAAGAATGAGAATAAGAGTGATTGAGAGTAAGAGTGATTGGGAGTAAGAGTAAGAGTAAGAATGAGAGTAGGAGTGATTGAGAGTAGGAGTGATTGGGAGTAGGAGTGATTGGGAGTAAGAGTGATTGAGAGTAAGAGTAATTGAGAGTAAGAGTATGAGAGTAAGAGTGAGAGAGTGAGTATGAATGGGTAAGGGTGACTGAGAGTGAGTAAGAGTGACAGAGTATGAATGACAGAGTAAGAGTGATAGAGAGTAAGAGTGACAGAGAGTAAGAGTGACAGAGAGTAAGAGTGACAGAGAGTAAGAGTGACAGAGAGTAAGAGTACAGAGAGTAAGAGTGACAGAGAGTAAGAGTGACAGAGAGTAAGAGTGACAGAGTAAGAGTGAGTAAGGATGACTGAGAGAAAGAGTGAGTAATAGTGCGTAAGAGTGATTGAGAGTTAGAGTGAGAGTAAGAGTGATTGAGAGTTAGTGAGAGTAAGAGTGATTGAGAGTAAGAGTGATTGAGAGTAAAAGTGATTGAGAGTAAGAGTGATTGAGAGTAAGAGTGATTGGGAGTAAGAGTGATTGAGAGTAAGAGTGATTGGGAGTAAGAGTGATTGAGAGTAAGAGTGATTGAGAGTAAAAGTGATTGAGAGTAAGAGTGATTGAGAGTAAGAGTGATTGGGAGTAAGAGTGATTGAGAGTAAGAGTGATTGGGAGTAAGAGTGATTGGGAGTAGGAGTAAGAATGAGAATAAGAGTGATTGAGAGTAAGAGTGAGTAAGAGTAAGAATGAGAGTAAGAGTGATTGAGAGTAAGAGTGATTGAGAGTAAGAGTGATTGAGAGTAAGAGTGATTGGGAGTAAGAGTGATTGAGAGTAAGAGTGATTGGGAGTAAGAGTGATTGGGAGTAGGAGTAAGAATGAGAATAAGAGTGATTGAGAGTAAGAGTGAGTAAGAGTAAGAATGAGAGTAAGAGTGATTGAGAGTAAGAGTGATTGAGAGTAAGAGTGATTGAGAGTAAGAGTGATTGGGAGTAAGAGTGATTGGGAGTAAGAGTAAGAGTAAGAATGAGAGTAGGAGTGATTGAGAGTAGGAGTGATTGGGAGTAGGAGTGATTGGGAGTAAGAGTGATTGAGAGTAAGAGTAATTGAGAGTAAGAGTATGAGAGTAAGAGTGAGAGAGTGAGTATGAATGGGTAAGGGTGACTGAGAGTGAGTAAGAATGACAGAGTAAGAGTGACAGAGAGTAAGAGTGACAGAGAGTAAGAGTGACAGAGAGTAAGAGTGACAGAGAGTAAGAGTGACAGAGTATGAGTGACAGAGAGTAAGAGTGACAGAGAGTAAGAGTGACAGAGAGTAAGAGTGACAGAGAGTAAGAGTGACAGAGTAAGAGTGACAGAGTAAGAGTGACAGAGAGTAAGAGTGACAGAGAGTAAGAGTGACAGAGTGTAAGAGTGACAGAGTAAGAGTGACAGAGAGTAAGAGTGACAGAGAGTAAGAGTGACAGAGAGTAAGAGTGACAGAGAGTAAGAGTGACAGAGTAAGAGTGACAGAGAGTAAAAATGACAGAGAGTAAGAGTGACAGAGAGTAAGAGTGACAGAGAGTAAGAGTGACAGAGAGTAAGAGTGACAGAGTAAGAGTGACAGAGAGTAAGAGTGACAGAGAGTAAGAGTGACAGAGAGTAAGAGTGACAGAGAGTAAGAGTGACAGAGAGTAAGAGTGACAGAGTAAGAGTGACAGAGAGTAAGAGTGACAGAGTGTAAGAGTGACAGAGTAAGAGTGACAGAGTAAGAGTGACAGAGAGTAAGAGTGACAGAGAGTAAGAGTGACAGAGTAAGAGTGACAGAGAGTAAGAGTGACAGAGAGTAAGAGTGACAGAGAGTAAGAGTGACAGAGTAAGAGAGTGAGAGTGATTATGAGAGAGTTAAGAGTGTGAGGTGTGAGAGGTAGCAGGCCAGGGAGGCAGGATGTGTGGTCACAGGCGAGGCCTAGGCCTCGTGATCTCTAATGTTGGTTTTTATATATATGTGGGATTTTTTGTCCTGTTTCAAATTATAATTATTCAGCAGGAATGTAATAAGATATTGCACAGTATTAATGTGACAATAATATATGCATTATTTCCTTGATAATCAAACTTGTTGTTCAAAGATAATATACAATTTTTGAAGGAAACATTTTGAGAGCGCGAGCTGGCAACACTGGGCTGGTGGGTGAGAGAGACATATGGTTAGTTTTGCTCAGACCTTCAGTGGTGAAGGGTGTGTCCCAGCTGGCCGCCACCAGCCGCCACCCGCCGCCACCCGCCGCCCACCACCAGCCGCCACCCGCCACCACCCACCACCAGCCGCCACCTGCCACCACCCACAACCAGCCGCCACCCGCCACCCACCACCAGCCGCCACCCGCCGCCACCCACCGCCACCCGCCACCACCCACCACCCGCCACCACCCACCACCAGCTGCCACCTGCCACCACCCACAACCAGCCGCCACCCGCCGCCACCCGCCACCCACCACCAGCCACCACCCGCCGCCACCCACCACCAGCCGCCACCCGCCGCCACCCACCACCAGCCGCCAGCCGCCGCCACCCACCACCAGCCGCCACCCACCACCAGCCGCCACCCGCCACCACCCACCGTCAGCCGCCACCCGCCACCACCCACCACCAGCCGCCACCCGCCACCACCCACCACCAGCCGCCACCCGCCACCACCAGCCGCCACCCGCCACCACCCACCACCAGCCGCCACCCGCCACCACCCGCCACCAGCCGCCACCCGCCACCAGCCACCGCCACCCACCACCGCCACTCACCACCCGCCGCCACCACCCACCACCAGCCGCCACCCGCCACCACCCACCACCAGCCGCCAGCCGCCACCCACCACCAGCCGCCACCCGCCACCACCCACCACCAGCCGCCACCCGCCACCACCCACCACCAGCCGCCACCAGCTGCCACCACCACCAGCCGCCATCACCGCCACCAGCTGCCACCACCACCAGCCGCCACCACCACCTGCCACCAGCCGCCACCACCGCCCGTTATCAGCCGTCACCGCCCGTTGCCACAGTTGCCACCGCAAGACGCCACCGCCAGCCGCCACCAGCCCCCCCCCCACCGCCGATCGTCACCACCCACCACAGCCGCCGCCGCCCGCCACCGCCCGCCACCGCCCGCCACCGCCCGCCACCACCCACCACAGCCGCCACCACCCACCACCCGCCGCCACCACCCACCACCACCCGCCGCCACCATCCACCACCACCAGCCGCCGCCGCCACCCACCACCCGCCGCCGCCGCCACCACCACCCACCACCACCGCCGCCACCACCCACCACCACCAGCCGCCGCCGCCACCACCACCCACCACCACCACCACCACCCACCACCACCGCCGCCACCACCCACCACCACCAGCCGCCGCCGCCACCACCACCCACCACCACCGCCGCCACCACCACCCACCACCACCACCGCCACCACCACCCACCACTGCCGCCACCACCCACCACCGCCAGCCGCCACCACTCATCACAGACGCCGCCACCCGCCACCGCCCGCCACCACCGCCAGACACAGCCGCCAGTGTCCGCCACCGCCGCCACTGTCCGCCACCGCCGTCACTGTCCGCCACTGTCCACCACCGCCACCACTGTCTGCCACCGCCACCACTGTCCGCCCGCCGCCACCACTGTCCGCCTGCCGCCACCACTGTCCGCCCGCCGCCACCACTGTCCGCCCGCCGCCACCACTGTCCGCCCGCCGCCACCACTGTCCGCCCGCCGCCTCCACTGTCCGCCCGCCGCCTCCACTGTCCGCCCGCCGCCGCCACTGTTCGCCCGCCGCCGCCACTGTCCGCCCGCCGCCGCCACTGTCCGCCCGCCGCCGCCACTGTCCGCCCACCGCCGCCACTGTCCGCCCGCCGCCACTGTCCACCACCGCCGCCAAAGCCGCCACGGTCCGCCCGCCGCCACTATCCGCCACAGCCGCCACTGTCCGCCCGCCGCCGCCCTGTCCGCCCGCCGCCACTATCCGCCACCGCCGCCACTGTCCGCCCGCCGCCACTGTCCACCCGCCGCCACTATCCGCCACTGCCGCCACTGTCCGCCCGCCGCCACTGTCCGCCCGCCGCCACTGTCCGCCCGCCGCCACTATCCGCCACCGCCGCCACTGTCCGCCCGCCGCCACTATCCGCCACCGCTGCTACTGTCCGCCCGCCGCCACTATCCGCCACCGCCGCCACTGTCCGCCCGCCGCCACTGTCCGCCCGCCGCCGCCCTGTCCGCCCGCCGCCACTATCCGCCACCGCCGCCACTGTCCGCCCGCCGCCACTGTCCGCCCGCCGCCACTATCCGCCACCGCCGCCACTGTCCGCCCGACGCCACTGTCCGCCCGCCGCCACTGTCCGCCCGCCGCCACTGTCCGCCCGCCGCCACTATCCGCCACCGCCGCCACTGTCCGCCACCGCCGCTACTGTCCGCCCGCCGCCACTGTCCGCCCGCCGCCGCCACTGTCCGCCTGCCGCCACTATCCGCCACCGCCGCCACTGTCCGCCACAGCCGCCACTCTCCGCCGTACAACCTCCCCTCTCTCCGTTAGTAAATAATTATAATTGTTAGTAAATAATAAAAGAAATATAAATTATTAGATTTTTTTTACCCTTAAATTGGTTTTAATATTTAAATTGAAAATAATAATATAATATAAAATATAATAAAAATAATATAATATAAAATATAATAAAAATAATATAATATAAAATATAATTTAATTTCAAGAAATTTAACTTTAAACACAAAGATGTGAAAAGGGTTCAGATTATGGGCTCAAACCTTTCATAAGAGATTCATATTGGTATATGAATGGATTATGAATGACTCATGTTAGGAATGTAAAGTTGCCACAACATCTCAAATTAGTGTTAGATACATATGTCTTGGTTATAAGTTTTGGAAACCTATTTAAGTCCACACACAATATCGTATCTGATACGATAAAACAAACGTTTCCAATACTTTCAAATACTTTCCAGATATGTTGTGGCAACCTAAAATTGTTTGCTGGGACTCGTCTTGAGCACCGTGAAACATCCTGAGTCTTCGGAAGAAGAAGAAGTTATTGTACATTAGTGTAGTCATAGTAACCGTGTTTGACTGTTTATATATTTATTTATGGTGTTGGAATAATTATATATTTAATTAATGCAGTTTTATCCCTTCCCCTTTAATTTACTTGCGTTACGGAACACACCCTTTGAAAGCCACTACTAACTTGGGGCCGGATACCCAAACTCTAATAAGATCAGAGAAGAACCCAGTTGCGACCCAAGAGGGCCGTAACAATCAGTGCTGCCCTATCTGTATAGTGCTTCTTAAGTACCCTGTACCAAAAATGGTACAAACTGTATTTAGCTAGCTCAAGAATCTTGAACCCAATGTAATTAGGGTGAGTAATTTTAATGAATGGTCTGGAACTGATGGACAATAATTTATTGTCACCTAAATGTACCATACGTTTAAAGTGAGGATTCTTCACCTCCCGTAAAAAGACCCTAGCAGAAGTCACTAGTTTGGTGTCAATGGCATAATGGGCTGGGTTCAGTAGTGTTTTACCAAAGGCACTATTAGTTAACCGGTTAAATAGTGTTTTCCTATCGTTACTGGTGGAGGCATTTCTATTGTTAACATTGGTGTTAACAAATTCCGCCAAAAAATCTGACTGGCAGAACTCGTAAATGGCGTGCATAGTCTCTACTTCAAGACCTATCTCAATAAATAGCTGTAAGAGGTTTATAGATATGAAATAATATTTTTGGGAGGAGATGATCCCCAACCAGCTTAATATTTTTTGGGGGGGAGCTTTGTAATGTTATTTGTTTCCAGAAGTCCCCTACTAAAAGGAGAGATATCCTCCATACTTATCCCCCTATGGTGTAAACATAGGGGTAGATCATCTGTTAGTCTAGCTATTTCAGGTCTTATGTGTTTGGTGTCAATTAAGAGCCAGTACCCTTTGTTAGAAGAAAATGGCTGTTCTGTCATTATCTTCCCTTCACTAACGAAGGAGGTCATCTCATCAGATGAAAACCTTCTTAGACCACCATAGGGTAATTTCTTAGCATACAACTCCCATAAAGTGAGTTGAAATCTAAAAACAGTAAGAATGAAGATCAATCCTCCTGGGGGTTAAAAGATGGGTTGACGTAGTGGTTGTTAGCTCTGACGTAACTCCTAACTGCAGTTGTAAAACCCCCTCGTATGTTTTGTGACAGGAGATTGTGTAACGTTACATCTGCACTTAACTCCAACGATATTTGCTGCTTTTCACGAAGCAGTCATAGGAGTAGCCCGGAAGGCTACAGTAATGAGTCATTTCTAATGAATAGATATCATTTAGAATTACGCTATGGTGAGTAAAAATGTCAGCTAGTAAACCAACGTTACACTTCAAATAAACAAGGAGGTAATCCTTTAATGACCTACATCCTGTTGCCTCCCATACTAATTTAGAATGCCTATATTCTTCCAAAGTGATGGTTGATTTGTTTAGGGAGCTGTAAAACATTTCAATAGGGGGGAGTGTTGCATCATTAAAGCAGGTGATTTTTGTGACATATTCATAAGGGAAAAACTGCTTACCCTCTAAGAGTAGGTGGTGACTCTCTTCGGGTAAACCTTCTATCATTGAGTGAGTGAATGTTAAGGTGCTGGCTGACTCAATGTGGGTCTTTGCTAGGGACGAAAGACTGCCTGTAATAAAAGCCAGTGAATCAAGAAATTTAAGGTTGCCTATTTCTACCTTAAGATATATAGTCCCCTGCCTCAGGAGGATATTGCTCTTAATATTTGAACCCATGGCAAACTCCCTCAAAATTAAGCCCATGTCATAAGACATATTGTGGGCAATTAGGACTAAACTCTCTATAGCATTCTTATGGCGGAGGTTGCAGTAATTACATAGTGCTCCAATATAATTGAGCTTTTCCCTAAGGTGATCATGATGTTGAACCTTGAAATTGGTGGGTGTAAATACCTCCTCACAAAACTGACAGTGTGTCTGTCTCCTAAAATGAACCATATCCTCAGGAGACATGTCTATTTCATATTTGGGCAGGTTGGATCTGATAATTTCCCATTTGGTGGCAACTCGCTCCATGAAATGTGTGACACTGTCCCCACCAAAATAAGTAAATTTATCAATGACGGAGTGGTTCCTATCAACAATTATTTAGCTGTATGCTATAGGCTTATGTTTGGCTGTTACAGAACCTAGACAATCCTCAGTGCTTAGGTAGCACTCAAAATCGAAATAAGCTATATGGGATGGGGGGGGGGGGTAACCGTTCCCTGTATTTTAAAATGAAGGGTTTCCCCTTCGTGAGGATAAATCATTTTCTGGGTGATGTCACAGGAAGAAGAGTGATTTGTCCGCTCGCTAGAATTTTGATATTCTGAAAGACAGCTTCTACAGAAGACTGTCTTTTGCTTGTGGCTGCGAGTAAAGTTCCGTAAAAAATTGTCCAAGTCTTTAATTAATAAGACTTACATGAGACTCCCCCAACAACAATAATGGTACTATGTCCGAGTACTGTCTGCTACCACGACGGCAAAGAGAGACGTTATAAGACACCGTCTGTATGTTTGTGAATTGAATACCAAAAAATGGAGAGTTTATTCCTATTCTCCAATTTAGAGATGTCCTCGCATGAGAGAGGGAAAGATAATTGCTCGTATTTGACCATTTTCCTAACCCTAGACTGAGACTCTACAAGTCTTCCTATACGTTTTCATTTCCATCCTTGTTGTGACGCCCGAAAAGCAGCAATGCATTGAATAATGCATGTTCCATTGTTTACCATTGGGGTTTGGGTTGAAGACCTCATGTCACCCCCTTAAGAAGGGGGGACAAGGCACATAATCCCCCAAAACTGACCTTACACTACCATTACAGATAACGATTTTGAGGAAATCAACATTAAATAATATAAAACCACTTCCCTCTGTTTCTGATAGGAGATCCTCCAGACGTGTAATCATATAACCCACCCAACTATCAATAAGATCGCCTACCTCCTCAAGAGTTACCAGCCTAGCAGGTGTCGTTATGAAGTGTTCCCTATAGTCATCATCTTCTGTGAGACGTTGTTTTAAGTGTTACCTTCACTTCATGGAGGATTTTGAATGATGAAGTAAAATTGCCATGACCCGCCAGAGAATTCATGTAATTCTCTATTTCATTGGTGAAAAGTTCTCTAAAGTTGCTTAGGAGACCTAGAGGATCTGTGGCAAAGGCTGGGGGGATGGAATATTCCATTCTAGTAAAGAGATCCCCCAGGGCCCCCACCCGATTAAGTGAGGGGTGTCTATAACATCCTCCCTTCTGAGGAATTTCCATCACTATCTCGATTGTTGTCATGGGGGTCTAAGACCACTAGGACCTGCCTGACGGATGTCACCACCATCATAATCATCATCATCATCACCATCATCATCATCATCACTCATCTCTTCCCCCCCATTTGCATTGGGCTGTTTATCCCCCACCACCTAAGGGGCTATTGTTACGTTGGGCTTTGGGATGAAGTTTTGGAAGGAATTTGGAATTTGGAATCCAAAGGAATTTGTTGACTTACTGCGGGCACACGGGCCACAGGGATAAGAGCCTCGTTGGACGTAGAATCGCTGTTTACCAACGTATTAGTGTGACGAGACAATCGGGATGATAGCCGACAGAGTGTATCGTGATCCAGCCTGTACTCCTCTTGACATACCCGAAAATATCCTAAGGAAACTACTCCAAGCTTGTACTAAAGAGGCACCCTTCTTGAGCCCGGATGGGCATATGTATAAGCAAGTAGATGGGGTCGCCATGGGTTCTCCCCTAGGTGTCCTGTTTGCAAACTTCTACATGGGTACCATCGAGCAAAAAGTCTTAGTCGACATGAACTTGAAACCGGCCATATACTGCAGGTATGTTGACGACATTTTTACACAGGTACCTGATGTCAGACATTTGCAGGAGCTGAAGGAGGCATTTGAGCAGAGTTCCGTGCTGCGTTTCTCTTACGAGATGGAAAAGGATGGGAAGCTGCCCTTTCTAGATGTAACAGTCATGGAAAAGAGTGGAGGTTTCCACACTGCAGTCTACACAAAGGAAACGAACATAGGAATGTGCCTAAGTGCCAACAGCGACTGCCCAGACAGGTACAAGAGGAGTGTTGTTAACGCATATGTCGACCGTGCTCTAAGCCACAGCTCAGAATGGAAGCAAGTCGACGAAGAACTCTGTAGGGTAAGGCAGGTCCTAGTCA
>NC_091220.1:24542411-24726209 GCF_040958095.1 Procambarus clarkii
GGCCCCTGCAGACACTATGGGACCCCCAGAGTGCGTGCCACACTGTCGGCCCCTGCAGACACTATGGGACCCCCAGAGTGCGTGCCACACTGTCGGCCCCTGCAGACACTGGGACCCCCAGAGTGCGTGCCACACTGTCGGCCCCTGCAGACACTATGGGACCCCCAGAGTGCGTGCCACACTGTCGGCCCCTGCAGACACTATGGGACCCCCAG
Organism: Procambarus clarkii; assembly: GCF_040958095.1. Lineage (NCBI taxonomy): Eukaryota > Metazoa > Arthropoda > Malacostraca > Decapoda > Cambaridae > Procambarus > Procambarus clarkii. The sequence goes on from NC_091220.1 coordinate 24,542,627, forward strand.
AGTGCGTGCCACACTGTCGGCCCCTGCAGACACTATGGGACCCCCAGAGTGCGTGTCACACTGTCGGCCCCTGCAGACACTGGGACCCCCAGAGTGCGTGCCACATTGTCGGCCCCTGCAGACACTATGGGACCCCCAGAGTGCGTGCCACACTGTCGGCCCCTGCAGACACTGAGACCCCCAGAGTGCGTGCCACACTGTCGGCCCCTGCAGACACTGGGACCCCCAGAGTGCGTGCCACACTGTCGGCCCCTGCAGACACTGGGAGCCCCAGAGTGCGTGCCACACTGTCGGCCCCTGCAGACACTGGGAGCCCCAGAGTGCGTGCCACACTGTCGGCCCCTGCAGACACTATGGGACCCCCAGAGTGCGTGCCACACTGTCGGCCCCTGCAGACACTATGGGACCCCCAGAGTGCGTGCCACACTGTCGGCCCCTGCAGACACTGGGAGCCCCAGAGTGCGTGCCACACTGTCGGCCCCTGCAGACACTGGGACCCCCAGAGTGCGTGCCACACTGTCGGCCCCTGCAGACACTATGGGACCCCCAGAGTGCGTGCCACACTGTCTGTCCCTGCAGACACTGGGAGCCCCAGAGTGCGTGCCACACTGTCGGCCCCTGCAGACACTGGGAGCCCCAGAGTGCGTGCCACACTGTCGGCCCCTGCAGACACTGAGACCCCCAGAGTGCGTGCCACACTGTCGGCCCCTGCAGACACTATGGGACCCCCAGAGTGCGTGCCACACTGTCGGCCCCTGCAGACACTATGGGACCCCCAGAGTGCGTGCCACACTGTCGGCCCCTGCAGACACTGGGACCCCCAGAGTGCGTACCACACTGTCGGCCCCTGCAGACACTGGGACCCCCAGAGTGCGTGTCAAACTGTCGGCCCCTGCAGACACTGGGACCCCCAGAGTGCGTGCCAAACTGTCGGCCCCTGCAGACACTGGGAGCCCCAGAGTGCGTGGCACTCTGCAACACCTCCGTCAGTGTACATAATTGCCGCCCATTTTATGTTACACAGATATTTGAATTTATCCATTGTGCCACATTATGTGTCTCTGGGAACACGTTGACAGCTGTTTACTTAGGTTATAACAAAGTCACTTGTTTGACACTAATTCATACACCTGACAGAACAAACACATTAAACAGGTGGTCGGTCAACAGGGACTTACCTTGATGTCTGTGTAGGACCTGCCTTCACCTACTACAGTGACATCCGGCTCAGTTCTCCACGAAAACTGACCGGCCAGCTTACTTCTGGCTAGCTAGGCAGCTTGACAACACTTACACGACGTAGCTCAGCCGGCAAGTGCGCCCCCACACACCCACGACACAGGACTAGAAGCCGGTCGGCCGACCGGACAGAACACTGGACTTGTGATCCTGTGGTCCTGGGTTCGATCCCAGGCGCCGGCGAGAAACAATGGGCAGAGTTTCTTTCACCCTATGCCCCTGTTACCTAGCAGTAAATAGGTACCTTTGTGTTAGTCAGCTGTCACGGGCTGCTTCCTGGGGGTGGAGGCCTGGTCGAGGACCGGGCCGCGGGGACACTAAAAATCCCCGAAATCATCTCAAGATAACCTCTAGATAACCTCCAGATACCCCCCAGGAATTGTTCACCCGAGGCCAGTTTTTACCCCATTACAACTATGAGTCAAGAGACTCGACGCTTGGCGACCACTTTCCTCACATAGACCCAGCCTCCACTTACACCAGGGACCAGACATTGTGTCCCTGCTGACCTTGTCACCCGGAAGGTCCCAGCTTCCACTTACACCAGGGACCAGAGACATTGTGTCCCTGCTGACCTTGTCACCCGGAAGGTCCCAGCCTCCACTTACACCAGGGACCAGACATTGTGTCCCTGCTGACCTTGTCACCCGGAAGGTCCCAGCTTCCACTTACACCAGGGACCAGACATTGTGTCCCTGCTGACCTTGTCACCCGGAAGGTCCCAGCTTCCACTTACACCAGGGACCAGAGACATTGTGTCCCTGCTGACCTTGTCACCCGGAAGGTCCCAGCCTCCACTTACACCAGGGACCAGACATTGTGTCCCTGCTGACCTTGTCACCCGGAAGGTCCCAGCCTCCACTTACACCAGGGACCAGACATTGTGTCCCTGCTGACCTTGTCACCCGGAAGGTCCCAGCTTCCACTTACACCAGGGACCAGACATTGTGTCCCTGCTGACCTTGTCACCCGGAAGGTCCCAGCCTCCACTTACACCAGGGACCAGACATTGTGTCCCTGCTGACCTTGTCACCCGGAAGGTCCCAGCTTCCACTTACACCAGGGACCAGAGACATTGTGTCCCTGCTGACCTTGTCACCCGGAAGGTCCCAGCCTCCACTTACACCAGGGACCAGACATTGTGTCCCTGCTGACCTTGTCACCCGGAAGGTCCCAGCTTCCACTTACACCAGGGACCAGACATTGTGTCCCTGCTGACCTTGTCACCCGGAAGGTCCCAGCTTCCACTTACACCAGGGACCAGACATTGTGTCCCTGCTGACCTTGTCACCCGGAAGGTCCCAGCCTCCACTTACACCAGGGACCAGAGACATTGTGTCCCTGCTGACCTTGTCACCCGGAAGGTCCCAGCTTCCACTTACACCAGGGACCAGAGACATTGTGTCCCTGCTGACCTTGTCACCCGGAAGGTCCCAGCTTCCACTTACACCAGGGACCAGACATTGTGTCCCTGCTGACCTTGTCACCCGGAAGGTCCCAGCTTCCACTTACACCAGGGACCAGACATTGTGTCCCTGCTGACCTTGTCACCCGGAAGGTCCCAGCTTCCACTTACACCAGGGACCAGAGACATTGTGTCCCTGCTGACCTTGTCACCCGGAAGGTCCCAGCTTCCACTTACACCAGGGACCAGAGACATTGTGTCCCTGCTGACCTTGTCACCCGGAAGGTCCCAGCTTCCACTTACACCAGGGACCAGACATTGTGTCCCTGCTGACCTTGTCACCCGGAAGGTCCCAGCTTCCACTTACACCAGGGACCAGAGACATTGTGTCCCTGCTGACCTTGTCACCCGGAAGGTCCCAGCCTCCACTTACACCAGGGACCAGAGACATTGTGTCCCTGCTGACCTTGTCACCCGGAAGGTCCCAGCTTCCACTTACACCAGGGACCAGAGACATTGTGTCCCTGCTGACCTTGTCACCCGGAAGGTCCCAGCTTCCACTTACACCAGGGACCAGAGACATTGTGTCCCTGCTGACCTTGTCACCCGGAAGGTCCCAGCTTCCACTTACACCAGGGACCAGAGACATTGTGTCTCTACTGACCTTGTCACCCGGAAGGTCCCAGCTTCCACTTACACCAGGGACCAGAGACATTGTGTCCCTGCAGACCTTGTCACCCGGAAGGTCCCAGCTTCCACTTACACCAGGGACCAGAGACATTGTGTCCCTGCTGACCTTGTCACCCGGAAGGTCCTCCTCGACGACACAACACCTGCCTAATTCTACCCAATATACTTTTAAAATTTAATACTTCGTCTATGAAGTGACTTTGTTATCCAACTTTTCTTAAGTTGGGATTAATTACTAGACGTCATAATATGGCAACAATGGAAACAGAAAGGAATTATTACGTACCTTAAAACTTGGTGGATTCCTGTCACACGATGAGCTAAAAAGGTTTTACCTGAAATGGCAAGAAAACTATTATTTATATTCTTTTGGATTTGTTTATATACATTACAGTTCTCATATACCGCATGACTAGTCATATTTTAATCCATATATGTAAGGTGCGCAGGTGAATGTGACGCTTGAGCATCTAGGTGTTACTAACCTTGTCTTGGAGGAGGAGAGCGCTGGTGCATCTTGTCTTGGAGGAGGAGAGCGCTGGTGTACCTCGTCCAGGGAGGTGAGGCGGGGCCCAGTAGTTGGCGCCACACTGCTGACGTCACGCTCGCAAACACATTTAGCGAGACGACGTAATATTTCGCCACAAGACGAGAAACACTGCACGAAGAATTAAGAGGCACCATCGCGCTCGTAATTTTCCAATAGCAGTTTTGTCCTGGTCTAATATTTCCTGTACAACACTAAACTATCCCGAGTCAACACTTGGCCACGGACAGCAGTAGCGGCGTCTTCTGCCCTGGTGTCTCGCACACAACTCAATCATAACTTCACTACACTTTTAGAACACTGCCATACACGGATCGAATAATTCAGGTACCTGCACCCTTTAAAACATTATATCTGAACTGTACACACTCAGACATTAACTATACAACATCCAGTCTCAGTAAATCACTTTGATGAAAACACTTGTTTCTATCCGATGCGGTGAAACTGTTCAGATAAACTTCCCGTATATCCGTCACACGCACCACATCACAGCACTTACCATACATAACGACTCACTCCTCTGACCGCCGGCCCCAGGCAGTGGTGGCTCAAGGTGGCGGCTGCCCACCTCAAAGACTCATATATTATTTTTACCGTATCTGAGTACTCAAAAATCGACGTTTTCGCAAATATAAATTTATATTGTTATATATTAACACTTGGTATATGGTTAAGTCTGGGTTAGGTTCCGTTATGGTGTTTAAGTGGTGTTGGAAATTATTGGGTGAAGTATTTACAGGTGAGATTTGGATAGAAAACGGCAAAAAAGTATTGTTGTTTTATGTTCGGACGTTCGTTGGCTCGAAATGTCGAACGTCATCTGTTGTGAGTCGTGTGTAAAGTGATTTACGTTCGTAAATAGGCGGGCTTGACAGTTAGAATAATTAGTATTAGCCTTTGTTGACAAGGACGAGCTGCGACTTGCCCCCACAGACGTATGGAGGCTCAGGGCTTCATTTCAAGCTTCGAATGCTCACGCTCACGACCCCACTCAGAGCAGCCCATCCTCGCATACAAAGATCCAACCTCGTTAATCCAGCAGCCAAACCCGCTGTTTATGAATGAGAAGCGGTTTACACACGACTCACAACTGATGATATCCGAACACTTCCGGAACAAGTGCTTCGCTCACGTCCTCTGTTGGAACCACAATTCTATAAATGCTTCACCCACGAACTACAAATACAAATAATCGTCAACAGAACCTAAAAACCTAACCTAACCTACGCTTAACTATACATAGAATCTGTATGTATAAAAATATTAATTTATACATGAGAACAAACTAATGTTTAATACACAGTGTGTTAACATTGATGAATGCGTCTGCGGAGGACGGCCGCTGCTTTAACCAGCCTAGTGTGAGGACGGGCCTAGTGTGAGGACGGGCCTAGTGTGAGGACGGGCCTAGTGTGAGGATGGGCCTAGTGTGAGGACGGGTGATCCTGTGGTCCTGGGATCGAATCCAGGACCACAGGATCACAAGTCCAGCGTGCTGTCCGCTCGGCCGACCGGCTCCCTTGTACAGGTCTGTACAGGTCTGGCCCACGGGATAAGGAGAGTGTATAAGGTAGCTGGTATCCCCAAAGAAACAAACCTTGGTCATTTATTAGACAGTATGAAGGACAGAGACGCTAAATTAAAATTCAGCGAAAGGGTCGAGGCTGTGACTGGAGTGGAGGTTGACTTAGAAGAGTCTACCGAGGAGCTGCTCAACTGGTGCGAGCAGGGAACACTTCAACCTGTGAGTGGGGAAGCCTCTTAATGTTGACAAAAGATGAACCCGTGGTTGGTCCTTGAGAGTTAAGAGCCTCTGGGGAGAATATGAACATTTAAATTAGGAGAGAGACTGTTGATATATTGTCCTTTGATGATAATGGCTCAGAGGACAGTGTGGAGTGATGGATAAGGTAAGGACACAGATCCTGGAGTGATGGATAAGGTGTAGTGGGGTTTTCTATTGTTTCTTGGGTGTAGGAGATTTGATGTTTTGCGAGTGCATTGTGTTGTAGTTTTTGTGATGGAAATTGTTCATTTCTGCCCCGAAACGCTTTGTGTGTTAGTGGCTTTACAAGACTGAAAAATACCCATATTATGTAATCTCACAACGTCCTTGTACTTTCTTGTAACTCAATTATTATTATTTTTATTATTATTATGATAAAGAATATTATTATTTCCAGTGTTATGTTATTTATTGTGAGTGTTTCCCGTACTTTATCTTCTATAATAAGTGACTTGTGGTGCCGGGGATTTGTGAGCATTTCTAATATTTTGTGCCTTGCTGAGCTTGTTAGAGCGGGAGTGTTGTCTAACTGCCTGGTTGTCTTGTTCGTGTGTGTGTCTAACTGTTAGGAGCTCTGCTACTCTGGTTCGTGTACTTGATTATTGTCATGTTTTGCTCAGATCATTTTGATGTTGTTCAGTGTAACTTGGTGCTCCTGGTAGGTTCTGTGTGATGTTGTTCAGTGTTACTTGGTGCTCCTGGTAGGTTCTGTGTGATGCTGTTCAGTGTAACTTGGTGCTCCTGGTAGGTTCTGTGTGATGCTGTTCAGTGTAACTTGGTGCTCCTGGTAGGTTCTGTGTGATGCTGTTCAGTGTAACTTGGTGCTCCTGGTAGGTTCTGTGTGATGTTGTTCAGTGTAACTTGGTGCTCCTGGTAGGTTCTGTGTGATGCTGTTCAGTGTAACTTGGTGCTCCTGGTAGGTTCTGTGTGATGCTGTTCAGTGTAACTTGGTGCTCCTGGTAGGTTCTGTGTGATGCTGTTCAGTGTAACTTGGTGCTCCTGGTAGGTTCTGTGTGATGCTGTTCAGTGTAACTTGGTGCTCCTGGTAGGTTCTGTGTGATGCTGTTCAGTGTAACTTGGTGCTCCTGGTAGGTTCTGTGTGATGTTGTTCAGTGTAACTTGGTGCTCCTGGTAGGTTCTGTGTGATGCTGTTCAGTGTAACTTGGTGCTCCTGGTAGGTTCTGTGTGATGCTGTTCAGTGTAACTTGGTGCTCCTGGTAGGTTCTGTGTGATGCTGTTCAGTGTAACTTGGTGCTCCTGGTAGGTTCTGTGTGATGCTGTTCAGTGTAACTTGGTGCTCCTGGTAGGTTCTGTGTGATCTATTTATCAGGAATCATGTTTGTGTCTATTGTTTTATTGAAGATATCATTCTTTTATAAACAAAGAGGAAAAAAAGGTGAGTACTGAGGTGCGTGTGACGGAAATACGGTTTATCTGATTTTTTCCTGATAGATACAAGAAACAAGTGTTTTCGTCAAAGTGATTTACTGAGACTGGATGTTGTATAGTTAATGTCTGACTGTGTGCAGTTCAGATATAATGTTTTAAAGGGTGCAGGTACCTGAATTATTCAATCCGTGTCTGACAACGTCCTAAAAGTGTAGTGAAGTTATGATTGAGTTGTGTGCGAGACACCAGGGCAGAAGACGCCGCTACTGCTGTCCGTGGCCAAGTGTTGACTCGGGATAGTTTAGTGTTGTACAGGAAATATTAGACCAGGACAAAACTGCTGTTGGAAGACCACGTACGCGTTGCTGCCTCTAATTCTTCGTAATTCTTCACCAGAGAAGCGGAAGCCAACAGCTGAAGCTCAACCCTCACCGCAAACGTGCAAATGTTGTCTTAAGTGTGTAGGTGGTCCAGGTGACAGTATTCCTGAGACACTGGAGGTAAACATTAAGGTTTTGGTAGCGAGGAGGGAAGGGGGAGTGGAGGGAGGGGGAGTGGAGGGATGCAGGAGGGAGGGATGGATGGATGGATAGAGAGGAAGGGACACAGAAGTGTGGGACTAAGAAGGAGAAGGGTGAAGTCAGCAATTAAGTTAAAACTTGAAATTAAAAGTTTAAACGTTTTCTCTCACTTCTCTCTCTCTCTCTCTCTCTCTCTCTCTCTCTCTCTCTCTCTCTCTCTCTCTCTCTCTCTCTCTCTCTCTCTCTCTCTCTCTCTCTCTCTCTCTCTCTCTCTCTCTCTCTCTCTCTCTCTCTCTCTCTCTCTCTCTCTCGCATTCTATCTTCACCCATCACCGCATCTATTGCCTTCCCTCCCTCCTTGTCTATGTTTCTCTACCTAGTTATCTAAGTCTCTCCTCTCTGCCTGTTTCTGGCTCCCAGCATCCACCTCCTCCCGGGAGATGCGTCTCTGTCCCCCACACAGGGAGACCATCACATTCCAGTTGATTGACAATGAGAGGTGGGACCACAGAGCCAAAGCTCAACCCCCGCCAGCACAACTAGGTGAGACCATGGGGCTCCATGTAACCCTTGATGTAATGTAGGGTAGCGGCTGCCCCTTAATGATATTGAGGGTAAATGGGGATTTACCTTTATCATACTATATATTTTAGGGTTCCCTACCATCTCTCTAGTCATAACGTATTGACACATTGACCAGTGATACCAGGGAGGGGGGCCCCATGATACTAGGGGCCCACATGCTGTCATATTGTCAATGTGACGTCTCTTGGCAGAGTGGGTAATTGCTCGACTTTTCCCTGTCAAAGTCTGGGATTCGGTCGCATTTTGAAATTTATAATCTAAATCATTTGTGAATAACTATCTGAGGGTAATCCTGCGTTTTAGCGGACTGGCGGGGGACCGTGGTTTGGGTAGGGCACCTAGTGCCCATCACCTGGGTAGGGGGTACCTAGTGCCCATCAGCTTGGTAGGGCAATACCCAGACACATGTTGACATCAGAGTCAGGGCTTACGTACCAACTTAATGTCCGGAGTCAAACCAAATCAACAACTTGACTCATGAAAGATTATATATAAATAATGGACATCACTTTACACCAAATTTCATTACATTATTTAATAGAGAAAGTCATAATGATACCTATTATAGACTGTGGGTTGGTTGGTGTTGTCGTCGTTGATCCTTCTCTATGGACAACCCAACCCACAACTCGGCAGAGTGCTTATACTAGGAGATCACCCTTGGCGCTTCTGGCTCTTGGAGAGGGGCTCAACGTCACACGTTTAGGGGATGCGGCTCCAACACTTAGCCTCGTTGTCACGTGCACACACCCACTCGAGCCGCTGTGACTCCCCACTCTCTCCTTATGAGATATGATCTCCTCAATCCCCTATGACTTACTAGTATTACCTCCTACCCTGTCCACAGCAGTGGTTCTTGGTTCTTTCTCTCTCTCCTTCTTTACTACCTCCTGGGAAGCCTCACTAGGACAAGGGCAAACACCAGCAAATTGTGACACATTTACTGGACAAAGCACATACACGATACATACACACATATAATAATAATGAATCCTATACTCTACAATATCACAATCAGGTTGCACTCCAACACCATCAGAACTCTATTATCAGCTTATCAAGTGGTATCCTATCTCCTGGTTCACCACCTGATACTATCAACCTCCTCAAGTTGATCAAGTCTACATACACTGTTGCACCACCAGCAAGATAATACATATATAGAAAATCAGCATTTGAATGCAATAACATATATCAGTACAAATGTTCATTGATACACAACAATGATTAATCGATCACTGTCAGTCCTGGAACGCATACATCTGTAGGTAATCCAGCCTACGACTGTAACTCTAAACTTCAGTGTAAAAAAACTCCTTGACATAAGAATACCAACAATCACTCACCTCTCACTGCGTCTTGCCCGCTACTGACAACCAAACACTATCAACTCCCTACAAGTAATCCACCAGAACTTCCCCTTCCACCTCTGGAAGTTCACTACCCTAATATCTTTAGGTTCTTCCGGGCTTCACTACCAGGATCCTCTGCAGCTCCTCCAGGCTGCTATCATGAAGTTTTCTTGAGCAACTAAGGTGCTTCACCCTTCTGCTAGGTTCCTCCACAGCTCTCTTGGCTGCTACACCATGAAGTTTCCTCGAGCAACTATGGTGCTTCACCACCTCTACAGAAGCACGTGACACTCCTCTTCACTGCTGCTTCTCCTCACAGCTCAAGGTCCTATGCTCCACTACCTTGGAGTCTCATCAATTACTTCATCTAGGCTGGCTTCGAAGTTCTCAGCAACTTCTTCCCCAAAGACAAACCTGCAACCCATCGACACTCCAATAAAAATGTTCCCCATTAACACATGAACAAAAATAATCACACAATATGTTTGCCTCCAACCTCTATCTGCCCTCTACATACAGTGAGAGTGGACTCCCCCGCTTTGGGCGGGTCCATACTCCACCTCGCCTGGCGGCGGTCCTCACTCGCAGGGAGGGTCTTCCTCCATCAGGAGCCAGGCTCCCTCAGTCGTCCGCCAGCGCTCAGAGGGGGCGGACGTCGCTCCGTGTTCCTCCCTCTCCACTCTCTTATTTCAGGCTTTCTGCCTTATTAAAACATGTCTAACTTATAAAATAAACATCGCTACTGTCGCTGGGCACACGACCAACTACAAGCAATCACTATGAACTGGCGTATATCGTGCTTACCACAGATTAACTGATCGAGGGCGCTTTCCCTCTGACGGCGTCTGGTCAGGGCGCTCCACACAGCCCACGAAAATGCCTCTGAGCAGCTTATTAAACTCTCCTCGCCGTCCAAGACTTGACACCACAACGTTCTCAGCTCAATTCCACAGCTGGCACGTCTGCACACTTCTCTTCTCTTAGAGATATATCACTAGGGGTTCCCTTCTGGCGGGAGCTCAAACGTAGCGCGGCTTTCCCCTGCGATGTCTGGCACTCAAGTGAGGTCAAAGCCCTTCCAGAAGCGAGCCTCACACCTCCAGCAAAATGTCCACATCTCCTAGCCAGTCATTTATCTGTTTTCTTCTTCATTGCCCATAATCTCAAACTGTTATACATATCCAACCAGCCATTTTACATATGGGTTATCACCTCAATATTTGCTAGACCTTCTAATCAGATCAGGCTTGATGAATAAATCTCAAGGAGGGAGACTCGTTTCTCCTGCAGGCTGAGATCATAACATACCACAACCCGGGTTTAATAATACAAAGCCCTTCATATAGTGTCTGTATCTGGTGGATGCTGCTTCTCTGGGCGTTCATCTCGTGGTGTTGGGATCGTCTGGGAGCAGTTCTCACGTTTATCTCCTCTGTTGCCTAGGTGATGCCATTGTGTCTAAGATGCTGGAGCTTGTCTAAGGGTTTGAACTTGCGTCTCAGGCATCCCGATGGTTTGTTTTATTTTTAATTTGCGTGTGTGTGTGTGGTACTTGATACACCCCCATGGGTATGATTGTATACGGTGTATGGGGTGTATACGTGTGTATGGGGGTTTGTGAAGGTGTATGGGGTCTGTATGGTGTGTGATCTATATATGTGACAGTGGCAGAGATGAGAGACTGACTCAAAGGCCCAGGTATGTGTAGCGAGAGGCACGTGCGGAAAGACATGTATGGAGGCACATGTGTGCAAACATAAACACACCTATACACACACACACACACACACACACACACACACACACACACACACACACACACACACACACACACACACACACACACACACACACACACACACACACACACTGACTACATCTGTCTCCTGGTATTAATGGTAAGTTACCTTTGATGTGAAGACAGGTGAAGCAGGAGGTGATTGTGCTGGCAGGCGACCCAACTACCACCACACATGCTGTTGGAAGAGACGGGGATTACTGTGGGTAGGACATGCTCCCTCTCTCACTCCCTCCCTTCCCACAATTCCTTCCCACGATTCTCCCTCCCCTCCCTTCCGCAGATACTAACCAGGGTTAACAATCGTGTGAGCAACATCACGACAGCCCAGTAAGAGCAGTCAGCTGGCCTCACTACCAGGAATGGTAAGAGTCAATATAACAGATACAATATTATTGTCCCGTGTGTGTGTACTCACCAAGTTGTGTTTGCGGGGATTGAGCTCTGGCTCTTTGGTCCCGCCTCTCAACCGTCAATCAACAGGTGTACAGATTCCTGAGCCTATTGGGCTCTATCATATCTACACTTAAAACTGTGTATGGAGTCAGCCTCCACCACATCACTTCCTAATGCATTCCATTTATCCGTGTGTGTGTGTGTGTGTGTGTGTGTGTGTGTGTGTGTGTGTGTGTGTGTGTGTGTGTGTTATTGTGAGCAATAGGCACAGCATTGTCAAGGCTTAATTAGCGTCCAAGATGGTTGAACTATCGCCCATCTAATGTCAGTAGTTCAGTGGTCTTGGTGGTACAGTGGCTACGCTTCTCGACTCATAATCGGGAATCTCGGGCTCGATTTTCCCCGAGCGGGAAGGAAGCGGTTGAGCATGTTTCCTTTCACCTAATGCCTCGATTCACCCAGCAGGAAATAGATACCCTGGGAGTTAGACAACTGTTGTGGGGGATTACATCCTGGGAAGGGTCAGTAGTTCCTCCATGGGGGGGGGGACTTGGATATAAGCCTAAATAATATATAAAAACAGGCCTATATTGGCCTATACGAGATATACTGTGCGGTTAGTGTAATTGTTTATAGTTTATAAGGTATATTCATGATTTGCATTATTGCTGCTAGTTTTCTTGATTTGCCACTCCGTCAAAAATCGAGCCTATCAACCTCGTCAGAAGGGAACAAACCCGAACAACCCACCTAACCTACCCATAGCGAGCGTATAGGTATTTATGAGGCGTTACTGTTCATTGTAGGTTCCATTAGAGTTTGTGGCAGTGTTTGTACTCAACCGGTCGGTTGAGCGGACAACACGCTGGACTTGTGATCCTGTGATCCTGGGTTCGATCCCAGGCGCCGGCGAGAAACAATGGGCAGAGTTTCTTTCACCCTATGGCCCTGTTACCTAGCAGTAAAATAGGTACCTGGGTGTTAGTCAGCTGTCACGGGCTGCTTCCTGGAGGTGGAGGCCTGGTCGAGGACCGGGCCGCGGGGACACTAAAAAGCCCGGAAATCATCTCAAGATAACCTCAAGATAAGAAGATAACCCGGCCGACGCTCAACTACTGCGTCTCATACTCTTCGTTACGGTCGCCAACGTAGAGACTACAATGTACAACGAAAAGTGGCGGTTCTCAATTATCCACGTTTTCTGTGGATCGGTAGGTTGGGGTGGTTTAGGTTAGGTTAGGGTAGGTTAAGTGGGTGGGTTGGGTTAGTACCCTTATGGCTAGGTTAGCACTTCATTTTGTACCTTGTGGTAAAGGGATAGAATAGTCATAGACTGTTTCAATCCCTAATAGAGTTAAAGCGGCGATAAGGCAGCATCTTCACAAACATCTTTTTTTTGTCTTGGTACCAATACTAGCACTGAGTACATGTGTACCCTTCACCACCTTCCCTGCCCTTCACCACCTTCCCTACCCTTCACCACCTTCCCTACCCTTCACCACCTTCCCTACCCTTCACCACCTTCCCTACCCTTCACCACCTTCCCTACCCTTCACCACCTTCCCTACCCTTCACCACCTTCCCTTCCCTTCACCACCATCCCTACCCTTCACCACCATCCCTACCCTTCACTACCTTCCCTGCCCTTCACCACCTTCCCTACCCTTCACCACCTTCCCTGCCCTTCACCACCTTCCCTACCCTTCACCACCTTCCCTACCCTTCACCACCTTCCCTGCCCTTCACCACCTTCCCTACCCTTCACCACCTTCCCTACCCTTCACCACCTTCCCCTACCCTTCACCACTTTCCCTACCCTTCACCACCTTCCCTACCCTTCACCACCTTCCCTACCCTTCACCACCTTCCCTACCCTTCACCACCTTCCCTACCCTTCACCACCTTCCCTACCCTTCACCACCTTCCCTACCCTTCACCACCTTCCCTACCCTTCACCACCTTCCCTTCCCTTCACCACCATCCCTACCCTTCACCACCATCCCTACCCTTCACTACCTTCCCTGCCCTTCACCACCTTCCCTACCCTTCACCACCTTCCCTGCCCTTCACCACCTTCCCTACCCTTCACCACCTTCCCTACCCTTCACCACCTTCCCTGCCCTTCACCACCTTCCCTACCCTTCACCACCTTCCCTACCCTTCACCACCTTCCCTACCCTTCACCACCTTCCCTACCCTTCACCACCTTCCCTACCCTTCACCACCTTCCCTACCCTTCACCACCTTCCCTACCCTTCACCACCTTCCCTACCCTTCACCACCTTCCCTACCCTTCACCACCTTCCCTACCCTTCACCACCTTCCCTACCCTTCACCACCTTCCCTACCCTTCACCACCTTCCCTACCCTTCACCACCTTCCCTACCCTTCACCACCTTCCCTACCCTTCACCACCTTCCCTACCCTTCACCACCTTCCCTACCCTTCACCACCTTCCCTGCCCTTCACCACCTTCCCTACCCTTCACCACCTTCCCTACCCTTCACCACCTTCCCTACCCTTCACCACCTTCCCTACCCTTCACCACCTTCCCTACCCTTCACCACCTTCCCTACCCTTCACCACCTTCCCTACCCTTCACCACCTTCCCTACCCTTCACCACCTTCCCTACCCTTCACCACCTTCCCTACCCTTCACCACCTTCCCTACCCTTCACCACCTTCCCTACCCTTCACCACCTTCCCTACCCTTCACCACCTTCCCTACCCTTCACCACCTTCCCTACCCTTCACTACCTTCCCTACCCTTCACCACCTTCCCTACCCTTCACCACCTTCCCTACCCTTCACCACCTTCCCTACCCTTCACTACCTTCCCTACCCTTCACCACCTTCCCTACCCTTCACTACCTTCCCTACCCTTCACCACCTTCCCTACCCTTCACCACCTTCCCTACCCTTCACCACCTTCCCTACCCTTCACCTACCTTCCCTACCCTTCACCACCTTCCCTACCCTTCACCACCTTCCCTACCCTTCACCACCTTCCCTACCCTTCACCACCTTCCCTACCCTTCACCACCTTCCCTACCCTTCACCACCTTCCCTACCCTTCACCACCTTCCCTACCCTTCACCACCTTCCCTACCCTTCACCACCTTCCCTACCCTTCACCACCTTCCCTACCCTTCACCACCTTCCCTACCCTTCACCACCTTCCCTACCCTTCACCACCTTCCCTACCCTTCACCACCTTCCCTACCCTTCACCACCTTCCCCTACCCTTCACTACCTTCCCTACCCTTCACCACCTTCCCTACCCTTCACCACCTTCCCTACCCTTCACCACCTTCCCTACCCTTCACCACCTTCCCTACCCTTCACCTACCTTCCCTACCCTTCACCACCTTCCCTACCCTTCACCACCTTCCCTACCCTTCACCACCTTCCCTACCCTTCACCACCTTCCCTACCCTTCACCACCTTCCCTACCCTTCACCACCTTCCCTACCCTTCACCACCTTCCCTACCCTTCACCACCTTCCCTACCCTTCACCACCTTCCCTACCCTTCACCACCTTCCCTACCCTTCACCACCTTCCCTACCCTTCACCACCTTCCCTACCCTTCACCACCTTCCCTACCCTTCACCACCTTCCCTACCCTTCACCACCTTCCCTACCCTTCACCACCTTCCCTACCCTTCACCACCTTCCCTACCCTTCACCACCTTCCCTACCCTTCACCACCTTCCCTACCCTTCACCACCTTCCCTACCCTTCACCACCTTCCCTACCCTTCACCACCTTCCCTACCCTTCACCACCTTCCCTACCCTTCACCACCTTCCCTACCCTTCACCACCTTCCCTACCCTTCACCACCTTCCCTACCCTTCACCACCTTCCCTACCCTTCACCACCTTCCCTACCCTTCACCACCTTCCCTACCCTTCACCACCTTCCCTACCCTTCACCACCTTCCCTACCCTTCACCACCTTCCCTACCCTTCACCACCTTCCCTACCCTTCACCACCTTCCCTACCCTTCACCACCTTCCCTACCCTTCACCACCTTCCCTACCCTTCACCACCTTCCCTACCCTTCACCACCTTCCCTACCCTTCACCACCTTCCCTACCCTTCACCACCTTCCCTACCCTTCACCACCTTCCCTACCCTTCACCACCTTCCCTACCCTTCACCACCTTCCCTACCCTTCACCACCTTCCCTACCCTTCACCACCTTCCTACCCTTCACCACCTTCCCTACCCTTCACCACCTTCCCTACCCTTCACCACCTTCCCTACCCTTCACCACCTTCCCTACCCTTCACCACCTTCCCTACCCTTCACCACCTTCCCTACCCTTCACCACCTTCCCTACCCTTCACCACCTTCCCTACCCTTCACCACCTTCCCTACCCTTCACCACCTTCCCTACCCTTCACCACCTTCCCTACCCTTCACCACCTTCCCTACCCTTCACCACCTTCCCTACCCTTCACCACCTTCCCTACCCTTCACCACCTTCCCTACCCTTCACCACCTTCCCTACCCTTCACCACCTTCCCTACCCTTCACCACCTTCCCTACCCTTCACCACCTTCCCTACCCTTCACCACCTTCCCTACCCTTCACCACCTTCCCTACCCTTCACCACCTTCCCTACCCTTCACCACCTTCCCTACCCTTCACCACCTTCCCTACCCTTCACCACCTTCCCTACCCTTCACCACCTTCCCTACCCTTCACCACCTTCCCTACCCTTCACCACCTTCCCTACCCTTCACCACCTTCCCTACCCTTCACCACCTTCCCTACCCTTCACCACCTTCCCTACCCTTCACCACCTTCCCTACCCTTCACCACCTTCCCTACCCTTCACCACCTTCCCTACCCTTCACCACCTTCCCTACCCTTCACCACCTTCCCTACCCTTCACCACCTTCCCTACCCTTCACCACCTTCCCTACCCTTCACCACCTTCCCTACCCTTCACCACCTTCCCTACCCTTCACCACCTTCCCTACCCTTCACCACCTTCCCTACCCTTCACCACCTTCCCTACCCTTCACCACCTTCCCTACCCTTCACCACCTTCCCTACCCTTCACCACCTTCCCTACCCTTCACCACCTTCCCTACCCTTCACCACCTTCCCTACCCTTCACCACCTTCCCTACCCTTCACCACCTTCCCTACCCTTCACCACCTTCCCTACCCTTCACCACCTTCCTACCCTTCACCACCTTCCCTACCCTTCACCACCTTCCCTACCCTTCACCACCTTCCTACCCTTCACCACCTTCCCTACCCTTCACCACCTTCCCTACCCTTCACCACCTTCCCTACCCTTCACCACCTTCCCTACCCTTCACCACCTTCCCTACCCTTCACCACCTTCCCTACCCTTCACCACCTTCCCTACCCTTCACCACCTTCCCTACCCTTCACCACCTTCCCTACCCTTCACCACCTTCCCTACCCTTCACCACCTTCCCTACCCTTCACCACCTTCCCTACCCTTCACCACCTTCCCTACCCTTCACTACCTTCCCTACCCTTCACCACCTTCCCTACCCTTCACCTACCTTCCCTACCCTTCACCACCTTCCCTACCCTTCACCACCTTCCCTACCCTTCACCACCTTCCCTACCCTTCACCACCTTCCCTACCCTTCACCACCTTCCCTACCCTTCACCACCTTCCCTACCCTTCACCACCTTCCCTACCCTTCACCACCTTCCCTACCCTTCACCACCTTCCCTACCCTTCACCACCTTCCCTACCCTTCACTACCTTCCCTACCCTTCACCACCTTCCCTACCCTTCACTACCTTCCCTACCCTTCACCACCTTCCCTACCCTTCACCACCTTCCCTACCCTTCACCACCTTCCCTACCCTTCACCACCTTCCCTACCCTTCACCACCTTCCCTACCCTTCACCACCTTCCCTACCCTTCACCACCTTCCCTACCCTTCACCACCTTCCCTACCCTTCACCACCTTCCCTACCCTTCACCACCTTCCCTACCCTTCACTACCTTCCCTACCCTTCACCACCTTCCCTACCCTTCACTACCTTCCCTACCCTTCACCACCTTCCCTACCCTTCACCACCTTCCTACCCTTCACCACCTTCCCTACCCTTCACCACCTTCCCTACCCTTCACCACCTTACCCTACCCTTCACCACCTTCCCTACCCTTCACCACCTTCCCTACCCTTCACCACCTTCCCTACCCTTCACTACCTTCCTTACCCTTCACCACCTTCCCTACCCTTCACCACCTTCCCTACCCTTCACCACCTTCCCTACCCTTCACCACCTTCCCTACCCTTCACCACCTTCCCTACCCTTCACACCTTCCCTACCCTTCACCACCTTCCCTACCCTTCACCACCTTCCCTACCCTTCACCACCTTCCCTACCCTTCACCACCTTCCCTACCCTTCACCACCTTCCCTACCCTTCACCACCTTCCCTACCCTTCACCACCTTCCCTACCCTTCACCACCTTCCCTACCCTTCACCACCTTCCCTACCCTTCACCACCTTCCCTACCCTTCACCACCTTCCCTACCCTTCACCACCTTCCCTACCCTTCACCACCTTCCCTACCCTTCACCACCTTCCCTACCCTTCACCACCTTCCCTACCCTTCACCACCTTCCCTACCCTTCACCACCTTCCTACCCTTCACCACCTTCCCTACCCTTCACCACCTTCCCTACCCTTCACCACCTTCCCTACCCTTCACCACCTTCCCTACCCTTCACCACCTTCCCTACCCTTCACCACCTTCCCTACCCTTCACCACCTTCCCTACCCTTCACCACCTTCCCTACCCTTCACCACCTTCCCTACCCTTCACCACCTTCCCTACCCTTCACCACCTTCCCTACCCTTCACCACCTTCCCTACCCTTCACCACCTTCCCTACCCTTCACCACCTTCCCTACCCTTCACCACCTTCCCTACCCTTCACCACCTTCCTACCCTTCACCACCTTCCCTACCCTTCACCACCTTCCCTACCCTTCACCACCTTCCCTACCCTTCACCACCTTCCCTACCCTTCACCACCTTCCCTACCCTTCACCACCTTCCCTACCCTTCACCACCTTCCCTACCCTTCACCTACCTTCCCTACCCTTCACCACCTTCCCTACCCTTCACCACCTTCCCTACCCTTCACCACCTTCCCTACCCTTCACCACCTTCCCTACCCTTCACCACCTTCCCTACCCTTCACCACCTTCCCTACCCTTCACCACCTTCCCTACCCTTCACCACCTTCCCTACCCTTCACCACCTTCCCTACCCTTCACCACCTTCCCTACCCTTCACCACCTTCCCTACCCTTCACCACCTTCCCTACCCTTCACCACCTTCCCTACCCTTCACCACCTTCCCTACCCTTCACCACCTTCCCTACCCTTCACCACCTTCCCTACCCTTCACCACCTTCCCTACCCTTCACCACCTTCCCTACCCTTCACCACCTTCCCTACCCTTCACCACCTTCCCTACCCTTCACCACCTTCCCTACCCTTCACCACCTTCCCTACCCTTCACCACCTTCCCTACCCTTCACCACCTTCCCTACCCTTCACCACCTTCCCTACCCTTCACCACCTTCCCTACCCTTCACCACCTTCCCTACCCTTCACCACCTTCCCTACCCTTCACCACCTTCCCTACCCTTCACCACCTTCCCTACCCTTCACCACCTTCCCTACCCTTCACCACCTTCCCTACCCTTCACCACCTTCCCTACCCTTCACCACCTTCCCTACCCTTCACCACCTTCCCTACCCTTCACCACCTTCCCTACCCTTCACCACCTTCCCTACCCTTCACCACCTTCCCTACCCTTCACCACCTTCCCTACCCTTCACCACCTTCCCTACCCTTCACCACCTTCCCTACCCTTCACCACCTTCCCTACCCTTCACCACCTTCCCTACCCTTCACCACCTTCCCTACCCTTCACCACCTTCCCTACCCTTCACCACCTTCCCTACCCTTCACCACCTTCCCTACCCTTCACCACCTTCCCTACCCTTCACCACCTTCCCTACCCTTCACCACCTTCCCTACCCTTCACCACCTTCCCTACCCTTCACCACCTTCCCTACCCTTCACCACCTTCCCTACCCTTCACCACCTTCCCTACCCTTCACCACCTTCCCTACCCTTCACCACCTTCCCTACCCTTCACCACCTTCCCTACCCTTCACCACCTTCCCTACCCTTCACCACCTTCCCTACCCTTCACCACCTTCCCTACCCTTCACCACCTTCCCTACCCTTCACCACCTTCCCTACCCTTCACCACCTTCCCTACCCTTCACCACCTTCCCTACCCTTCACCACCTTCCCTACCCTTCACCACCTTCCCTACCCTTCACCTACCTTCCCTACCCTTCACCACCTTCCCTACCCTTCACCTACCTTCCCTACCCTTCACCACCTTCCCTACCCTTCACCACCTTCCCTACCCTTCACCACCTTCCCTACCCTTCACCACCTTCCCTACCCTTCACCACCTTCCCTACCCTTCACCACCTTCCCTACCCTTCACCACCTTCCCTACCCTTCACCACCTTCCCTACCCTTCACCACCTTCCCTACCCTTCACCACCTTCCCTACCCTTCACCACCTTCCCTACCCTTCACTACCTTCCCTACCCTTCACCACCTTCCCTACCCTTCACCACCTTCCCTACCCTTCACCACCTTCCCTACCCTTCACCACCTTCCCTACCCTTCACCACCTTCCCTACCCTTCACCACCTTCCCTACCCTTCACCACCTTCCCTACCCTTCACCACCTTCCCTACCCTTCACCACCTTCCCTACCCTTCACCACCTTCCCTACCCTTCACCACCTTCCCTACCCTTCACCACCTTCCCTACCCTTCACCACCTTCCCTACCCTTCACCACCTTCCCTACCCTTCACCACCTTCCCTACCCTTCACCACCTTCCCTACCCTTCACTACCTTCCCTACCCTTCACCACCTTCCCTACCCTTCACCACCTTCCCTACCCTTCACCACCTTCCCTACCCTTCACTACCTTCCCTACCCTTCACCACCTTCCCTACCCTTCACCACCTTCCCTACCCTTCACCACCTTCCCTACCCTTCACTACCTTCCCTACCCTTCACCACCTTCCCTACCCTTCACCACCTTCCCTACCCTTCACCACCTTCCCTACCCTTCACCACCTTCCCTACCCTTCACCACCTTCCCTACCCTTCACCACCTTCCCTACCCTTCACCACCTTCCCTACCCTTCACCACCTTCCCTACCCTTCACCACCTTCCCTACCCTTCACTACCTTCCCTACCCTTCACCACCTTCCCTACCCTTCACTCACCTTCCCTACCCTTCACCACCTTCCCTACCCTTCACTACCTTCCCTACCCTTCACCACCTTCCCTACCCTTCACCACCTTCCCTACCCTTCACCACCTTCCCTACCCTTCACCACCTTCCCTACCCTTCACCACCTTCCCTACCCTTCACCACCTTCCCTACCCTTCACCACCTTCCCTACCCTTCACCACCTTCCCTACCCTTCACCACCTTCCCTACCCTTCACCACCTTCCCTACCCTTCACCACCTTCCCTACCCTTCACCACCTTCCCTACCCTTCACCACCTTCCCTACCCTTCACCACCTTCCCTACCCTTCACCACCTTCCCTACCCTTCACCACCTTCCCTACCCTTCACCACCTTCCCTACCCTTCACCACCTTCCCTACCCTTCACCACCTTCCCTACCCTTCACCACCTTCCCTACCCTTCACCACCTTCCCTACCTTCACCACCTTCCCTACCCTTCACCACCTTCCCTACCCTTCACCACCTTCCCTACCCTTCACCACCTTCCCTACCCTTCACCACCTTCCCTACCCTTCACCACCTTCCCTACCCTTCACCACCTTCCCTACCCTTCACCACCTTCCCTACCCTTCACCACCTTCCCTACCCTTCACCACCTTCCCTACCCTTCACCACCTTCCCTACCCTTCACCACCTTCCCTACCTTCACCACCTTCCCTACCCTTCACCACCTTCCCTACCCTTCACCACCTTCCCTACCCTTCACCACCTTCCCTACCCTTCACCACCTTCCCTACCCTTCACCACCTTCCCTACCCTTCACCACCTTCCCTACCCTTCACCACCTTCCCTACCCTTCACCACCTTCCCTACCCTTCACTACCTTCCCTACCCTTCACCACCTTCCCTACCCTTCACCACCTTCCCTACCCTTCACCACCTTCCCTACCCTTCACCACCTTCCCTACCCTTCACCACCTTCCCTACCCTTCACCACCTTCCCTACCCTTCACCACCTTCCCTACCCTTCACCACCTTCCCTACCCTTCACCACCTTCCCTACCCTTCACCACCTTCCCTACCCTTCACCACCTTCCCTACCCTTCACCACCTTCCCTACCCTTCACCACCTTCCCTACCCTTCACCTACCTTCCCTACCCTTCACCACCTTCCCTACCCTTCACCACCTTCCCTACCCTTCACCACCTTCCCTACCCTTCACTACCTTCCCTACCCTTCACCACCTTCCCTACCCTTCACCACCTTCCCTACCCTTCACCACCTTCCCTACCCTTCACCACCTTCCCTACCCTTCACTACCTTCCCTACCCTTCACCACCTTCCCTACCCTTCACCACCTTCCCTACCCTTCACTCACCTTCCCTACCCTTCACCACCTTCCCTACCCTTCACCACCTTCCCTACCCTTCACCACCTTCCCTACCCTTCACCACCTTCCCTACCCTTCACCACCTTCCCTACCCTTCACCACCTTCCCTACCCTTCACCACCTTCCCTACCCTTCACCACCTTCCCTACCCTTCACCACCTTCCCTACCCTTCACCACCTTCCCTACCCTTCACCACCTTCCCTACCCTTCACCACCTTCCCTACCCTTCACCACCTTCCCTACCCTTCACCACCTTCCCTACCCTTCACCACCTTCCCTACCCTTCACCACCTTCCCTACCCTTCACCACCTTCCCTACCCTTCACCACCTTCCCTACCCTTCATCACCTTCCCTACCCTTCACCACCTTCCCTACCCTTCACCACCTTCCCTTACCCTTCACCACCTTCCCTACCCTTCACCACCTTCCCTACCCTTCACCACCTTCCCTACCCTTCACCACCTTCCCTACCCTTCACCACCTTCCCTACCCTTCACCACCTTCCCTACCCTTCACCACCTTCCCTACCCTTCACCACCTTCCCTACCCTTCACCACCTTCCCTACCCTTCACCACCTTCCCTACCCTTCACCACCTTCCCTACCCTTCACCACCTTCCCTACCCTTCACCACCTTCCCTACCCTTCACCACCTTCCCTACCCTTCACCACCTTCCCTACCCTTCACCACCTTCCCTACCCTTCACCACCTTCCCTACCCTTCACCACCTTCCCTACCCTTCACCTTCTAGGGTAAAGCCAATAGCACGCATAGCGTTTCGGGCAAGTCCTTAATTCAATTTTATCCCCCAGAATACGACCCGCCAAATCGTTTAACAACCAGGTACCTATTACTGTTGGGTGAACAGAGGCTACAGTGAAGGTTTGGTGCCCAGTCAATCCTCCCTAGCCAGGATACGAACCAGGCCAACACACTCCCGAAATGCCGAATGAGTGTTTACCACTGCGCCACATCGTCTGCATATTGTATGATAGTATTGTGGCTATTAACAGCAGGATAAGTTAATGGACAGTGACGCTAGTTACCCACCAACCCGCTCGGTACATATATTTCGCCCTCTGGACATATATTCCAGAAGTATCGTAAACTGGCAGGGTATACACAGGGAGATATGGGATGTGTATGTATACACACACTTCTCGGTGTATATATGTGTTCTGCTTAAGGGGCGTCACCTGCTCTGCTGCCTCTTTAATCAGTGGTTATGTCAGGGGTGATTAGCCTCCCTACCCTGACGCCGCGGTGGTGATCAAAGCCGCTCACCAGGCTGTTGGGCTGTTATGGGGGGGGGGGGGGAAGGTGGTAATTAGCATAACTGTCTCTTTCTGTTCGACATGCATCATGGGATCTCTCTCTCCTCTCTCTCTCTTCTTGTACTGTACTCCTCTCATGTCACTATCACACTACAACACTTGTACCAGATATTAATTCATCACACACTTCCTGCTGCTATTCTCCGTCTCCCAATATCGTTCCAACCTAACTAAATTATCACTAACTATGATAGTTCACTGTAGAGGCAGCGTCACAACTTGATTTATTATTATTTACTTAACAATTAAGTATAAGATTCTAAGATGAAATTAAGAAACGGTAGAATCTACGGCGAAGATCGGTGAGCCGACCACGACCTGGGAAGGACTAGGGACACGCCACCTGGAGACGGACCAGACACGACCACCTGGGAGACGGAGAAAAGTTACGGTGTGAGGTGTCTAGAGGAGGGGATAAGTGGAGGGTTCACCCACGGGCTCTCCACCACCCGCACACCAACAATAAACGCTTCCTTGCCACCGTGAGAAGAGCAATTTATGGGTATTTGTGTCTTGTGGAAGTTGTGAAGATCTTAACCGTGTTGGGTCTAATTACCGGGGTTGTGTTACGGAATTATGGTGATCTTTTCGATTGACAAAGACAGCTGGCAAAAGGTGATTTGCAGTAACGACTGCACGGAGCGGGATTTAACTCTAATGAACACCAAAAAGGCCCCCAAAATTCCTTCTTTGAGGCAACAGTATAGTGGATGAGCGGCTCCCAGCCACCAAAGCTCCCACCCTGCCTCAACAAGGTGTTCGGGGTGTGGGAAAATAGTGTATGTGAACCCCACCAGGAGCCCAGGGTTACCTGATGGGCTGGACGGTAGAGAGACGGTCTGCCTTCATGCAGGTCGGCGTTCAATCCCCGACCGGCCAAGTGAAGGGTGGGGCGTGGCCCACCTGAGGGATGGGCGTGGCTCACCTGAGGGATGGGCGTGGCCCACCTGAGGGATGGGCGTGGCTCACCTGAGGGATGGGCGTGGCCCACCTGAGGGATGGGCGTGGCCCACCTGAGGGATGGGCGTGGCTCACCTGAGGGATGGGCGTGGCCACCTGAGGGTGGGCGTGGCTCACCTGAGGGATGGGCGTGGCCCACCTGAGGGATGGGCGTGGCCCGCTACCTGAGGGATGGGCGTGGCCCAACCTTGAAGGATGGGCGTGGCCCACCTGAGGGATTGGGCGTGGCCCACCTGAGGGATGGGCGTGGCCCACCTGAGGGATGGGCGTGGCCCACCTGAGGGATGGGCGTGGCCCACCTGAGGGATGGGCGGGCCACCTGAGGGATGGGCGTGGCCCACTGAGGGATGGGCGTGCCCACTGAGGGATGGGCGTGGCCCACGGTGTGGTGTGTGTGTGTGTGTGTAACTCACCCTAGTTGTGCTTGCGGGGGTTGAGCTTTGGCTCTTTTGGTCCCGCCTCTCAACTGTCAATCAACTGGTGTACATATTCCTGAGCCTATTGGGCTCTATCATATCTACATTATAAACTGTGTATGGAGTCAGCCTCCACCACATCACTGCCTAATACATTCCACCTGTTAACTATCTGACACTGAAAAAGTTCTTTCTTACGTCACTGTGGCTCATTGGGTACTCAGTTTCCACCTGTGTCCCCTTGTTCGCCTACCACACAGTGTTAAACAGTTTTTCCTTATTTACCCTTGTCAATTCCTCTGAGAATTGTGTAGGTAGTGATCATGTCTCCCTTTACTCTTCTGTCTTCCAGTGTCCGTGAGGGCATTTCACGCAGCCTTTCCTCATTACTCATGCCTTCTTAGTTCTGGAACTAGCCTAGTGGGCATACCTCTGAACTCTTTCCAACTTCCCCCTGTGTGTGACAAGGTACGGGGATCCATGCTGGGCCCGCATACTCCAGGAATGGTTGGTAACTGCTCTACTCAGGAGTACGAAATAGTGCAGTAGCGTCGCATTTGTGAAATTCTCCGCCAATAGTTACAGTTAATATTATTCAATACTCAAAGAAGTTTGACAGGTTCCACATGGTTTATTTTGAACATAAATAAGAGTATTTAGATGTATAGGTACATTTTATAGGACCTGCATTTTGCTCTAAAGCTGTGCACTAACTGCATATAATGGCATTGTGGAATATAGTATATATATTGGGGTCAAGTTGCATTGTTATATAACTGCATTGCAGAATAAATGCTTAATTTTCAGGGTGGGTTGGACGCCTGTTAAAGCATCACATGAGCATGTCTCCGAATTAAGGAATAGAGAGATAAGATTGATAAATAAAAATGTATGATATAGGGGAGAGAGAGAGAGGGAGAGAGGGAGGGTAAACACAATCTTGTCCCATTCCACACCCCTCCCAGCCAGGGGTCATAGAGGGGGAGCTCCTTTCAGTAAGACTCATCATTTTTCTCTCGAGCAGAAAATTATTATGACCAGGTCTGGATACATGTAGGAAAGGAAGGGGAAGGGAGAGATTCGAGAGGAGAGAAAGGAAGAGGAAGAAGACGTAGGAGCAGAGAGAGAGAGAGACTAAGAGAGAATGGGCACCGAGAAAGAGAGTGGGTACAGGTATAGAAGGGAGAGTGTCAGGCGTGGGGTAGCATGGTAACTGTATACACTCCACACCAGACACCATTGTGCTTGGTGTAGAGCAACAGTAGACTGTTTGGGTGTACAGGCACCAATCTGAATATATGGTTAATCCTGACTGCTGGCAAAGGGAATGGTTTTCGGGTACGTGACGCTCATAGAAAGGTCGAGGGTAGGCCTAGATTTTAAATGAACTCACCTAGTTGTCCTTGCGGAGGTTGAGCTCCGGCTCTTTGGTCCCCGCCTCTCAACTGTCAATCAACTAGTGTACAGATTCCTGGGCCTATTGGGCTCTATCATATCTACACTTGAAACTGTGTATGGAGTCAGGCCTCCACCACATCACTTGCCTAATACATTCCATCTGTTAACTACTCTGACACTGAAAAAGTTCTTTCTAACGTTCCTGTGGCTCATTTGGGTACTAAGTTTCCTCTTGTGTCCACTTGTTCGCGTACCACCAGTGTTAAACAATTTATCTTTATCTTCCCTGTCAATTCCTCTGAGAATTTTGTAGGTAGTGATCATGTCTCCCTTACTGTCTTCTAGTGTCGGGAGTACACTCGAAATCCCATTTCATGCATTTCACGCAGCACTTTCCTCGTAACTCATGCCTTTTAGTTCTGGGACGTTGTGAAGTTTAACGAGACAGCTCTGTTTTACAATGATTCTGTGGATTGATTTATTGGAAATTATCTTCAAAAAACTATTCAATTTAATTTAGATTTACCTGCATCCACCATTATTGAATTAATTAAACTTTTATTTAAAGAAAACCACCTTAATTTTAAGTGTAATTTTATGCTCAAACATTTGTCATGAAGCTTCTATCTACTGTGTTAAGTAACTTATATTTGGAGTTGATTTTCTAAATTATGTTTTTATTTAGTATATTACTGATTAATTCTGTTACAGGTATGTTGATGAGGTTCAGTTACCTTGGCCAGAGACTTTAAACCTTAATTATCATCTTGTAAGTCTTTGTTCCATCTTCTAGTTCTATGTTGATAGATAAAGTAATTGAAACTCCACGCTTTCAGATCAAAGTTCTGTCCATAAATTATTTTAAAGTTTAGTGTTATAGGAAGCCATCAAACGTTTGATCAAATGTGTAGTAATTTTTATTGGAGCCGCCACATTAGAGTTCAATCCTCCTGTGTTCTTCAATGGTATTTTGTGGCTTTGCTTGTCTGGCTCCCAGAATTTGTTGAGGAAAGGATCAAGATATATGAGAATGGCAGTAAGTTACACTTCCCCGAATCTATTACAAACGCCCCTGTAAGCCAAGCAGTGAAATCATTATGTAATGTTGACTATAGAACGGAATTGATCTAACCCATATATGTTGGTGGTGCCATACACTGGTGAACGTACACTGCCATACACTGGTGAACGTGCACTGGCCATACACTGGTGAACGTGCACTGGCCATACACTGGTGAACGTGCACTGGCCATACACTGGTGAACGTACACTGGTGAACGTACACTTGCCATACACTGGTGGCCGTACACTGGTGAACGTACACTGGTGAACGTACACTGGTGAACGTACACTGGCCATACACTGGTGAACGTACACTGGCCATACACTGGTGAACGTACACTGGCCATACACTGGTGAACGTACACTGGCCATACACTGGTGAACGTACACTGGCCATACACTGGTGAACGTGCACTGGCCATACACTGTGAACGTACACTGGTGAACGTACACTGGCCGTACACTGGTGAACGTGCACTGGCCATACACTGGTGAACGTACACTGGTGAACGTGCACTGGCCATACACTGGTGAACGTGCACTTGCCATACACTGGTGAACGTGCACTTGCCATACACTGGTGAACGTGCACTGGCCATACACTGGTGAACGTGCACTGGCCATACACTGGTGAACGTACACTGGCCATACACTGGTGAACGTGCACTTGCCATACACTGGTGAACGTACACTGGCCATACACTGGTGAACGTGCACTGGCCATACACTGGTGAACGTACACTGGTGAACGTACACTGGCCATACACTGGTGAACGTGCACTGGCCATACACTGGTGAACGTACACTGGCCATACACTGGTGAACGTACACTGGCCTACACTGGTGAACGTACACTGGCCATACACTGGTGAACGTGCACTGGCCGTACACTCTTGAACGTACACTGGCCATACACTGGTGAACGTACACTGGCCATACACTGGTGAACGTACACTGGCCATACACTGGTGAACGTACACTGGTGAACGTACACTGGTGAACGTACACTGGCCATACACTGGTGAACGTACACTGGCCATACACTGGTGAACGTACACTGGTCATACACTGGTGAACGTACACTGGCCATACACTGGTGAACGTACACTGGTGAACGTGCACTTGCCATACACTGCAGAACGTGCCATACACATCATTTGATAAGCTGGTCGTATTTAGAAATGTGGGTATAATCCCCTCACCACCCAAAAAAAATGTTGATTACAAATTAGCGTAGGTCTACGCAGCATTTCTACGTAGACCTTAGCGTAGGTGTACGTGTTAATGGATGCGTCTAACTGATCCCTTTGTAATTACTATGATGAGCTGTATTATCGGTATAGGCGTAGGAAAAAAATATTAAAGCAGCATAGTTATAGTGGCACCCTCCCCCCCCCTAGTGTCACCCCCCTGTGTCACCCCCAGTGTCCACCCCCAGTGTCACCCCCCAGTGTCACCCCAAGTGTTACCCCCCAGTGTCACCCCCCCAGTGTCACCCACCCAGTGTCACCCCAAGTGTTACCCCCCAGTGTCACCCCCCTGTGTCACCCCCTGTGTCACCCCAAGTGTCACCCCCAGTGTCACCCCAAGTGTCACCCCCCAGTGTCACCCCGCCAGTGTCACCCCCCAGTGTCACCCCCCTGTGTCACCCCCCAGTGTCACCCCCCTGTGTCACCCCCCCCCTGTGTCACCCCCCAGTGTCACCCCCTGTGTCACCCCCAAGTGTCACCCCCAGTGTCACCCCCCAGTGTCACCCCCCTGTCACCCCCCAGTGTCACCCCAAGTGTTACCCCCCAGTGTCACCCCCCAGTGTCACCCCCCAGTGTCACCCCCCCAGTGTCACCCCAAGTGTTACCCCCTGTGTCACCCCCCAGTGTCACCCCAGTGTCACCCCCCAGTGTCACCCCCCCCTGTGTCACCCCAGTGTCACAAAAAGACTGGGCCTCGAATGCATTATTTTGTCGTTTAAGAGACTTGGGGTCTTGTAGTGGAGGTGCTGAATACACAACATTAGCCTCGAGCTGAATGACTGAAAGGCGTATAACTATATCAATTCAACATATAAGAATAACATCATGAACATTAGCCCTGAACTATGCATATATTGGACCTATTTTTTTGTTTCAATTATCTCTTTTTTATGATAATGAATATTTTTTTAATTTGTCTCGCAATTTAATACAATTATTTAATTATAATTAATTCTCCTCAATCAATATGATTATTTCTTGCTGTAGCTTTGGGTTTCAATACGTGGAGACGACGTCTCCGGGTCCGGTCAGCAAGACTGGCTACGATACGAAATATAAGGAAACTCCTTTAGTCTCGTCTCCTTACCATATTTAGTGCCTCAGCCTCCACGAACATATTTATTTAATTATTGATCTAATTAAACTATCTCCCAGTCGCCTGATAACAAAACGAGGCATTAAATAATTTACTTGTGCAAATAATCATTGGAGGGGGTGGGTAAACAAAAATCTTTCACCTGATGCTACTGTTTCCTCTGTGGTAGTTAGGCAGTAATCGTGGGTTGCATCCCAGGATAGGTACGAGTAGTTGGGGACGCTAAGAAGAGCCAAGCAGGTTTCCTGTTGCCAACAACAGGAAACAAACAGTAATGGCTGTAGAATTAAGACTGTTTACCCGCCGTTTGATTTTTCAGAATCAAATGTGAGAACGTCACTGAAACGTTTGTGTCTGAATCAGCGTGAATGATTCAGACACTAAGAATACAGTAAAATATAGCGAGTATGACTCACTGACTCACTGACTCCCTGACTCACTGACTCATCACTCACTCACTCACTCACTCACTCACTCACTCTCACACTCTCTCACACTCACACACTCTCTCTCTCTCTCTCTCTCTCTCTCTCTTCTTTCCGTCTCTCTCTCCGTCTCTCTCTCTCTCTCTCTCTCTCTCCTCTCTCTCTCTCTCTCTCTCTCTCTCTCTCCTCTCTCTCTCTCTCTCTCTCTCTCTCTCTCTCTCTCTCTCTCTCTCTCTCATGTGAGTTATAGCATTAATACAGTGCCATTCCCCACGACATAAAGGTTGAGACATATTCACCATTACTCACGAGATACTCCGAGGGGTTGAGCTAAACATTAACTTTCTCCTCATTTGCATACCTTTATTTGAGACCCAAAAAAACGTCAAATTAAATCTTCGTGATCCGGCGTCAAATTTTTTTGTCCTGCCGGAGAAAGAAAATGGAGAGCGATGACGTC
The DNA here is from genome assembly GCF_040958095.1 of Procambarus clarkii. NCBI lineage: Eukaryota > Metazoa > Arthropoda > Malacostraca > Decapoda > Cambaridae > Procambarus > Procambarus clarkii. The sequence goes on from NC_091220.1 coordinate 24,573,454, forward strand.
GATATTCTCTGATTGCCATGACCAATTAAAACAGTCTCGGTATCTATTTAAAAATGTAGAAGTTAGACCTGAAACAAAGTTCCCGTTTTCTATTTCCCCTTTTGACGTTTGCCAGAGATTCCAGGAGGAAAATCTGTTTGTTTTATCGATTGTTTGTGTGTGTTTGTTTGTGTTTTTCTCTGGCCCATTTGGGATATTATTTTGTTTACATTTGTCGCTGTCTATGAGTCTTTTTATGTCATTTCTTTGTTTTTGTTTTGTTTGCCACCAATTTATCCTGCAAATTTGTTTGTTTTGTGTTTATCTGTGTTTGTAAATGCCCAAGATCAACATAAGTATATGCCGTAAACAACTCCATGCTGGCTTAACAGCACAATCAAGAATACATATACAAACAGGCGAATATACAAACAACAGCAAAGAGCTGTATATACAAACATACACAAACAAGACACAAACAGAACACAAACACGACACAAACACGACACAACCAAGACACAAACAGAACACAAACCGAACACGAACAAGACACAAACAGGACACAAACAGAACACAAACAGAACACAAACAAGACACAGAACACAAACAAGACACAAACAGAACACAAACAAGACACAGAACACAAACAAGACACAAACAGACACAAACAAGACACAGAACACAAACAAGACACAACCAAGACACAAACAAGACACAAACAGAACACAAACAAGACACAGAACACAAACAAAACACAAACAAGACACAAACAGAACACAAACAAGAGACACCAAGACACAAACAAGACACAAACAAGACACAAACAAGACACAACCAAGACACAAACAAGACACAAACAGAACACAAACAAGACACAACCAAGACACAAACAAGACACAAACAGAACACAAACAGAACACAAACAAGACACAGAACACAAACAAGACACAACCAAGACACAAACAAGACACAAACAGAACACAAACAAGACACAACCAAGACACAAACAGACACAAACAGAACACAAACAGAACACAAACAAGACACAGAACACAAACAAGACACAAACAGAACACAAACAAGAGACAAACAGAACACAACACACACACCTACCCGTCCAGGGTCACCAACAGTTCCAAAGACCATCACTCACAAAGAGTTATGTGTTGTGAGTAGGGTCGGATGTGGTGGAAAATTTTAAATAGGTTGAACCATTGATTTATAAATCATTCAGTGAGAACTTAAATTGTCAATAACCAGACGCTAAATTGGCTAAGATTACGAGTTAAATTCTCTATTGATAAAGGTTAAACGGAATGACAAATTAAATTGTCTTTCAACTTTAGTTAAATTTACTGTTAATCCAAGTTAATTTCACCATTAACAAAGAAATGTTACATTAGCAATAAAAAATAGTTAAATTGTCGATTAAAATAAGTTATGTTAAGACTTAAAAGAACATAAATTGGCTATAAAGAGAACTTAAATTAGTTAAAAAGTTTAATTAATCTGAATATACAAGGAAATTAAATTGGCTATACAGATAAGTTAAATGATTATAAAGAGTTAAAGGATAAATACAAATACTTTAAAAGGTCTTACCAAACAATCTTAACATATACTGGAAGAGAGACACAGGAAAGACTGATAAAAGCTCGGAAGTGGTAATGGGAGACAGGGAGGAGTTGGAGGCTGTTTGGAGGGGGGAGGGGGGGTTGGGGGTAGGGAGGGAGGGATGGTAGGATGGGAAAGAGGGGGGAGGGAGAGTATGTTTTGGTTAGTGTATTTGGTTAGTGTGTGAGACTAGGGGGAGACATTTATCAGATGCTTATCAGGGTACTGATGTCCCTTGGGCCAACTACTGACGACATTTACCACGATGCCACCCACAACAGTTTGCTAACTCCTTGGTACCAATTACTGCTAGGTGAATAGCTGTATGACGTGAAAGAAAACCTTTACCAACATGTTGTGTCACGCGGAAATAGAACCATGGACAAGCGCCGGCTTTCTGTCCTCGTCGGGGCCACTAGAGAGAGAGATGGTGACCCCCCAGGAAAATTTGGCTGAGTTCTGGACGCTGCATGGGTCTGCTTCCCACGGTATAGGTAGTTGACAAACACCCTTACTGCCAGTCTGGGTTGTCACCCTCTTGCCCCGAGTCCTGTAAACCATGGCATGTCCCCCCTCCCTTGGGGGTTCAGAGGGAAACAGTCCCTGTACCTCACTGTACCCCGTGGATAGGGGTACAGCCCCTGCCTCCCCCCCCCCCCCACACTTGGGGAAACAGGGGGGGGGGTAGAGCCCCTGTACCCCCATCCCTCCAAGCTTAAGAAATCACTATAGGATTCATCACCACTTCTACCCTCCCCATCCCATCCCATCCCACACCACCATTATTATCATCCTCTTTCACTCCGTTACTATCCTCGTCCTCACCGCTTCTTCCCCCCCCCTCTAGCCCCATCACCCTCCCCATTCCCCACTCCACCGCCAGAAGGGGCGGTGATGGGACTAGCCGGCTGCAAGAGACCATCTTCTCTCACAAAGAACCCAGACCATCTTTTGTGAGTCGCTGGAAATATCATTTCACATTTCTAAACATAAAATATCTCAAGTGTTATGGGACCGGGGTTGAATCACAAGGATTCTGAGCCTTCCTGATTTTGTTAAAAAAAAGGTGTAGTAATCCCAATCCATAAAAGTGGAGGCTTCACTAATATCAACAACTATGGCCTGTAAATGGGATTAATATGATATACGAAACCCTTGGGCAAAAAATTAGTGAACCCCGTAGTGGATTTTGTTGACTTTCGTAAAGGTATTTGACGTTAATTAACCTGAATAACCATTTTTGTAACTTCTCCCACCCTGCCAATTAACACAAGGGAGTGTATATACCTAGTCCACTCATCTCTAGTATATATACCTGTCTGTCAGTGATGTATTCCCACATTCCAGGACACCTGAAGCCTGGAATATTTCCTGAGGATACACTCTACATTTCTGAATCGTTTACCCAGATATTCCGACACAGTGAATACCCAACAGTCCACATGTGACTATCTACTACCAAACTCACACTTAACATTGAAAAAAACATGTTAAATAACATAATCGACTTGAGAATGGTCCGGGATGGACCGAAACGTCGTCGTCCCTTCACTTTCTAGGTGTGGTCTGGTCAACATGTTAAAGAATATTTTGAAATAAGCTAATTTGTTTAATAGAAAAAAACATTCTCCAGACTGCGAGCAGAGCTGAACAAACTCTCTTTGGTGTTCCCACTGACAACAAGCTCAATTTCAATGGTCATATATATTACAAAATAATATAAAATAATAATAAAACAAGAGTAGGCATAGTGTCAACAATCCTATATTGTGTATCTCGCTCTGCTCGGGTAAGATTGGTGTTATTTACTGTTCAATCCCCACCACATCGTTATACCTGTCACAGCTGATATACCGCATCAGTATACCTGTCACAGCTGATATACCGCATCAGTATACCTGTCACAGCTGATATACCGCATCAGTATACCTGTCACAGCTGATATACCGCATCAGTATACCTGTCACAGCTGATATACGACTTACAACTACCTCACATACATAATTACTCAACACCAACCAGCCATCACAACACACACCAACCAGCCATCACAACACACACCAACCAGCCATCACAACACACACCAACCAGCCATCACAACACACACCAACCAGCCATCACAACACACACCAACCAGCCATCACAACACACACCACCAGCCATCACAACACACACCAACCAGCCATCACAACACACACCAACCAGCCATCACAACTCACACCAACCAGCCATCACAACACACACCAACAGCCATCACAACACACACCAACCAGCCATCACAACACACACCAACCAGCCATCACAACAACACACCAACCAGCCATCACAACACACACCAACCAGCCATCACCAACTCACACCAACCAGCCATCACAACCACACAACCCGCCATCACAACACACACCAACCAGCCATCACAAACAAACACACAACCAGCCATCACAACACACACCAACCAGCCATCACAACACCACACCAACCAGCCATCACAACACACACCAACCAGCCATCACAACACACACCAACCAGCCATCACAACACACACCAACCAGCTATCACAACAAACACCAACCAGCCATCACAACACACACCAACCAGCCATCACAACCAAACACCAACCAGCCATCACAACACCACACCAACCGCCATCCACAACACACACCAACCAGCCATCACAACAAACCACCAACAGCCATCACAACACACACCCAACCAGCCATCACAACACACACCAACCAGCCATCACAACACACACCAACCAGCCATCACAACACACACAACCAGCCATCAACAACAAAAACCAACCAGCCATCACAACACACACCAACCAGCCATCACAACAATAACAATGTACATGTACTATGGGCAGATAATGTGTGTTACACTACCTACAGGAAGTGTACGTATGTTCTGGGTGAATTACTGCTGGGTGAACAGAGGTGAATAATAAAGGATTGGTACCCAGTCAATCCTATATGGCAAGGACTGGAACACAGACCAAATCACTAGCGGGGGTGAGTGGGACGGGTTAAGTTAGGTTGGGTTGGTCTAAGTTACGATGGGTTAGGATAGGTTAAGTTAAGTTTGTTGAAAGGCGTAGCGATGCCATAGAGAGGTAAATAATTTCCCAGGTCTTAGACCCTTCTCGTAGCGCTGGGACCAGCTCATATCCGCACGATACTACGTCACCTCCCACCTGTTAGTGCTTGCCTATAAGTGCAGTGTAGCATATTGTAGTTATTTAAACACAAAACTAAATAGTCATCATGTAACCAATGACTATCCTTTATCCCTCAGTCTCTATCCTTTCCCCTCTCGATCTCTTCTTCTTCCTAACTCAGTTCCTTCCTTCCTTCGCCCCGTTTTCCGTCTCCTACTCCCCAAAGTAATCGCCAGTTAAGTAAAAGTGACAACAGAGTAATCTGTCACGCTTGGCCCTGAAGATCTGAGGTGTTCCCCTCAAAGAAAACGGAAATTCATAACTTTTGAATCTTGAATAAGAATTTTATCAAAAAAGGAGCATTTGCTTCATCATTAATTCTCTATATACTTCGAAAGATAAATTCTTACCTTTATGCGGACATTTCATATATATATATACATATATAACTGAATAGAACTTACGCATCTCCGATTTTATATCTACATTTGAGTGAGGTGGAAGGGGTGATGTGGCATTAATCAACACAAGACAGAACAAGAGGTGGCATTAATAGGGTATTAATTTCATCAACACAAGACAGAACAAGAGGTGACATTAATAGGGCATTAATTTCATCAACACAAGACAGAACAAGGGGTGGCATTAATAGGGTATTAATTTCATCAACACAAGACAGAACACGAAACAATGGGTATTGAATAGAAGTGTTTGTAGAAAGCCTATTGGTCCATATTTCTTGATGCTTCTATATTGGAGCGGAGTCTTGAGGTGGGTAGAATATAGTTGTGCAATAATTGGCTGTTGATTGCAGGTGTTGACTTCTTGATGTGTAGTGCCTCGCAAACGTCAAGCCGCCTGCTATCGCTGTATCTATCGATGATTCTGTGTTGTTTACTAGGATTCTCTGGCGATGGTTTGGTTGTGGGAAGAGATTATATGTTCCTTAATGGAGCCCTGTTGCTTATGCATCGTTAAACGCCTAGAAAGAGATGTTGTTGTCTTGCCTATATACTGGGTTTTTGGAGCTTACAGTCCCCAAGAGGGCATTTGAAGGCATAGACGACGTTAGTCTCTTTTAAAGCGTTCTGTTTTGTGTCTGGAGAGTTTCTCATGAGTAGGCTGGCCGTTTTTTCTGGTTTTATAGTAAATCGCCAGTTGTATCCTCTGATTTTTGTCTGTAGGATAACGTTTCTATTAACAATATCTTTCAGGACCCTTTCCTCCATTTTATGAGCTGTGGAAAAGAAGTTCCTGTAAAATAGTCTAATAGGGGGTATAGGTGTTGTGTTAGTTGTCTCTTCAGAGGTTGCATGGCTTTTCACTTCCTTCTTATGATGTCTTCGACGAAACCATTGGAGAAGCTGTTGTTGACTAGGACCTGCCTTACCCTACAGAGTTCTTCGTCGACTTGCTTCCATTCTGAGCTGTGGCTGAGAGCACGGTCGACATATGCGTTAACAACACTCCTCTTGTACCTGTCTGGGCAGTCGCTGTTGGCATTTAGGCACATTCCTATGTTCGTTAACGAACGTATAACGAACATAGGAATGTGCCTAAATGCCAACAGCGACTGCCCAGACAGGTACAAGAGGAGTGTTGTTAACGCATATGTCGACCGTGCTCTCAGCCACAGCTCAGAATGGAAGCAAGTCGACGAAGAACTCTGTAGGGTAAGGCAGGTCCTAGTCAACAATGGCTTCTCCAATGGTTTCGTCGAAGACATCATAAGAAGGAAAGTGAAAAGCCATGCAACCTCTGAAGAGACAACTAACACAACACCTATACCCCCTATTAGACTATTTTACAGGAACTTCTTTTCCACAGCTCATAAAATGGAGGAAAGGGTCCTGAAAGATATTGTAATAGAAACGTTATCCCTACAGACAAAAATCAGAGGATACAACTGACGATTTACTATAAAACCAGAAAAACGGCCAGCCTACTCATGAGAAACTCTCCAGACACAAAACAGAACGCTTTAAAAGAGACTAACGTCGTCTATGCCTTCAAATGCCCCTCTTGGGGACTGTAAGCTCCAAAAAACCCAGTATATAGGCAAGACAACAACATCTCTTTCTAGGCGTTTAACGATGCATAAGCAACAGGGCTCCATTAAGGAACATATAATCTCTTCCCACAACCAAACCATCGCCAGAGAAATCCTAGTAAACAACACAGAATCATCGATAGATACAGCGATAGCAGGCGGCTTGACGTTGCGAGGCACTACACATCAAGAAGTCAACACCTGCAATCAACAGCCAATTATTGCACAACTATATTCTACCCACCTCAAGACTCCGCTCCAATATAGAAGCATCAAGAAATATGGACCAATAGGCTTTCTACAAACACTTCTATTCAATACCCATTGTTTCGTGTTCTGTCTTGTGTTGATGAAATTAATACCCTATTAATGCCACCCCTTGTTCTGTCTTGTGTTGATGAAATTAATACCCTATTAATGCCACCTCTTGTTCTGTCTTGTGTTGATTAATGCCACATCACCCCTTCCACCTCACTCAAATGTAGATATAAAATCGGAGATGCGTAAGTTCTATTCAGTTGTGTATTTGTAACTAAAGTCTTTGAAAATGTAATAAGTTTTACGTAACGCGTTCGTGTCGCGTCAGACTAGAAATAAAAATGAATTTTGGAGAATTGATTTTTGATTTACCTCCAACAGTGAAAAGAAATGTACGAAAGATTGAGAAAATTCGTGTTAGAATTATTAATCTTACTTTTTCGGTCATATTTAATAATATATGTCTACAGGAAAGACTGCTACCAAAATATACTAATATATATATATATATATATATATATATATATATATATATATATATATATATATATATATATATATATATATATTATATATAACTCGTTATAATGTTATTGTCCAACCACTCATTGCAATGTTCTTGACCAACAAATCATTGTAATGTTATTTGCCATCCACTCATTGTAATGTAATTGTCCAACCATTCACTGTATAATGATTGTCCAACCATTCACTGTATAATGATTGTCCAATCATTCAATGTAATGTTACTGTCCAACTACTCATTGTAATGTTACTGTTCCTCTCTCTCTCTCTCTCTCTCCCCTCCCTCCCTCCCTCACTCTCCCTCCCTCCCTCTCTCCCTCACTCAGCAGCAGGAGCACTCACCACCACTGCAGCAACACAGTAAAACACTTAAGTAGAGAGGAGGAACATCCTCTCCTTGTCTCGGTAAATGTTTCTTAAAACTTGTGAGACCGTTCACTACCCGCCAGAAATATTTCCTGCGCATAAAACAATGCAAAAACCTCCGTGATGTGGTGTGTGTGTGGTGTGTGTGTGTGTGTGTGTGTGTGTGTGTGTGTGTGTGTGTGTGTGTGTGTTTACCTAATTGTGCGTATGTGTGTGTTCATATATTCGTGTTTGTGAATGTTTATTAACTTTTTTGTTCATAATTTCTGCTTAGTTGATCCAGCTTTTAGCTCTTGGACCCCGCCTTTCAAATGTCGTTCAATGTACAGTATATATATACATGAAGCTCAATGTGTCTGTGTGTATTTTGTCACTAACATGAACAAACTACACAAAGAAAGCCAAACAAAGAATAAAAATCGACGTTTTTGTCGTCTTCCCACACAGACAATGACACAAAAACAAGGACAATGACACAAAACAAGGACAATGACACAAAACAAGGACAATGACACAAAACAAGGACAATGACACAAAACAAGGACAATGACACAAAACAAGGACAATGACACAAAACAAGGACAATGACACAAAACAAGGACAATGACACCAAAACAAGGACAATGACACAAAACAAGGACAATGACACAAAACAAGGACAATGACACAAAACAAGGACAATGACACAAAAACAAGGACAATGACACAAAACAAGGACAATGACACAAAACAAGGACAATGACACAAAACAAGGACAATGACAAAACAAGGACAATGACACAAAAACAATCCCCAGCCGTGTATGCCACTTTAACAATTCTATACAATTAGTCTCCAGCTTCAAAGCGAAATATTTTAAAATATAATTTTCATGACCACAAAAATAATATAAAATGATAAACAATAAAAGAGTGTTTTTAATGGCAGGAATGTCAAGGTTTATGGCCAGATGTTTCTCAGAGGTGAGGAAGGTCATAATGGCAGGAATGTCAAGGTTTATGGCCAGATGTTTCTCAGAGGAGAGGAAGGTCATAATGGCAGGAATGTCAAGGTTTATGGCCAGATGTTTCTCAGAGGAGAGGAAGGTCATAATGGCAGGAATGTCAAGGTTTATGGCCAGATGTTTCTCAGAGGAGAGGAAGGTCATAATGGCAGGAATGTCAAGGTTTATGGCCAGATGTTTCTCAGAGGAGAGGAAGGTCATAATGGCAGGAATGTCAAGGTTTATGGCCAGATGTTTCTCAGAGGAGAGGAAGGTCATAATGGCAGGAATGTCAAGGTTTATGGCCAGATGCTTCTCAGATGAGAGGAAGGTCATAATGGCAGGAATGTCAAGGTTTATGGCCAGATGTTTCTCAGAGGAGAGGAAGGTCATAATGGCAGGAATGTCAAGGTTTATGGCCAGATGTTTCTCAGAGGTGAGGAAGGTCATAATGGCAGGAATGTCAAGGTTTATGGCCAGATGTTTCTCAGAGGTGAGGAAGGACACAATGGCAGGAATGTCAAGGTTTATGGCCAGATGTTTCTCAGAGGTGAGGAAGGACACAATGGCAGGAATGTCAAGGTTTATGGCCAGATGTTTCTCAGAGGTGAGGAAGGTCATAATGGCAGGAATGTCAAGGTTTATGGCCAGATGTTTCTCAGAGGTGAGGAAGGACACAATGGCAGGAATGTCAAGGTTTATGGCCAGATGTTTCTCAGAGGTGAGGAAGGACATAATTAGGGTAAAGCGACAAGTGTATGTCATTGTAAGTATTTATCCAGCGTGTTGTTGTTGTTGTTCTTGTGTGTGTTTGTGTTTGATGAATGTATTTGTTGAATAGTTTGTATGTCGTGTTTATCATTTGTAACTGTCGCCAGTTGCGGATGGTTGTGTGTGTTTGTGATGCGTGTGTTTGTAGTGTGATTGTTATTTGTGATTGTGTTATATGGTTGAGCTTTGGCTCTTTGGTCCCGCCTCTCAACTGTCAGTCTAATGGTGTGTAGGTTCATAAACCTATTGGGCTCTATCATATCTATATTTGAAACTGTGTATGGAGTCAGCTTCCACCACATCACTGCCTAATGCATTCCATTTACTACAAACTGCATTGAAAAAGTTATTTCTAATGTCTCCGTAGCTCATTTTGGTCTCAACTTCCATCTTTGTTCCCTTGTGCAAATACCCTCATTTCAATTCAATTCCCCTGGGAATTATGTATCTGGTGATCATGTCTCCCCAAGCTCTTCTGTCTTCCAGCGACGTGAGCTGCAAATCACGCAGTCTTTCCTGGTAACTCGTGCCTCTTAGTTCTGCGACTAGTCTAATGACATGCCTTTGAATTTTCTCCTGCTTCATATTGTGCTTGCCGTGGTATGGACTCCAGGTAGGAGCTGCATATTCCAGGATTGGTCTGACATAGGTGGTATACAAGGTCCTGAACGATACCTTACACAAGTTTTTAAAGACAGTTCTTATGTTGGCCAGTCTAGCATATGCCGCTGATGATATGCTTATGATGTGGGCCTCTGGGGACAGGTTCGGTGTGATATCAACCCCCAGATCTTTCTCTCTATTTGACTCTTGCAGGATTTCATCTCCCGGATGGTACCTTGTGTTCAACCTTCTGCTCCCTTCGCCTAATTTCATTACTTTACACTTTCCTGAGTTGAAGTTTAGCAGCCATTTCCTAGACCATTCCTCCAGTTTGTCCAGGTCGTCCTCTAGGCTCTATCATCATCTGTCTTGATTCTTCTCATAATTTTGGCATGTGTGTGTGTGCGCGTTTGTGCGTATGTGTGTGTGCGCGCGCGCGAGCGTCTGCATATTGTTATCTGTTACTAACGTATATTTATTGCAAATTTATTGTGTATGATTACCGCTTGTATATCGTGTGTGTGTGTATCTATCAGGTGTGTATGTTGCATATAAATATATGCGTCCTCGCAAACATACCCCACATGCACATATATCCCACATATCCCCCCCCCCTCACCCTTCCCTCCTCCCCCTCCTCCACGGCATAACTTCTTCTCCTCTCCTCCAGCCCCCCCCCCCCCCCCCCCACAAACCCCCAGCCCCCCACCACCACTCTCGCCACATAGCCGAGAGCCGCATTTTTAACCTGCCATGTGGTCCAAGGGAATACTTGCTGACCTTATGAGAGAGGGAGGAGGGAAGATGCGTACATGTGGCAACAACAACAGCAATAACAGCTGCTGCTGCTGTTGTTGTTGTAGTTAATAAAATACTGCAGCAAAAGCATTCACCTAATATACATTGAAAAAATACTGAAGATACACTCAAAATCACTTGAAAACACTCCAACATACTCTAACATACACTGGAATACATTCGAAAACACTCGAAAAGTATTCAATACACGCAACAGCACTCGAAATACACTCCGATACACTCATAATATTTTCAGGTTTTTCCGGGTTTATCTACCAGGATCCTCCGCAGCTCTTCCAGGCTGCTACACCGTGAAGTCTTCCTTGAGCAACAATGGTGCTTCACCACTGGCATCACAGAAGCATGTGAAACTTAATTCCACTACTCATCTTCTCACAGCTTGAGGTCCCGCTCCTCACTGTATGGCTGCTCTCCCACAGAGCTCAGTACCTTCCACAACCTTGAAGTCTCATCAACTACTCCCTCTCTGCTGGCTTCCAAGTTCTCAGCAAGTCCTTCCCCAGACAAACCTGCAACCCATCGACACGTCAATAAAAATGTTTCCCTATAAACACATAAACGAAATAAACCACACAATATGTTTACACCCAACATCTCTCTGCTCTCTACATGCTGTGAGTGTGGACTCCCCCGTTTGGGCTGGTCCATCCTCCGCCTGGCCTGGCAGCCCTCAGGCAGATGGCGGCTGGCCCCTCAGTCACCTGCCAGCGCTCGGAGCAGATGGATGTCGCTCCGCCCTCCAGGCTGTTCCTCCATCTTTACTCTCTTATTCTAGGCCTTCTGCCTTATCAAACAAGCCTAATGTATCAATAAACATTTGCTACGATCGCTGGGCACATGATCAACTATAGGCAATCACTGTAAACCGGTTAAATTGTGCTTACCACAAAAGGTCTCCTGCAGGGCGCTCTCTGACGGACGGCGACACTCAGGGCGCCTCAGGCTACCCACAGAACTGCTTTAACTGTCCCCTCAACACTGACACGCCTCCTAACTTATTCCTCAGTCGTGACGTCTGTCCACTTCCTTCCTCTTGAAGGGATATCAAACAGGGGTTCCTCTCTAACAGGGGCTCAAACAGAGCACACCCTCCCCCTCACGATGTCTTCAACTCAAGTGAGCTTAAGCTCCTTTCAAGCGAGCCTCACGCCTCCAGCAAACTCTCCACATCTTATAACCAGTCATTTATCTATATCCTGATTCACGGACCATATTAAATTTTTTATCAACTCTAACCAGTTATTTTACGTGTGAATCTTCACCTCTATATTTCCTTGACCTTCTACTCAGGTTAGTACTGATAGAACAATTCTCAAAGGGGAGACTCGTTTTTTGGCTACCTGGGATCATAACACTAGGTACCTGAGAATCTATAAGACTCATTAGTATCTAGTCTTAATACCTTCCATCAAAAGTCTTTAAATAAACTCTGGCATGAAATAACTTAAAATACCTCGTGCAACACGACTATACCAATGAACGAACATTGTAATCCATGTAATAACAAAATGAATGTTATTTGGGTTATGAACATGCAGGATTGATTGATGCATGTGGCATAGTTCATCAACAAGGGTAATGTTTGTTGATATTCTCGTCTGGAGTGAGGTTTGCGGCGCCAGGAAGCGTGCTAATGTACCTAGATCATCACGCCACAGAACACGCGAGATTAATTCAGCATGGAGCTGGTCGAGTTCTGGCGGCCCCATCTCCCACTGGCTGAATCTGAGCGGCCCACCTTTTCCTTGGGACGGGTCTGGGCGGCCCACGACTGCAGGCCGCTGATCATATATGCCAGTGGACGACCAGAGTGGGAGAGAGAGAAAGGGGGTGGGGCCAGGCTGGTAGACATGGGCTAGGAGGGAGGAGGCAGGCTGGGACAGAGGGACCAGGATGGGGGAGAGGGGCTAGGACTAAGATAGAGTGGGTCAAGCTGGGAGAGTATGGGACAGGCTAGAAGAGACGGAGCCTGGGTGGGAGAGAGGGAGGGAGGGGAATCAGGGTGTGAGAGGAGGAGGCCTGGCAGGAGAGAGGATTCCTCGTGCTTAATTAAGTCCTCATAAATGCCTCAGACAACCAAGGCTATCAACAAAACATAAACCCTACAAACATGCTGGAATGGACGTAGTTATGTGCGAGGAAGACGCTTGCAGGAGAGTTGGGGCGTGGAAGAGAGCGGACGGGAAGGAAAGGGAGAAGGGTTAGTGGTAGAAGACTAATGGTAGAGAGATGTTAGTAGCTTGGTGGAATATTCCATTTATATGATGGAAGATGAAGGAAAGAGTATGTGTGTAGCTGGTGCCGTGTTTGTACCGAGTCATCCAGTCAGGAATCTCTCAATCCAGGTCGGATACCACCATTCAGGTACCATTCAGGGGCTGGGATGAGGGAGAGGATGAAAGGGTTTCTGAATTAGGTTCGTTGATAGTCATTGCTGTTGGTAGGTGCTCGTTTGTGTTCCCTGGGGACCTCTTTCTTTGAGGGTGTTTAGGAAATGGTGAGTTGTTTGAGAGTGCTGTCTCGTTAGCCGCTATAGCCCTTGTCTGGCGTACCTTCACCTTGCTGGGATGCGTAAGCTGCGATGCCTGGATCCAAATGGAAAGGATTTCTGTTCCTTATTATATTGTGTAAGGTTTCTCCCGTGTCTCCTGTGTTTCTTAGATCTCCCAGAAATAGACAGACCTCTTCCTTGTGATGAGTTAGATGATTCTGGCCATAGGGAAGCAAGGGGCCGTCTTGGTGGTTGGTATAACATGTTGACCAAACCACACACTAGACAGTGAAGGGACGACGACGTTTTGGTCCGTCCTGGACCATTCTCAAGTTGATTGTGCTCATGTTGATTACTCAAGTCGATCACAATGGACTTCAGAATGGTCCAGGACGGACTGAAACGTCGTGGTCCTTCACCTTCTAGTGTGTGGTCTGGTCAACATATTTCTGCCACGTTATTGTGACTCCTCGTCTGTCTATAACACGTTCCAATACACTTTGTGTCTTAAGCCGTTTGGAGTTCACTGGCCAGGAAGTTTTCCCTTAAATTATCAAGGAATTTGTGTGGTCAATTTCCCTTGACTACAGTTGCTGGTCTGTCGCTGGCCTGGCCAACTCTATTGCCCTGGTAAGCTTTGTAGTTGAATAGCTTCATAATTTTGTCCTTTTTCCCGTTGATGTTAGTGAGTAGTATGCTAGAGTCTGTGTCTATATAAGTCGCTGATTTCCATTCCTCTGTGCGGAGTCAAGCCATTGTGCATTGTTATTTTTAGTGAATGGATTGAAACTCTTAAGACTGTTGTCCCCCCTTGTGGAGTTGGGTGGCTCTTGACGTGTTCATTACAACAGTCTGTTCCCCTCCGTTGCTGTGCTGATGGCTGGTTCGGGGGGGGGGATGTGTCTGAACCGTTGTGAGATTGTGTGCTTGTAACCCTCTCCGATTGTGGTAATGGGATGATTGTTCTGGAGTTATATTTATCGATATCTTTGGTTAATCTCTTGGGTCTCACTTGACGAAGGGACGACGATTTTGTGTGTGTGTGGTCTCCTCTGTGTCTTGGGTTTCTGTGTCTCAGTCTGTGTCTCTGTCTGTGTCTGAATCTGTGTATGTGTCTATGTCTGTGTCCAAGTCTGTGTCCAAGTCTGTGTGTGAGTCTGTGTGTGAATCAGTGTGTGAGTCTGTGTGTGTTTGGTTAGCTTTATGTTCGAGGTCTCCCACAGTTCCTTGGGACATCATTTTCTGCGTAAAGTCTTTCTGTGATGTTTCTAGATTATTGTTCACCGTTTGTGGGTCTTGATTACTGTTTGCTGTACCCTCTATATTGCTGGCCCCTTGCCCCTTGTTGGCAGGTGAAATTTGCTACAGTTGTGTTCTGACAATGTTATTAAACATTAGCGATTTTATGATATTTAAGGAGGGTTGTGTCCCTCTCTAACCAGCCTCGTTAAAATATACTAACTAATGTAGTTACTAAAATTCACTAACAGTAATGTTCACATGAACTATTATATCTGCATATGGATACTGGAATTCTTACGAAACCAAGCACCAGTATTGCGTCAGATTATATCTTATTTAAACACATTTGTAACCAGTATGTTAGAGAATTGAATGTGATTCTCTAAAATCATCAATATTCCGTGTGATTATTATTTATGGATAACATAACTCCCAAATAATTCTAAATCGAGAGTTTTTAGTTACAATTGTTATCGAGTAATAATTTTACCGTCACGCGTGAATGCCATGGAGAAAACTAAAATCTTCTCCATTTCTTGTTTACCACCATAAGACGAGAAAGTAATAACATTTAAATCCCTAGAATTACAACCCAGTCTTTATTAAAGTATTTCAACCACGATTGCGCGAAATAATAATATTCGTGATAAATAATTTCTGTGGTTAATACGGGACGAGGTTGAGGAGGGAGAAGCCATTGTGTATCGAGACGCCATTGTGTGTGCCGTGGTAGTCTCGTGTTGCGGAATTGAGCAACAAAGGTCGTGGCGTCAGAGTCTGAGACACGTGACGTTGAGATTGTCAGCAAGAATTACCCTGGTACTCAACCCAGAACGGATTATTATTGTTCTACGTGATCTGCAGTGCTCGGTCAACTAATAACGCGTCGATATTCAGGCCAAGCTATCAATCACGTGTACGACATTGTGGAAGTTTGAGCCTGGGACGCGATACCGGCAAGCTACAGCATAATTTGCACCCTCTGATAAGTATATAGTTCTTCTTTGATGCATCATTAGAGATTGTATATGCCGTGGGCAGCTTGTCGTTATATCGTACGACTACAACAAATCCAACGTTAGTACCGCACTAAATTTTAATTTATATTTCATGGATATTGTGATTCAAGTAGCCTAGTTCAATGCTACGTAATATCCCTTAAATTACAGCTCGTATGTGAGGAGTCAACGAGCTGTTACCTAACTTCGTGTTATTCACCTCAAAGTGCTTCTACGAGGAATTCCGGAGATCACAAGGACGAGGCGTGAATGATGTCTTAGAAATCGTCTTAAAGCTAAGACTTTTTTGTACCCATTTAATTACTCCAAATCTTGTTATTTAGTCACGATTCTACTTAATAGGATGCTCGTCGTGTACACTGGAGACAATATGTGTTTATTTTGATGATTATTTTCCAATGCTAATAATCTTTATAATTTCTGGTGATAATCGTCTTTTGATTCTTTAATAATTTGGTCATAAGATTAGTTATTACACAATGAACTGGTGCACGAACCACACTAGTTCCTAGACGTATATGACGTTCTAGCAATAGCCCCCCCCCCCCAATGTAGGTGTTTGAGGCTTTGATTTAATTTAATTAACTATACAGCCCATTAATTATTTAAGGGATTATGCTTCATAATATTTATCCATAGACATTGGTTCTTCCTTGTGTTTCTAATGATCACTTTTTATTAGTTTCCCTCTTTTCTTAAAAGTGGGTGGTCCTTCGTAATTGATTTCATTAATTTAATAATTAAATAAATTGAGTCAGGCCCCAAATATCCCACAACATTTATCAAATTTTCTTTCATATTGCCGACTGATAAAGTAGACCAAAATTCCGAATTGATTTGTGTTACAATTATTTTTAGTCATACGTTTGATATATGAAATGGTATAGAATCCGTAAGAAATGAATATTACATAAAAGCACTGTATTAATATTAGCACAGCGCTTCGGTCATTAAACTGGCATGAAATGACATTTCTATTCACGATTTAACTATATAAAATAAAATTATATATTTTTAATATGAACGAGGCTGTGGCTTTCAGAATCAATCTTTAATAATGAATACTTGAACAAATCTTTACAATTCTGCCGGTAATGAATAGGTATTTAACAGCGTAAAGCAGTCTATATTTAATACAGTGAATTCACAATGTAGTGATCCATGATGACCAGACCACACACCAGAAGATGATGGGACGACGACGTTTCGGTCCGTCCTGGACAATGATCCAGTCGATTGTGAGAATGGTCCAGGACGGACCTAAACGGTCTCATATGGTGTGTGGTTTGGTCATATCTTAAACGACGTTATTGTGACCCCATCGTCTGCAGTGATGCATCTGTGGCAACATATTAAGGTTGTATAGACGGATTGAACACTAGGGGAAACTGAAGTTTCTCAAGCCTACTATTTAGACCACTTAACAGTTATTACACCACTAACATAACCGGGAAAAATTAGTAGAAGCCACTGGGTACTCCCAAGTATACGCCCTAACCAACTCTGCCACGACATGCTAAAAACTATGCAACCCGAGATTCAATTGAATCTCCTACGAGAGGTTATCTTGGGATGATTTCGGGGCTTTAGTGTCCCCGCGGCCGGTCCTCGACCAGGCCTCTACCCCCAGGAAGCAGCCCGTGACAGCTGACTAACACCCAGGTACCTATTTTACTGCTAGGTAACAGGGGCATAGGGTGAAAGAAACTCTGCTCTGTTTCTCGCCGGCGCCCGGGATCGAACTCAGGACCACAAGTCCAGCGTGCTGTCCGACCGGCTCCCTTAAGTCTTAAGAACCTTAAGTCCCGTAAGTCACAAGACCCTTAAGATGATTCAACCGATTCCCAGGTTGCATAGCTTTTAGCATGTCGTGGCCGAGTTGGTTAGGGCATATACTTGGGAGAACCCAGTGTGTAGGATCTATTCCTCATGGCTTCTACTCGTGTTCTCGTTGATCTATCACGTTATTGTGCTTTTTTGTGCACAACTAGAAGCAGACGCTTGACTATTTTCTCCCCCCATTCCCGGCTGATTTATGACTTAAGACACAGGTCACTTTGTCTAGACTCTCCCGACTTAGGTTATCACTAGCGGGAGAAGGTCGAGAATTAAGTGAAGTGAGAGTAATGCTCGGTATCTCGCGCTCCTACTCAAGTCTAGGGGTAGAGTCTGATAGGGGTCGAAGGTGGTGTTGGGGGGCGAGTTAACGTAGTGAAAGTACAGGGTTAAGAGGTTGAGGGGTTGAAACCTTACACTCGTTCTGAGGTATAACTCCAGATGAGCGATTTTTGTACAACAAAAGAAATGCTGTAGTGAATGAGTCTGAAAGCCTACTTGTGTGAACGTCGTCTAGTCGACGAAATTCTGCTTATCTATGAGTTGAGGCTGCTTCTCTGAGTGAAAGTCTGCCTGTTAATGAGAACAGTCTGCTTGTCTGCGAGTTTGGAAAACTTACCATTACCTAATCTCACTACCTACTAAAGCCTCGACAGAATGAGACTTTCCTGTAAGTTTAGTCCCGCCACATTCAGGGGAAACTTGTGTATTGGGTAGAGTCGTCTTGTTCCAGAGGGACAAGCGGCTGGTGGTACTCAAGGTATCCTCAAGTGACGTCCTAATCTACACGTCAGCTGGAAACTGATTCCAGAAGCTGCCTGCGACACCTTATCTGCAAGAAGCTCTCACATAAATATACTATAAAATATAATGTTAAATGCACAGATTTTAATCTGAGCATTCCAAGGGGTTATTGCAATTAATAGTGATGAAATTAATCACATTTGCCTATATCATTACAATAAAAAATGAGAATTAGTATAATGGCTTTTCACATATGTGGACTATTCTCCTGCTTGTTAACCAATTCGTATGTAAAGTTACGGGTTTATACACGGGTACAAGAGGTCCAAACTAAGATTACGTAAACCACATATACTTAAGCTGTTGGCGAAGTGCCTTAAAGAGTGGCCGGCACTCTTGAACAAGGTAATACAAGTCCGACCTCCAACACCCAACATGGACACATTCCAGTGCCCCAGGCCAGGCCTCCAACACCCAACATGGACACATTCCAGTGCCCCAGGCCAGGCCTCCAACACCCAACATGGACACATTCCAGTGCCCCAGGCCAGGCCTCCAACACCCAACATGGACACATTCCAGTGCCCCAGGCCAGGCCTCCAACACCCAACATGGACACATTCCAGTGCCCCGGGCCAGGCCTCCAACACCCAACATGGACACATTCCAGTGCCCCAGGCCAGGCCTCCAACACCCAACATGGACACATTCCAGTGCCCAGGCCAGGCCTCCAACACCCAACATGGACACATTCCAGTGCTCCGGGCCAGGCCTCCAACAGCTGGTCGCCCCAGGCCAGGCCTCCAACAGCTGGTCCCCCAGGCCAGGCCTCCAATAGCTGGTCCCCCAGGCCTCCAACAGCTGGTCCCCCAGGCCTCCAACAGCTGGTCCCCCAGGCCAGGCCTCCAACAGCTGGTCGCCCCAGGCCAGGCCTCCAACAGCTGGTCGCCCAGGCCAGGCCTCCAACAGCTGGTCCCCCAGGCCAGGCCTCCAACAGCTGGTCGCCCCAGGCCAGGCCTCCAACAGCTGGTCGCCCCAGGCCAGGCCTCCAACAGCTGGTCGCCCAGGCCAGGCCTCCAACAGCTGGTCCCCCAGGTCAGGCCTCCAACAGCTGGTCCCCCAGGCCAGGCCTCCAACAGCTGGTCCCCCAGGTCAGGCCTCCAACAGCTGGTCGCCCCAGGCCAGGCCTCCAACAGCTGGTCCCCAGGCCAGGCCTCCAACAGCTGGTCCCACAGGTCAGGCCTCCAACAGCTGGTCCCCCAGGCCAGGCCTCCAACAGCTGGTCTCCCAGGCCAGGCCTCCAACAGCTGGTCCCCCAGGCCAGGCCTCCAACAGCTGGTCGCCCCAGGCCAGGCCTCCAACAGCTGGTCGCCCCAGGCCAGGCCTCCAACAGCTGGTCGCCCAGGCCAGGCCTCCAACAGCTGGTCCCCCAGGTCAGGCCTCCAACAGCTGGTCGCCCCAGGCCAGGCCTCCAACAGCTGGTCGCCCAGGTCAGGCCTCCAACAGCTGGTCCCCCAGGCCAGGCCTCCAACAGCTGGTCGCCCAGGCCAGGCCTCCAACAGCTGGTCCCCCAGGCCAGGCCTCCAACAGCTGGTCCCCCAGGCCAGGCCTCCAACAGCTGGTCGCCCCAGGCCAGGCCTCCAACAGCTGGTCGCCCCAGGTCAGGCCTCCAACAGCTGGTCCCCCAGGCCAGGCCTCCAACAGCTGGTCCCCCAAGCCAGGCCTCCAACAGGTGGTCCCCCAGGCCAGGCCTCCCAACAGCTGGTCTCCCAGGCCAGGCCTCCAACAGCTGGTCGCCCCAGGCCAGGCCTTCAACAGCTGGTCGCCCCCAGGTCAGGCCTCCAACAGCTGGTCGCCCCAGGCCAGGCCTCCAACAGCTGGTCGCCCCAGGCCAGGCCTCCAACAGCTGGTCGCCCAGGCCAGGCCTCCAACAGCTGGTCCCCCAGGCCAGGCCTCCAACAGCTGGTCCCCCAGGTCAGGCCTCCAACAGCTGGTCCCCCAGGTCAGGCCTCCAACAGCTGGTCCCCCAGGCCAGGCCTCCAACAGCTGGTCCCCCAGGCCTCCAACAGCTGGTCCCCCAGGCCAGGCCTCCAACAGCTGGTCGCCCCAGGTCAGGCCTCCAACAGCTGGTCCCCCAGGCCAGGCCTCCAACAGCTGGTCCCCCAGGCCAGGCCTCCAACAGCTGGTCCCCCAGGTCAGGCCTCCAACAGCTGGTCCCCCAGGTCAGGCCTCCAACAGCTGGTCCCCCAGGCCAGGCCTCCAACAGCTGGTCCCCCAGGCCAGGCCTCCAACAGCTGGTCCCCCAGGCCAGGCCTCCAACAGCTGGTCCCCCAGGCCAGGCCTCCAACAGCTGGTCGCCCCAGGTCAGGCCTCCAACAGCTGGTCCCCCAGGCCAGGCCTCCAACAGCTGGTCCCCCAAGCCAGGCCTCCAACAGCTGGTCCCCCAGGCCAGGCCTCCAACAGCTGGTCCCCCAGGCCAGGCCTCCAACAGCTGGTCCCCCAGGCCAGGCCTCCAACAGCTGGTCCCGCAGGCCAGGCCTCCAACAGCTGGTCCCCCAGGTCAGGCCTCCAACAGCTGGTCGCCCAGGCCAGGCCTCCAACAGCTGGTCCCCCAGGCCAGGCCTCCAACAGCTGGTCGCCCCAGGTCAGGCCTCCAACAGCTGGTCCCCCAGGCCAGGCCTCCAACAGCTGGTCCCCCAGGCCAGGCCTCCAACAGCTGGTCGCCCCAGGCCAGGCCTCCAACAGCTGGTCGCCCAGGCCAGGCCTCCAACAGCTGGTCGCCCCAGGCCAGGCCTCCAACAGCTGGTCGCCCCAGGCCAGGCCTCCAACAGCTGGTCGCCCAGGCCAGGCCTCCAACAGCTGGTCGCCCCAGGCCAGGCCTCCAACAGCTGGTCGCCCAGGCCAGGCCTCCAACAGCTGGTCCAAAAACAGGTGGACAGTCAGTTCAGCTGGGAGAGAGAAGGGAAGTGAACTATCAGGAGAATGGACCAAGCCACTACGACTATATAACGCTGGGAAGGGGTCAGGATAAGGACTTGGGATGGGACGGTGGGAAAGGAATGGTGCCCAACCACTTAGGAACAGTCGGGATTGAACGCCGACCAGCATGAAACTAGACCGTCGCTCTAACAGAGAGAACATGTACAATAGAACACCATGGCAGTAGGTCGTAGTAAAGACGGTAGACAGGGAGCCGTAGACCCGTCCTCCATAATGTCTCACACGACACTGACAGTCTATTCCTCTGGGTAAAATCAAGGGGGTGGCGGCCTTGCCAATTCCTGATATATAAATTCTAATTATTACGCACATTACACTTAAGCAAATGCTCCAACACACTAATAATTTATTATCTCATGTAATTCTACATATTTAGATATTCTAGTCACGAAGTATTGAGCTCTAGGAAGCGTGTAACTTTTAAATTAATGGAATTTAAGTAAAGCCTATGCTTGGCTGTTACCTTTTATATATACGAGGGAACAGGGTATAACTCACTGTCTAACGTAAGTTATTTCCTCTTTTAATTTAAAATAAACCAGATAATTTTTCTGGTGGTAGATAGTTATAGTTTAGAGTATAATATTGAGTTATTAGTAATTAATAGCGAAGCTCAAACAGGTAATTATCATACTCCGCCATCTGGAGTAGTGTTGCCAGAAAGGTGTCATCATCTTACTCACGTAGGCCACTGCCTTAATAATAACTAAATTCATTATTAATTTACGCAAAAGTGGAATATTTTCCACAGTCTGAAAGTCTGCTTGTTAGTAAGGCTTTTCCCGCGCTCTTACACCTGATCATTAATGCAGATTTTGCAGAAAATAAACTCATTGCTATACCATAAAATTGACACGTGTTAATTTGTTTTGGGAGTAATGGAAGGCCAAAATTATGTCTCTATGATTATCCGATTTTCACAGAAGCGTTTTTTATTTTACCAAAACATCAAATATTTAGCATAAGTATGCCTAAAGCAAGAGGCAAATAATCTCTCGTTCGCTCTAGTCCAAAAAAAGTATTCAAGTAGATTGTGAGGCTTTTTCCAGATATTTTTAACTTCAAGAGAGATAGAGCGTTTTAACTGATGCTAGAAACCCATTTTGAGATGTTAAATATAGTTTTAAGATTAGATTTTGTTTGTAGCATCTTTTGAATTTCAGCCTGGAGCATCATAGGAGTATTTTGAACATTCAGAGAACGCTACGGTAAAACCCGGAATTAAGAGCTTGTGTTTAATACGTTCATTATGAAAACTAATTGTTCAATTTAAAATGTTTTTAAATCAATTTATCTCTCACAAATACTAATTGGAATTGTAGTCACGATAAAGAGGCTGAGAATTTAACACTGAAATTCACATCCATTATTTTCCTAAGTATGAGTTGGATGTCTAAACTGATATTACCTTTCCAAGATTTCTTGAATTTCTTCTGTTTCAACCTAATGGCATCCACCTTCGTCTATGGTAATTTGTGGGATTCAGTTTTATTTTATTTTGTCAGATGTTAAAGATGAGGCTACGTCCGTTTCAAGGGCTGGGGACATTTATATATGTTGGTGTGTGTATAAATTAAATATGTGTTGGTGTGAGAGGCACACCAACACACCTCTCGGTGAATATACTCTTGAGTATATTTTGATACTAGGACTATGTTCAGGATTAAAGTATACTTGGTGGTTGGTCAGTAAGGTATTGTGGTGGTCTTAATAACCCTCCAGAGGTTGATAGGTCTTAAGTCCAACACTAAACTTGGTGGTTGGTCAGTAAGGTATTGTGGTGGTCTTAATAACCCTCCAGAGGTTGATAGGTCTTAAGTCCAACACCAAACTTGGTGGTTGGTCAGTAAGGTATTGTGGTGGTCTTAAATAACCCTCCAGAGGTTGATAGGTCTTAAGTCCAACACCAAACTTGGTAGTTGGTCAGTTCGGTCCGTCCTGGACCATTCTCGCAATCGACTTGAGAATGGTCCCAGGACGGACCGAAACGTCGTCGTCCCTTCACTTTCTAGTGTGTGGTTCTGGTCAACATATTTCAGCCACGTTATTGTGACTCATCGTCTGCAAAATCTCTTGTGTTAAAAGTTTCGTATGACAAGATTTGTCATACAAAGTCACTGATATGGATTTGCTTCTCAACATTTTTTGCATTTTAATATCTATAGCACTCAATAAAACGTGAAGATATCTCGTTGTATCCTAGGCAATCATGATATCTATTATGAAGTCTTTACCATATCTGTTATCAAATCCATTGTCACGATTATTATTAAATTAAATATTTTAGTCTATTCTCGTTTCTTGATTCCCTATATGCAAAAACTGCCTTCGAATTGTTTACATTTGTTCTTTTCAAGGGAAATATACAATGACAGTTTACCTGTCTAAGCAACAATTCAAAGTGACAATCAATCATGCCTGCTAAACTAAGCAAGTATACAGTTATATCACTTAAAAGCATTAAGTGTTACTTAAAGCAAAGTCCGGAGACAAGTGACTTTAGCTCTCAGGTATGGAGCTAACGAGTAGAGGTAATTGAACCTCTCAGGTGGTTCGAGACTAGATAGTGGGAGGTAGTTATACACAGTAACTACCAGAGATTGAGATGTCGTGGCAGCAAGGCGTGAAACATCACTTGCAAGAGCTGGCATTCCACTTGGTGGGCCTCAGCTGACCGCTAGGCTGTTTACCTCCTGAATCTGTGGAGGGAAATATGCGTTTGTTGATTGTCATATTACAGTCTAACGTTGCTGTATCTCCTTCGTGTTCCTAGCTGCCTTCGGCTGTTTTGGTTCTGCTGTATATCTTTTTTAATGCTCCAAGCTGTCTTCGGCTGTTTGGTAAATGAGATGTGGGAAGAAACATTCCATATTTATAGTCAAAATTACAGTCTTTGTAGAACTGTATCTCTTTTGTGTTTCAAGTTAAATTTCTTTCTCTTGTTTCAGACACAGGAGATGCTAATGTTGCTGTAGCAATAGTAAATTTATTTCAAGTCTCTCTCTCTCTCTATTTCTTGTGTTTTTGCACAGACTTAATAATTCTCCATGCAGGCGATGAGACACAATAACGTGGCTACAAGTAAGATGACCTAGACCACACACTAGAAGGTAAAGGGACGACGACGTTTCGTCCGTGGACAATTCTCAAGTCGACCTTGAGAATGGTCCCGACGGACGAAACGTCGTCGTCCCTTCACCTTCTAGTGTGTGGTCTAGTCATCTTACTTTAGCACGTTATTGTGTCTCATCGCCTGCATGAGAATTATTAAGTCTGTGCAAAAACACAAGAAATAGAGAGAGAGAGAGACTTGAAATAAATTTACTATTGCTACAGCAACATTAGCATCTCCTGTGTCTGAAACAAGAGAAAGAAATTTAACTTGAAACACAAAAGAGATACAGTTCTACAAAGACTGTAATTTGACTATAAATATGGAATGTTTCTTCCCACCATCTCATTTACCAAACAGCCGAAGACAGCTTGGAGCATTAAAAAAGATATACAGCAGAACCAAACAGCCGAAGGCAGCTAGGAACACGAAGGAGATTACAGCAACGTTAGACTGTAATATGACAATCAACAAACGCATATTTCCCTCCACAGATTCAGGAGGTAAACAGCCTAGCGTCAGCTGAGGCCCACCAAGTGGAATGCCAGCTCTTGCAAGTGATGTTTCACGCCTTGCTGGCCACGACATCTCAATCTCTGGTAGTTACTGTGTATAACTACCTCCCACTATCTAGTCTCGAACCACCTGAGAGGTTCAATTACCTCTACTCGTTAGCTCCATACCTGAGAGCTAAAGTCACTTGTCTCCGGACTTTGCTTTAAGTAACACTTAATGCTTTTAAGTGATATAACTGTATACTTGCTTAGTTTAGCAGGCATGATTGATTGTCACTTTGAATTGTTGCTTAGACAGGTAAACTGTCATTGTATATTTCCCTTGAAAAGAACAAATGTAAACAATTCGAAGGCAGTTTTTGCATATAGGGAATCAAGAAACAGAGAATAGACTAAAATATTTAATTTAATAATAATCGTGACAATGGATTTGATAACAGATATGGTAAAAGACTTCATAATAGATATCATGATTGCCTAGGATACAACGAGATATCTTCACGTTTTATTGAGTGCTATTAGATATTAAAATGCAAAAAATGTTGAGAAGCAAATCCATATCAGTGACTTTTGTATGACAAATCTTGTCATACGAAACCTTTTAACACAAGAGATTTGCAGACGATGAGTCACAATAACGTGGCTGAAATATGTTGACCAGACCACACACTAGAAAGTGAAGGGACGACGACGTTTCGGTCCGTCCTGGACCATTCTCAAGTCGATTGCGAGAATGGTCCAGGACGGACCGAAACTGACCAACTACCAAGTTTGGTGTTGGACTTAAGACCTATCAACCTCTGGAGGGTTATTAAGACCACCACAATACCTTACCTGACCAACCACCAAGTTTGGTGTTGGACTTAAGACCTATCAACCTCTGGAGGGTTATTAAGACCACCACAATACCTTACTGACCAACCACCAAGTTTAGTGTTGGACTTAAGACCTATCAACCTCTGGAGGGTTATTAAGACCACCACAATACCTTACTGACCAACCACCAAGTATACTTTAATCCTGAACATAGTCTAGTATCAAAATATACTCAAGAGTATATTCACCGAGAGGTGTGTTGGTGTGCCTCTCACACCAACACATATTTAATTTATACACACACCAACATATATAAATGTCCCAGCCCTTGAAACGGACGTAGCCTCATCTTTAACATCTGACAAAATAAAATAAAACTGAATCCCACAAATTACCATAGACGAAGGTGGATGCCATTAGGTTGAAACAGAAGAAATTCAAGAAATCTTGGAAAGGTAATATCAGTTTAGACATCCAACTCATACTTAGGAAAATAATGGATGTGAATTTCAGTGTTAAATTCTCAGCCTCTTTATCGTGACTACAATTCCAATTAGTATTTGTGAGAGATAAATTGATTTAAAAACATTTTAAATGAACAATTAGTTTTCATAATGAACGTATTAAACACAAGCTCTTAATTCCGGGTTTTACCGTAGCGTTCTCTGAATGTTCAAAATACTCCTATGATGCTCCAGGCTGAAATTCAAAAGATGCTACAAACAAAATCTAATCTTAAAACTATATTTAACATCTCAAAATGGGTTTCTAGCATCAGTTAAAACGCTCTATCTCTCTTGAAGTTAAAAATATCTGGAAAAAGCCTCACAATCTACTTGAATACTTTTTTGACTAGAGCGAACGAGAGATTATTTGCCTCTTGCTTTAGGCATACTTATGCTAAATATTTGATGTTTTGGTAAAATAAAAAACGCTTCTGTGAAAATCGGATAATCATAGAGACATAATTTTGGCCTTCCATTACTCCCAAAACAAATTAACACGTGTCAATTTTATGGTATAGCAATGAGTTTATTTTCTGCAAAATCTGCATTAATGATCAGGTGTAAGAGCGCGGGAAAGCCTACTAACAAGCAGACTTTCAGACTGTGGAAAATATTCCACTTTTGCGTAAATTAATAATGAATTTAGTTATTATTAAGGCAGTGGCCTACGTGAGTAAGATGATGACACCTTTCTGGCAACACTACTCCAGATGGCGGAGTATGATAATTACCTGTTTGAGCTTCGCTATTAATTACTAATAACTCAATATTATACTCTAAACTATAACTATCTACCACCAGAAAAATTATCTGGTTTATTTTAAATTAAAAGAGGAAATAACTTACGTTAGACAGTGAGTTATACCCTGTTCCCCTCGTATATATAAAAGGTAACAGCCAAGCATAGGCTTTACTTAAATTCCATTAATTTAAAAGTTACACGCTTCCTAGAGCTCAATACTTCGTGACTAGAATATCTAAATATGTAGAATTACATGAGATAATAAATTATTAGTGTGTTGGAGCATTTGCTTAAGTGTAATGTGCGTAATAATTAGAATTTATATATCAGGAATTGGCAAGGCCGCCACCCCCTTGATTTTACCCAGAGGAATAGACTGTCAGTGTCGTGTGAGACATTATGGAGGACGGGTCTACGGCTCCCTGTCTACCGTCTTTACTACGACCTACTGCCATGGTGTTCTATTGTACATGTTCTCTCTGTTAGAGCGACGGTCTAGTTTCATGCTGGTCGGCGTTCAATCCCCGACTGTTCCTAAGTGGTTGGGCACCATTCCTTTCCCACCGTCCCATCCCAAGTCCTTATCCTGACCCCTTCCCAGCGTTATATAGTCGTAGTGGCTTGGTCCATTCTCCTGATAGTTCACTTCCCTTCTCTCTCCCAGCTGAACTGACTGTCCACCTGTTTTTGGACCAGCTGTTGGAGGCCTGGCCTGGGCGACCAGCTGTTGGAGGCCTGGCCTGGGGCGACCAGCTGTTGGAGGCCTGGCCTGGGCGACCAGCTGTTGGAGGCCTGGCCTGGGGCGACCAGCTGTTGGAGGCCTGGCCTGGGGCGACCAGCTGTTGGAGGCCTGGCCTGGGCGACCAGCTGTTGGAGGCCTGGCCTGGGGCGACCAGCTGTTGGAGGCCTGGCCTGGGGGACCAGCTGTTGGAGGCCTGGCCTGGGGGACCAGCTGTTGGAGGCCTGACCTGGGGCGACCAGCTGTTGGAGGCCTGGCCTGGGGACCAGCTGTTGGAGGCCTGGCCTGGGCGACCAGCTGTTGGAGGCCTGACCTGGGGGACCAGCTGTTGGAGGCCTGGCCTGCGGGACCAGCTGTTGGAGGCCTGGCCTGGGGGACCAGCTGTTGGAGGCCTGGCCTGGGGGACCAGCTGTTGGAGGCCTGGCCTGGGGGACCAGCTGTTGGAGGCCTGGCTTGGGGGACCAGCTGTTGGAGGCCTGGCCTGGGGGACCAGCTGTTGGAGGCCTGACCTGGGGCGACCAGCTGTTGGAGGCCTGGCCTGGGGGGACCAGCTGTTGGAGGCCTGGCCTGGGGGACCAGCTGTTGGAGGCCTGGCCTGGGGGACCAGCTGTTGGAGGCCTGGCCTGGGGGACCAGCTGTTGGAGGCCTGACCTGGGGGACCAGCTGTTGGAGGCCTGACCTGGGGGACCAGCTGTTGGAGGCCTGGCCTGGGGGACCAGCTGTTGGAGGCCTGGCCTGGGGGACCAGCTGTTGGAGGCCTGACCTGGGGCGACCAGCTGTTGGAGGCCTGGCCTGGGGGACCAGCTGTTGGAGGCCTGGGGGACCAGCTGTTGGAGGCCTGGCCTGGGGGACCAGCTGTTGGAGGCCTGACCTGGGGGACCAGCTGTTGGAGGCCTGACCTGGGGGACCAGCTGTTGGAGGCCTGGCCTGGGGGACCAGCTGTTGGAGGCCTGGCCTGGGCGACCAGCTGTTGGAGGCCTGGCCTGGGGCGACCAGCTGTTGGAGGCCTGGCCTGGGGCGACCAGCTGTTGGAGGCCTGACCTGGGGCGACCAGCTGTTGAAGGCCTGGCCTGGGGCGACCAGCTGTTGGAGGCCTGGCCTGGGAGACCAGCTGTTGGAGGCCTGGCCTGGGGGACCACCTGTTGGAGGCCTGGCTTGGGGGACCAGCTGTTGGAGGCCTGGCCTGGGGGACCAGCTGTTGGAGGCCTGACCTGGGGCGACCAGCTGTTGGAGGCCTGGCCTGGGGCGACCAGCTGTTGGAGGCCTGGCCTGGGGGACCAGCTGTTGGAGGCCTGGCCTGGGGGACCAGCTGTTGGAGGCCTGGCCTGGGCGACCAGCTGTTGGAGGCCTGGCCTGGGGGACCAGCTGTTGGAGGCCTGACCCTGGGCGACCAGCTGTTGGAGGCCTGGCCTGGGGCGACCAGCTGTTGGAGGCCTGACCTGGGGGACCAGCTGTTGGAGGCCTGGCCTGGGCGACCAGCTGTTGGAGGCCTGGCCTGGGGCGACCAGCTGTTGGAGGCCTGGCCTGGGGCGACCAGCTGTTGGAGGCCTGGCCTGGGGGACCAGCTGTTGGAGGCCTGGCCTGGGAGACCAGCTGTTGGAGGCCTGGCCTGGGGGACCAGCTGTTGGAGGCCTGACCTGTGGGACCAGCTGTTGGAGGCCTGGCCTGGGGGACCAGCTGTTGGAGGCCTGGCCTGGGGCGACCAGCTGTTGGAGGCCTGACCTGGGGGACCAGCTGTTGGAGGCCTGGCCTGGGGGACCAGCTGTTGGAGGCCTGACCTGGGGGACCAGCTGTTGGAGGCCTGGCCTGGGCGACCAGCTGTTGGAGGCCTGGCCTGGGGCGACCAGCTGTTGGAGGCCTGGCCTGGGGCGACCAGCTGTTGGAGGCCTGGCCTGGGGGACCAGCTGTTGGAGGCCTGGCCTGGGCGACCAGCTGTTGGAGGCCTGGCCTGGGGCGACCAGCTGTTGGAGGCCTGGCCTGGGGGACCAGCTGTTGGAGGCCTGGGGGACCAGCTGTTGGAGGCCTGGGGGACCAGCTATTGGAGGCCTGGCCTGGGGGACCAGCTGTTGGAGGCCTGGCCTGGGGCGACCAGCTGTTGGAGGCCTGGCCCGGAGCACTGGAATGTGTCCATGTTGGGTGTTGGAGGCCTGGCCTGGGGCACTGGAATGTGTCCATGTTGGGTGTTGGAGGCCTGGCCTGGGGCACTGGAATGTGTCCATGTTGGGTGTTGGAGGCCTGGCCCGGGGCACTGGAATGTGTCCATGTTGGGTGTTGGAGGCCTGGCCTGGGGCACTGGAATGTGTCCATGTTGGGTGTTGGAGGCCTGGCCTGGGGCACTGGAATGTGTCCATGTTGGGTGTTGGAGGCCTGGCCTGGGGCACTGGAATGTGTCCATGTTGGGTGTTGGAGGCCTGGCCTGGGGCACTGGAATGTGTCCATGTTGGGTGTTGGAGGTCGGACTTGTATTACCTTGTTCAAGAGTGCCGGCCACTCTTTAAGGCACTTCGCCAACAGCTTAAGTATATGTGGTTTACGTAATCTTAGTTTGGACCTCTTGTACCCGTGTATAAACCCGTAACTTTACATACGAATTGGTTAACAAGCAGGAGAATAGTCCACATATGTGAAAAGCCATTATACTAATTCTCATTTTTTATTGTAATGATATAGGCAAATGTGATTAATTTCATCACTATTAATTGCAATAACCCCTTGGAATGCTCAGATTAAAATCTGTGCATTTAACATTATATTTTATAGTATATTTATGTGAGAGCTTCTTGCAGATAAGGTGTCGCAGGCAGCTTCTGGAATCAGTTTCCAGCTGACGTGTAGATTAGGACGTCACTTGAGGATACCTTGAGTACCACCAGCCGCTTGTCCCTCTGGAACAAGACGACTCTACCCAATACACAAGTTTCCCCTGAATGTGGCGGGACTAAACTTACAGGAAAGTCTCATTCTGTCGAGGCTTTAGTAGGTAGTGAGATTAGGTAATGGTAAGTTTTCCAAACTCGCAGACAAGCAGACTGTTCTCATTAACAGGCAGACTTTCACTCAGAGAAGCAGCCTCAACTCATAGATAAGCAGAATTTCGTCGACTAGACGACGTTCACACAAGTAGGCTTTCAGACTCATTCACTACAGCATTTCTTTTGTTGTACAAAAATCGCTCATCTGGAGTTATACCTCAGAACGAGTGTAAGGTTTCAACCCCTCAACCTCTTAACCCTGTACTTTCACTACGTTAACTCGGCCCCCCAACACCACCTTCGACCCCTATCAGACTCTACCCCTAGACTTGAGTAGGAGCGCGAGATACCGAGCATTACTCTCACTTCACTTAATTCTCGACCTTCTCCCGCTAGTGATAACCTAAGTCGGGAGAGTCTAGACAAAGTGACCTGTGTCTTAAGTCATAAATCAGCCGGGAATGGGGGGAGAAAATAGTCAAGCGTCTGCTTCTAGTTGTGCACAAAAAAGCACAATAACGTGATAGATCAACGAGAACACGAGTAGAAGCCATGAGGAATAGATCCTACACACTGGGTTCTCCCAAGTATATGCCCTAACCAACTCGGCCACGACATGCTAAAAGCTATGCAACCTGGGAATCGGTTGAATCATCTTAAGGGTCTTGTGACTTACGGGACTTAAGGTTCTTAAGACTTAAGGGAGCCGGTCGGACAGCACGCTGGACTTGTGGTCCTGAGTTCGATCCCGGGCGCCGGCG
The DNA here is from genome assembly GCF_040958095.1 of Procambarus clarkii. NCBI lineage: Eukaryota > Metazoa > Arthropoda > Malacostraca > Decapoda > Cambaridae > Procambarus > Procambarus clarkii. The sequence goes on from NC_091220.1 coordinate 24,605,076, forward strand.
AGAAACAGAGCAGAGTTTCTTTCACCCTATGCCCCTGTTACCTAGCAGTAAAATAGGTACCTGGGTGTTAGTCAGCTGTCACGGGCTGCTTCCTGGGGGTAGAGGCCTGGTCGAGGACCGGGCCGCGGGGACACTAAAGCCCCGAAATCATCCCAAGATAACCTCTCGTAGGAGATTCAATTGAATCTCGGGTTGCATAGTTTTTAGCATGTCGTGGCAGAGTTGGTTAGGGCGTATACTTGGGAGTACCCAGTGGCTTCTACTAATTTTTCCCGGTTATGTTAGTGGTGTAATAACTGTTAAGTGGTCTAAATAGTAGGCTTGAGAAACTTCAGTTTCCCCTAGTGTTCAATCCGTCTATACAACCTTAATATGTTGCCACAGATGCATCACTGCAGACGATGGGGTCACAATAACGTCGTTTAAGATATGACCAAACCACACACCATATGAGACCGTTTAGGTCCGTCCTGGACCATTCTCACAATCGACTGGATCATTGTCCAGGACGGACCGAAACGTCGTCGTCCCATCATCTTCTGGTGTGTGGTCTGGTCATCATGGATCACTACATTGTGAATTCACTGTATTAAATATAGACTGCTTTACGCTGTTAAATACCTATTCATTACCGGCAGAATTGTAAAGATTTGTTCAAGTATTCATTATTAAAGATTGATTCTGAAAGCCACAGCCTCGTTCATATTAAAAATATATAATTTTATTTTATATAGTTAAATCGTGAATAGAAATGTCATTTCATGCCAGTTTAATGACCGAAGCGCTGTGCTAATATTAATACAGTGCTTTTATGTAATATTCATTTCTTACGGATTCTATACCATTTCATATATCAAACGTATGACTAAAAATAATTGTAACACAAATCAATTCGGAATTTTGGTCTACTTTATCAGTCGGCAATATGAAAGAAAATTTGATAAATGTTGTGGGATATTTGGGGCCTGACTCAATTTATTTAATTATTAAATTAATGAAATCAATTACGAAGGACCACCCACTTTTAAGAAAAGAGGGAAACTAATAAAAAGTGATCATTAGAAACACAAGGAAGAACCAATGTCTATGGATAAATATTATGAAGCATAATCCCTTAAATAATTAATGGGCTGTATAGTTAATTAAATTAAATCAAAGCCTCAAACACCTACATTGGGGGGGGGGGCTATTGCTAGAACGTCATATACGTCTAGGAACTAGTGTGGTTCGTGCACCAGTTCATTGTGTAATAACTAATCTTATGACCAAATTATTAAAGAATCAAAAGACGATTATCACCAGAAATTATAAAGATTATTAGCATTGGAAAATAATCATCAAAATAAACACATATTGTCTCCAGTGTACACGACGAGCATCCTATTAAGTAGAATCGTGACTAAATAACAAGATTTGGAGTAATTAAATGGGTACAAAAAAGTCTTAGCTTTAAGACGATTTCTAAGACATCATTCACGCCTCGTCCTTGTGATCTCCGGAATTCCTCGTAGAAGCACTTTGAGGTGAATAACACGAAGTTAGGTAACAGCTCGTTGACTCCTCACATACGAGCTGTAATTTAAGGGATATTACGTAGCATTGAACTAGGCTACTTGAATCACAATATCCATGAAATATAAATTAAATTTAGTGCGGTACTAACGTTGGATTTGTTGTAGTCGTACGATATAACGACAAGCTGCCCACGGCATATACAATCTCTAATGATGCATCAAAGAAGAACTATATACTTATCAGAGGGTGCAAATTATGCTGTAGCTTGCCGGTATCGCGTCCCAGGCTCAAACTTCCACAATGTCGTACACGTGATTGATAGCTTGGCCTGAATATCGACGCGTTATTAGTTGACCGAGCACTGCAGATCACGTAGAACAATAATAATCCGTTCTGGGTTGAGTACCAGGGTAATTCTTGCTGACAATCTCAACGTCACGTGTCTCAGACTCTGACGCCACGACCTTTGTTGCTCAATTCCGCAACACGAGACTACCACGGCACACACAATGGCGTCTCGATACACAATGGCTTCTCCCTCCTCAACCTCGTCCCGTATTAACCACAGAAATTATTTATCACGAATATTATTATTTCGCGCAATCGTGGTTGAAATACTTTAATAAAGACTGGGTTGTAATTCTAGGGATTTAAATGTTATTACTTTCTCGTCTTATGGTGGTAAACAAGAAATGGAGAAGATTTTAGTTTTCTCCATGGCATTCACGCGTGACGGTAAAATTATTACTCGATAACAATTGTAACTAAAAACTCTCGATTTAGAATTATTTGGGAGTTATGTTATCCATAAATAATAATCACACGGAATATTGATGATTTTAGAGAATCACATTCAATTCTCTAACATACTGGTTACAAATGTGTTTAAATAAGATATAATCTGACGCAATACTGGTGCTTGGTTTCGTAAGAATTCCAGTATCCATATGCAGATATAATAGTTCATGTGAACATTACTGTTAGTGAATTTTAGTAACTACATTAGTTAGTATATTTTAACGAGGCTGGTTAGAGAGGGACACAACCCTCCCTTAAATATCATAAAATCGCTAATGTTTAATAACATTGTCAGAACACAACTGTAGCAAATTTCACCTGCCAACAAGGGGCAAGGGGCCAGCAATATAGAGGGTACAGCAAACAGTAATCAAGACCCCACAAACGGTGAACAATAATCTAGAAACATCACAGAAAGACTTTACGCAGAAAATGATGTCCAAGGAACTGTGGGAGACCTCGAACATAAAGCTAACCAAACACACACAGACTCACACACTGATTCACACACAGACTCACACACAGACTTGGACACAGACTTGGACACAGACATAGACACATACACAGATTCAGACACAGACAGAGACACAGACTGAGACACAGAAACCCAAGACACAGAGGAGACCACACACACACAAAATCGTCGTCCCTTCGTCAAGTGAGACCCAAGAGATTAACCAAAGATATCGATAAATATAACTCCAGAACAATCATCCCATTACCACAATCGGAGAGGGTTACAAGCACACAATCTCACAACGGTTCAGACACATCCCCCCCCCCGAACCAGCCATCAGCACAGCAACAGGAGGGGAACAGACTGTGTAATGAACACGTCAAGAGCCACCCAACTCCACAAGGGGGGACAACAGTCTTAAGAGTTTCAATCCATTCACTAAAAATAACAATGCACAATGGCTTGACTCCGCACAGAGGAATGGAAATCAGCGACTTATATAGACACAGACTCTAGCATACTACTCACTAACATCAACGGGAAAAAGGACAAAATTATGAAGCTATTCAACTACAAAGCTTACCAGGGCAATAGAGTTGGCCAGGCCAGCGACAGACCAGCAACTGTAGTCAAGGGGAAATTGACCACACAAATTCCTTGATAATTTAAGGGAAAACTTCCTGGCCAGTGAACTCCAAACGGCTTAAGACACAAAGTGTATTGGAACGTGTTATAGACAGACGAGGAGTCACAATAACGTGGCAGAAATATGTTGACCAGACCACACACTAGAAGGTGAAGGACCACGACGTTTCAGTCCGTCCTGGACCATTCTGAAGTCCATTGTGATCGACTTGAGTAATCAACATGAGCACAATCAACTTGAGAATGGTCCAGGACGGACCAAAACGTCGTCGTCCCTTCACTGTCTAGTGTGTGGTTTGGTCAACATGTTATACCAACCACCAAGACGGCCCCTTGCTTCCCTATGGCCAGAATCATCTAACTCATCACAAGGAAGAGGTCTGTCTATTTCCTGGGAGATCTAAGAAACACAGGAGACACGGGAGAAACCTTACACAATATAATAAGGAACAGAAATCCTTTCCATTTGGATCCAGGCATCGCAGCTTACGCATCCCAGCAAGGTGAAGGTACGCCAGACAAGGCTATAGCGGCTAACGAGACAGCACTCTCAAACAACTCACCATTTCCTAAACACCCTCAAAGAAAGAGGTCCCCAGGGAACACAAACGAGCACCTACCAACAGCAATGACTATCAACGAACCTAATTCAGAAACCCTTTCATCCTCTCCCTCATCCCAGCCCCTGAATGGTACCTGAATGGTGGTATCCGACCTGGATTGAGAGATTCCTGACTGGATGACTCGGTACAAACACGGCACCAGCTACACACATACTCTTTCCCTTCATCTTCCATCATATAAATGGAATATTCCACCAAGCTACTAACATCTCTCTACCATTAGTCTTCTACCACTAACCCTTCTCCCTTTCCTTCCCGTCCGCTCTCTTCCACGCCCCAACTCTCCTGCAAGCGTCTTCCTCGCACATAACTACGTCCATTCCAGCATGTTTGTAGGGTTTATGTTTTGTTGATAGCCTTGGTTGTCTGAGGCATTTATGAGGACTTAATTAAGCACGAGGAATCCTCTCTCCCTGCCAGGCCTCCTCCTCTCACACCCTGATTCCCCTCCCTCCCTCTCTCCCACCCAGGCTCCGTCTCTTCTAGCCTGTCCCATACTCTCCCAGCTTGACCCACTCTATCTTAGTCCTAGCCCCTCTCCCCCATCCTGGTCCCTCTGTCCCAGCCTGCCTCCTCCCTCCTAGCCCATGTCTACCAGCCTGGCCCCACCCCCTTTCTCTCTCTCCCACTCTGGTCGTCCACTGGCATATATGATCAGCGGCCTGCCAGTCGTGGGCCGCCCAGACCCGTCCCAGGAAAAGGTGGGCCGCTCAGATTCAGCCAGTGGGAGATGGGCCGCCAGAACTCGACCAGCTCCATGCTGAATTAATCTCGCGTGTTCTGTGGCGTGATGATCTAGGTACATTAGCACGCTTCCTGGCGCCGCAAACCTCACTCCAGACGAGAATATCAACAAACATTACCCTTGTTGATGAACTATGCCACATGCATCAATCAATCCTGCATGTTCATAACCCAAATAACATTCATTTTGTTATTACATGGATTACAATGTTCGTTCATTGGTATATTCGTGTTGCACGAGGTATTTTAAGTTATTTCATGCCAGAGTTATTTAAAGACTTTTGATGGAAGGTATTAAGACTAGATACTAATGAGTCTTATAGATTCTCAGGTACCTAGTGTTATGATCCCAGGTAGCCAAAAAACGAGTCTCCCCTTTGAGAATTGTTCTATCAGTACTAACCTGAGTAGAAGGTCAAGGAAATATAGAGGTGAAGATTCACACGTAAAATAACTGGTTAGAGTTGATAAAAAATTTAATATGGTCCGTGAATCAGGATATAGATAAATGACTGGTTATAAGATGTGGAGAGTTTGCTGGAGGCGTGAGGCTCGCTTGAAAGGAGCTTAAGCTCACTTGAGTTGAAGACATCGTGAGGGGAGGGTGTGCTCTGTTTGAGCCCCTGTTAGAGAGGAACCCCTGTTTGATATCCCTTCAAGAGGAAGGAAGTGGACAGACGTCACGACTGAGGAATAAGTTAGGAGGCGTGTCAGTGTTGAGGGGACAGTTAAAGCAGTTCTGTGGGTAGCCTGAGGCGCCCTGAGTGTCGCCGTCCGTCAGAGAGCGCCCTGCAGGAGACCTTTTTGTGGTAAGCACAATTTTAACCGGTTTACAGTGATTGCCTATAGTTGATCATGTGCCCAGCGATCGTAGCAAATGTTTATTGATACATTAGGCTTGTTTTGATAAGGCAGAAGGCCTAGAATAAGAGAGTAAAGATGGAGGAACAGCCTGGAGGGCGGAGCGACATCCATCTGCTCCGAGCGCTGGCAGGTGACTGAGGGGCCAGCCGCCATCTGCCTGAGGGCTGCCAGGCCAGGCGGAGGATGGACCAGCCCAAACGGGGGAGTCCACACTCACAGCATGTAGAGAGCAGAGAGATGTTGGGTGTAAACATATTGTGTGGTTTATTTCGTTTATGTGTTTATAGGGAAACATTTTTATTGACGTGTCGATGGGTTGCAGGTTTGTCTGGGGAAGGACTTGCTGAGAACTTGGAAGCCAGCAGAGAGGGAGTAGTTGATGAGACTTCAAGGTTGTGGAAGGTACTGAGCTCTGTGGGAGAGCAGCCATACAGTGAGGAGCGGGACCTCAAGCTGTGAGAAGATGAGTAGTGGAATTAAGTTTCACATGCTTCTGTGATGCCAGTGGTGAAGCACCATTGTTGCTCAAGGAAGACTTCACGGTGTAGCAGCCTGGAAGAGCTGCGGAGGATCCTGGTAGATAAACCCGGAAAAACCTGAAAATATTATGAGTGTATCGGAGTGTATTTCGAGTGCTGTTGCGTGTATTGAATACTTTTCGAGTGTTTTCGAATGTATTCCAGTGTATGTTAGAGTATGTTGGAGTGTTTTCAAGTGATTTTGAGTGTATCTTCAGTATTTTTTCAATGTATATTAGGTGAATGCTTTTGCTGCAGTATTTTATTAACTACAACAACAACAGCAGCAGCAGCTGTTATTGCTGTTGTTGTTGCCACATGTACGCATCTTCCCTCCTCCCTCTCTCATAAGGTCAGCAAGTATTCCCTTGGACCACATGGCAGGTTAAAATGCGGCTCTCGGCTATGTGGCGAGAGTGGTGGTGGGGGGCTGGGGGTTTGTGGGGGGGGGGGGGGGCTGGAGGAGAGGAGAAGAAGTTATGCCGTGGAGGAGGGGGAGGAGGGAAGGGTGAGGGGGGGGGGATATGTGGGATATATGTGCATGTGGGGTATGTTTGCGAGGACGCATATATTTATATGCAACATACACACCTGATAGATACACACACACACGATATACAAGCGGTAATCATACACAATAAATTTGCAATAAATATACGTTAGTAACAGATAACAATATGCAGACGCTCGCGCGCGCGCACACACACATACGCACAAACGCGCACACACACACATGCCAAAATTATGAGAAGAATCAAGACAGATGATGATAGAGCCTAGAGGACGACCTGGACAAACTGGAGGAATGGTCTAGGAAATGGCTGCTAAACTTCAACTCAGGAAAGTGTAAAGTAATGAAATTAGGCGAAGGGAGCAGAAGGTTGAACACAAGGTACCATCCGGGAGATGAAATCCTGCAAGAGTCAAATAGAGAGAAAGATCTGGGGGTTGATATCACACCGAACCTGTCCCCAGAGGCCCACATCATAAGCATATCATCAGCGGCATATGCTAGACTGGCCAACATAAGAACTGTCTTTAAAAACTTGTGTAAGGTATCGTTCAGGACCTTGTATACCACCTATGTCAGACCAATCCTGGAATATGCAGCTCCTACCTGGAGTCCATACCACGGCAAGCACAATATGAAGCAGGAGAAAATTCAAAGGCATGTCATTAGACTAGTCGCAGAACTAAGAGGCACGAGTTACCAGGAAAGACTGCGTGATTTGCAGCTCACGTCGCTGGAAGACAGAAGAGCTTGGGGAGACATGATCACCAGATACATAATTCCCAGGGGAATTGAATTGAAATGAGGGTATTTGCACAAGGGAACAAAGATGGAAGTTGAGACCAAAATGAGCTACGGAGACATTAGAAATAACTTTTTCAATGCAGTTTGTAGTAAATGGAATGCATTAGGCAGTGATGTGGTGGAAGCTGACTCCATACACAGTTTCAAATATAGATATGATAGAGCCCAATAGGTTTATGAACCTACACACCATTAGACTGACAGTTGAGAGGCGGGACCAAAGAGCCAAAGCTCAACCATATAACACAATCACAAATAACAATCACACTACAAACACACGCATCACAAACACACACAACCATCCGCAACTGGCGACAGTTACAAATGATAAACACGACATACAAACTATTCAACAAATACATTCATCAAACACAAACACACACAAGAACAACAACAACAACACGCTGGATAAATACTTACAATGACATACACTTGTCGCTTTACCCTAATTATGTCCTTCCTCACCTCTGAGAAACATCTGGCCATAAACCTTGACATTCCTGCCATTGTGTCCTTCCTCACCTCTGAGAAACATCTGGCCATAAACCTTGACATTCCTGCCATTATGACCTTCCTCACCTCTGAGAAACATCTGGCCATAAACCTTGACATTCCTGCCATTGTGTCCTTCCTCACCTCTGAGAAACATCTGGCCATAAACCTTGACATTCCTGCCATTGTGTCCTTCCTCACCTCTGAGAAACATCTGGCCATAAACCTTGACATTCCTGCCATTATGACCTTCCTCACCTCTGAGAAACATCTGGCCATAAACCTTGACATTCCTGCCATTATGACCTTCCTCTCCTCTGAGAAACATCTGGCCATAAACCTTGACATTCCTGCCATTATGACCTTCCTCTCATCTGAGAAGCATCTGGCCATAAACCTTGACATTCCTGCCATTATGACCTTCCTCTCCTCTGAGAAACATCTGGCCATAAACCTTGACATTCCTGCCATTATGACCTTCCTCTCCTCTGAGAAACATCTGGCCATAAACCTTGACATTCCTGCCATTATGACCTTCCTCTCCTCTGAGAAACATCTGGCCATAAACCTTGACATTCCTGCCATTATGACCTTCCTCTCCTCTGAGAAACATCTGGCCATAAACCTTGACATTCCTGCCATTATGACCTTCCTCTCCTCTGAGAAACATCTGGCCATAAACCTTGACATTCCTGCCATTATGACCTTCCTCACCTCTGAGAAACATCTGGCCATAAACCTTGACATTCCTGCCATTAAAAACACTCTTTTATTGTTTATCATTTTATATTATTTTTGTGGTCATGAAAAATTATATTTTAAAATATTTCGCTTTGAAGCTGGAGACTAATTGTATAGAATTGTTAAAGTGGCATACACGGCTGGGGATTGTTTTTGTGTCATTGTCCTTGTTTTGTCATTGTCCTTGTTTTGTGTCATTGTCCTTGTTTTGTGTCATTGTCCTTGTTTTGTGTCATTGTCCTTGTTTTTGTGTCATTGTCCTTGTTTTGTGTCATTGTCCTTGTTTTGTGTCATTGTCCTTGTTTTGTGTCATTGTCCTTGTTTTGTGTCATTGTCCTTGTTTTGTGTCATTGTCCTTGTTTTGTGTCATTGTCCTTGTTTTGTGTCATTGTCCTTGTTTTGTGTCATTGTCCTTGTTTTGTGTCATTGTCCTTGTTTTGTGTCATTGTCCTTGTTTTGTGTCATTGTCCTTGTTTTTGTGTCATTGTCTGTGTGGGAAGACGACAAAAACGTCGATTTTTATTCTTTGTTTGGCTTTCTTTGTGTAGTTTGTTCATGTTAGTGACAAAATACACACAGACACATTGAGCTTCATGTATATATATACTGTACATTGAACGACATTTGAAAGGCGGGGTCCAAGAGCTAAAAGCTGGATCAACTAAGCAGAAATTATGAACAAAAAAGTTAATAAACATTCACAAACACGAATATATGAACACACACATACGCACAATTAGGTAAACACACACACACACACACACACACACACACACACACACACACACACACACACACACACACACACACACATCACGGAGGTTTTTGCATTGTTTTATGCGCAGGAAATATTTCTGGCGGGTAGTGAACGGTCTCACAAGTTTTAAGAAACATTTACCGAGACAAGGAGAGGATGTTCCTCCTCTCTACTTAAGTGTTTTACTGTGTTGCTGCAGTGGTGGTGAGTGCTCCTGCTGCTGAGTGAGGGAGAGAGGGAGGGAGGGAGAGTGAGGGAGGGAGGGAGGGAGAGAGAGAGAGAGAGAGAGGAACAGTAACATTACAATGAGTAGTTGGACAGTAACATTACATTGAATGATTGGACAATCATTATACAGTGAATGGTTGGACAATCATTATACAGTGAATGGTTGGACAATTACATTACAATGAGTGGATGGCAAATAACATTACAATGATTTGTTGGTCAAGAACATTGCAATGAGTGGTTGGACAATAACATTATAACGAGTTATATATAATATATATATATATATATATATATATATATATATATATATATATATATATATATATATATATATATATATATATATTAGTATATTTTGGTAGCAGTCTTTCCTGTAGACATATATTATTAAATATGACCGAAAAAGTAAGATTAATAATTCTAACACGAATTTTCTCAATCTTTCGTACATTTCTTTTCACTGTTGGAGGTAAATCAAAAATCAATTCTCCAAAATTCATTTTTATTTCTAGTCTGACGCGACACGAACGCGTTACGTAAAACTTATTACATTTTCAAAGACTTTAGTTTACAAATACACAACTGAATAGAACTTACGCATCTCCGATTTTATATCTACATTTGAGTGAGGTGGAAGGGGTGATGTGGCATTAATCAACACAAGACAGAACAAGAGGTGGCATTAATAGGGTATTAATTTCATCAACACAAGACAGAACAAGGGGTGGCATTAATAGGGTATTAATTTCATCAACACAAGACAGAACACGAAACAATGGGTATTGAATAGAAGTGTTTGTAGAAAGCCTATTGGTCCATATTTCTTGATGCTTCTATATTGGAGCGGAGTCTTGAGGTGGGTAGAATATAGTTGTGCAATAATTGGCTGTTGATTGCAGGTGTTGACTTCTTGATGTGTAGTGCCTCGCAAACGTCAAGCCGCCTGCTATCGCTGTATCTATCGATGATTCTGTGTTGTTTACTAGGATTTCTCTGGCGATGGTTTGGTTGTGGGAAGAGATTATATGTTCCTTAATGGAGCCCTGTTGCTTATGCATCGTTAAACGCCTAGAAAGAGATGTTGTTGTCTTGCCTATATACTGGGTTTTTTGGAGCTTACAGTCCCCAAGAGGGCATTTGAAGGCATAGACGACGTTAGTCTCTTTTAAAGCGTTCTGTTTTGTGTCTGGAGAGTTTCTCATGAGTAGGCTGGCCGTTTTTCTGGTTTTATAGTAAATCGTCAGTTGTATCCTCTGATTTTTGTCTGTAGGGATAACGTTTCTATTAACAATATCTTTCAGGACCCTTTCCTCCATTTTATGAGCTGTGGAAAAGAAGTTCCTGTAAAATAGTCTAATAGGGGGTATAGGTGTTGTGTTAGTTGTCTCTTCAGAGGTTGCATGGCTTTTCACTTTCCTTCTTATGATGTCTTCGACGAAACCATTGGAGAAGCCATTGTTGACTAGGACCTGCCTTACCCTACAGAGTTCTTCGTCGACTTGCTTCCATTCTGAGCTGTGGCTGAGAGCACGGTCGACATATGCGTTAACAACACTCCTCTTGTACCTGTCTGGGCAGTCGCTGTTGGCATTTAGGCACATTCCTATGTTCGTTATACGTTCGTTAACGAACATAGGAATGTGCCTAAATGCCAACAGCGACTGCCCAGACAGGTACAAGAGGAGTGTTGTTAACGCATATGTCGACCGTGCTCTCAGCCACAGCTCAGAATGGAAGCAAGTCGACGAAGAACTCTGTAGGGTAAGGCAGGTCCTAGTCAACAACAGCTTCTCCAATGGTTTCGTCGAAGACATCATAAGAAGGAAAGTGAAAAGCCATGCAACCTCTGAAGAGACAACTAACACAACACCTATACCCCCTATTAGACTATTTTACAGGAACTTCTTTTCCACAGCTCATAAAATGGAGGAAAGGGTCCTGAAAGATATTGTTAATAGAAACGTTATCCCTACAGACAAAAATCAGAGGATACAACTGGCGATTTACTATAAAACCAGAAAAACGGCCAGCCTACTCATGAGAAACTCTCCAGACACAAAACAGAACGCTTTAAAAGAGACTAACGTCGTCTATGCCTTCAAATGCCCTCTTGGGGACTGTAAGCTCCAAAAAACCCAGTATATAGGCAAGACAACAACATCTCTTTCTAGGCGTTTAACGATGCATAAGCAACAGGGCTCCATTAAGGAACATATAATCTCTTCCCACAACCAAACCATCGCCAGAGAAATCCTAGTAAACAACACAGAATCATCGATAGATACAGCGATAGCAGGCGGCTTGACGTTTGCGAGGCACTACACATCAAGAAGTCAACACCTGCAATCAACAGCCAATTATTGCACAACTATATTCTACCCACCTCAAGACTCCGCTCCAATATAGAAGCATCAAGAAATATGGACCAATAGGCTTTCTACAAACACTTCTATTCAATACCCATTGTTTCGTGTTCTGTCTTGTGTTGATGAAATTAATACCCTATTAATGCCACCCCTTGTTCTGTCTTGTGTTGATGAAATTAATGCCCTATTAATGTCACCTCTTGTTCTGTCTTGTGTTGATGAAATTAATACCCTATTAATGCCACCTCTTGTTCTGTCTTGTGTTGATTAATGCCACATCACCCCTTCCACCTCACTCAAATGTAGATATAAAATCGGAGATGCGTAAGTTCTATTCAGTTATATATGTATATATATATATGAAATGTCCGCATAAAGGTAAGAATTTTATCTTTCGAAGTATATAGAGAATTAATGATGAAGCAAATGCTCCTTTTTTGATAAAATTCTTATTCAAGATTCAAAAGTTATGAATTTCCGTTTTCTTTGAGGGGAACACCTCAGATCTTCAGGGCCAAGCGTGACAGATTACTCTGTTGTCACTTTTACTTAACTGGCGATTACTTTGGGGAGTAGGAGACGGAAAACGGGGCGAAGGAAGGAAGGAACTGAGTTAGGAAGAAGAAGAGATCGAGAGGGGAAAGGATAGAGACTGAGGGATAAAGGATAGTCATTGGTTACATGATGACTATTTAGTTTTGTGTTTAAATAACTACAATATGCTACACTGCACTTATAGGCAAGCACTAACAGGTGGGAGGTGACGTAGTATCGTGCGGATATGAGCTGGTCCCAGCGCTACGAGAAGGGTCTAAGACCTGGGAAATTATTTACCTCTCTATGGCATCGCTACGCTTTCAACAAACTTAACTTAACCTATCCTAACCCATCGTAACTTAGACCAACCCAACCTAACTTAACCCGTCCCACTCACCCCCGCTAGTGATTTGGTCTGTGTTCCAGTCCTTGCCATATAGGATTGACTGGGTACCAATCCTTTATTATTCACCTCTGTTCACCCAGCAGTAATTCACCCAGAACATACGTACACTTCCTGTAGGTAGTGTACACACATTATCTGCCCATAGTACATGTACATTGTTATTGTTGTGATGGCTGGTTGGTGTGTGTTGTGATGGCTGGTTGGTTTTTGTTGTGATGGCTGGTTGGTGTGTGTTGTGATGGCTGGTTGGTGTGTGTTGTGATGGCTGGTTGGTGTGTGTTGTGATGGCTGGTTGGTGTGTGTTGTGATGGCTGGTTGGTGTTTGTTGTGATGGCTGGTTGGTGTGTGTTGTGATGGCGGGTTGGTGTGTGTTGTGATGGCTGGTTGGTGTTTGTTGTGATGGCTGGTTGGTGTGTGTTGTGATGGCTGGTTGGTGTTTGTTGTGATAGCTGGTTGGTGTGTGTTGTGATGGCTGGTTGGTGTGTGTTGTGATGGCTGGTTGGTGTGTGTTGTGATGGCTGGTTGGTGTGTGTTGTGATGGCTGGTTGGTGTGTGTTGTGATGGCTGGTTGGTGTTTGTTGTGATGGCTGGTTGGTGTGTGTTGTGATGGCGGGTTGGTGTGTGTTGTGATGGCTGGTTGGTGTGAGTTGTGATGGCTGGTTGGTGTGTGTTGTGATGGCTGGTTGGTGTTTGTTGTGATGGCTGGTTGGTGTGTGTTGTGATGGCTGGTTGGTGTGTGTTGTGATGGCTGGTTGGTGTGTGTTGTGATGGCTGGTTGGTGTGAGTTGTGATGGCTGGTTGGTGTGTGTTGTGATGGCTGGTTGGTGTGTGTTGTGATGGCTGGTTGGTGTGTGTTGTGATGGCTGGTTGGTGTGTGTTGTGATGGCTGGTTGGTGTGTGTTGTGATGGCTGGTTGGTGTGTGTTGTGATGGCTGGTTGGTGTGTGTTGTGATGGCTGGTTGGTGTGTGTTGTGATGGCTGGTTGGTGTTGAGTAATTATGTATGTGAGGTAGTTGTAAGTCGTATATCAGCTGTGACAGGTATACTGATGCGGTATATCAGCTGTGACAGGTATACTGATGCGGTATATCAGCTGTGACAGGTATACTGATGCGGTATATCAGCTGTGACAGGTATACTGATGCGGTATATCAGCTGTGACAGGTATAACGATGTGGTGGGGATTGAACAGTAAATAACACCAATCTTACCCGAGCAGAGCGAGATACACAATATAGGATTGTTGACACTATGCCTACTCTTGTTTTATTATTATTTTATATATATTTTGTAATATATATGACCATTGAAATTGAGCTTGTTGTCAGTGGGAACACCAAAGAGAGTTTGTTCAGCTCTGCTCGCAGTCTGGAGAATGTTTTTTTCTATTAAACAAATTAGCTTATTTCAAAATATTCTTTAACATGTTGACCAGACCACACACTAGAAAGTGAAGGGACGACGACGTTTCGGTCCATCCCGGACCATTCTCAAGTCGATTATGTTATTTAACATGTTTTTTCAATGTTAAGTGTGAGTTTGGTAGTAGATAGTCACATGTGGACTGTTGGGTATTCACTGTGTCGGAATATCTGGGTAAACGATTCAGAAAATGTAGAGTGTATCCTCAGGAAATATTCCAGGCTTCAGGTGTGGCCTGGAATGTGGGAATACATCACTGACAGACAGGTATATATACTAGAGATGAGTGGACTAGGTATATACACTCCCTTGTGTTAATTGGCAGGGTGGGAGAAGTTAACAAAAATGGTTATTCAGGTTAATTAACGTCAAATACCTTTACGAAAGTCAACAAAATCCACTACGGGGTTCACTAATTTTTTGCCCAAGGGTTTCGTATATCATATTAATCCCATTTACAGGCCATAGTTGTTGATATTAGTGAAGCCTCCACTTTTATGGATTGGGATTACTACACCTTTTTTTTAACAAAATCAGGAAGGCTCAGAATCCTTGTGATTCAACCCCGGTCCCATAACACTTGAGATATTTTATGTTTAGAAATGTGAAATGATATTTCCAGCGACTCACAAAAGATGGTCTGGGTTCTTTGTGAGAGAAGATGGTCTCTTGCAGCCGGCTAGTCCCATCACCGCCCCTTCTGGCGGTGGAGTGGGGAATGGGGAGGGTGATGGGGCTAGAGGGGGGGGGGGAAGAAGCGGTGAGGACGAGGATAGTAACGGAGTGAAAGAGGATGATAATAATGGTGGTGTGGGATGGGATGGGATGGGGAGGGTAGAAGTGGTGATGAAATCCTATAGGTGATTTCTTAAGCTTGGAGGGATGGGGGTACAGGGGCTCTACCCCCCCCCCCTGTTTCCCCAAGTGTGGGGGGGGGGGGAGGCAGGGGCTGTACCCCTATCCACGGGGTACAGTGAGGTACAGGGACTGTTTCCCTCTGAACCCCCAAGGGAGGGGGGACATGCCATGGTTTACAGGACTCGGGGCAAGAGGGTGACAACCCAGACTGGCAGTAAGGGTGTTTGTCAACTACCTATACCGTGGGAAGCAGACCCATGCAGCGTCCAGAACTCAGCCAAATTTTCCTGGGGGGTCACCATCTCTCTCTCTAGTGGCCCCGACGAGGACAGAAAGCCGGCGGCTTGTCCATGGTTCTATTTCCGCGTGACACAAACATGTTGGTAAAGGTTTTCTTTCACGTCATACAGCTATTCACCTAGCAGTAATTGGTACCAAGGAGTTAGCAAACTGTTGTGGGTGGCATCGTGGTAAATGTCGTCAGTAGTTGGCCCAAGGGACATCAGTACCCTGATAAGCATCTGATAAATGTCTCCCCCTAGTCTCACACACTAACCAAATACACTAACCAAAACATACTCTCCCTCCCCCCCTCTTTCCCATCCTACCATCCCTCCCTCCCTACCCCCAACCCCCCCTCCCCCCTCCAAACAGCCTCCAACTCCTCCCTGTCTCCCATTACCACTTCCGAGCTTTTATCAGTCTTTCCTGTGTCTCTCTTCCAGT
This sequence comes from Procambarus clarkii, assembly GCF_040958095.1. Lineage (NCBI taxonomy): Eukaryota > Metazoa > Arthropoda > Malacostraca > Decapoda > Cambaridae > Procambarus > Procambarus clarkii. The sequence goes on from NC_091220.1 coordinate 24,621,091, forward strand.
ATATGTTAAGATTGTTTGGTAAGACCTTTTAAAGTATTTGTATTTCATCCATTTAACTCTTTATAATCATGTTAACTTATCTGTATAGCCAATTTAATTTCCTTGTATATTCAGATTAATTAAACTTTTTAACTAATTTAAGTTCTCTTTATAGCCAATTTATGTTCTTTTAAGTCTTAACATAACTTATTTTAATCGACAATTTAACTATTTTTTATTGCTAATGTAACATTTCTTTGTTAATGGTGAAATTAACTTGGATTAACAGTAAATTTAACTAAAGTTGAAAGACAATTTAATTTGTCATTCCGTTTAACCTTTATCAATAGAGAATTTAACTCGTAATCTTAGCCAATTTAGCGTCTGGTTATTGACAATTTAAGTTCTCACTGAATGATTTATAAATCAATGGTTCAACCTATTTTAACCACCACATCCGACCCTACTCACAACACATAACTCTTTGTGAGTGATGGTCTCTGGAACTGTTTGGTGACCCTGGATGGGTAGGTGTGTGTGTCTGTGTTGTGTTTGTCTCTTGTTTGTGTTCTGTTTGTGTCTTGTTTGTGTTCTGTTTGTCTCTTGTTTGTGTTCTGTTTGTCTCTTGTTTGTGTTCTGTGTCTTGTTTGTGTTCTGTTTGTGTCCTGTTTGTGTCTTGTTCGTGTTCGGTTTGTGTTCTGTTTGTGTCTTGTTTGTGTATGTTTGTATTTACAGCTCTTTGCTGTTGTTTGTATATTCGCCTGTTTGTATATGTATTCTTGATTGTGCTGTTAAGCCAGCATGGTGTTGTTTACCGGCATATACTTATGTTGATCTTGGGCATTTACAAACACAGATAAACACAAAACAAACAAATTTGCAGGAAAAGTTGGTGGCAAACAAAACAAAAACAAAGAAATGACAGATAAAGACTCATAGACAGCGACAAATGTAAACAAAATAATATCCCAAATGGGCCAGAGAAAAACACAAACAAACACACACAAACAATCGATAAAACAAACAGATTTTCCTCCTGGAATCTCTGGCAAACGTCAAAAGGGGAAACAGAAAACGGGAACTTTGTTTCAGGTCTAACTTCTACATTTTTAAATAGATACCGAGACTGTTTTTAATTGGTCATGGCAATCAGAGAATATCGACGTCATCGCTCTCCATTTTCTTTTCTCCGGCAGGACAAAAAAATTTGACGCCGGATCACGAAGATTTAATTTGACGTTTTTTTGGGTCTCAAATAAAGGGTATGCAAATGAGGAGAAAGTTAATGTTTAGCTCAACCCCTCGGAGTATCTCGTGAGTAATGGTGAATATGTCTCAACCTTTATGTCGTGGGGAATGGCACTGTATTAATGCTATAACTCACATGGGGGGGGAGAGAGAGAGAGAGAGAGAGAGAGAGAGAGAGAGAGAGAGAGAGAGAGAGAGAGAGAGAGAGAGAGAGAGAGAGAGAGAGAGAGAGAGAGAGAGTGTGAGAGAGTGAGAGAGAGAGTGAGAGAGAGTGAGAGAGAGTGAGAGAGAGAGAGAGAGAGAGAGAGAGAGAGAGAGAGAGAGAGAGAGTGTGTGAGAGAGAGAGTGAGAGAGAGTGAGAGAGAGTGAGAGAGAGAGAGAGAGAGAGTGAGAGAGAGTGAGAGAGAGTGAGAGAGAGTGAGAGAGAGAGAGAGAGAGAGAGTGAGAGAGAGTGAGAGAGAGTGAGAGAGAGTGAGAGAGTGAGAGAGAGAGAGAGAGTGAGAGAGAGTGAGAGAGAGTGAGAGAGAGAGTGAGAGAGAGTGAGAGAGAGTGAGTGAGAGAGAGTGAGAGAGAGAGAGAGAGAGAGTGAGAGAGAGTGAGAGAGAGTGAGTGAGAGAGAGTGAGAGAGAGTGAGTGAGAGAGAGTGAGAGAGAGTGAGAGAGAGAGAGAGAGAGAGAGAGAGAGAGAGAGAGAGAGAGAGAGAGAGAGAGAGAGAGAGAGAGAGAGAGAGAGAGAGAGAGAGAGAGAGAGAGAAAGAGAGAAAGAGTCATACTCGCTATATTTTACTGTATTCTTAGTGTCTGAATCATTCACGCTGATTCAGACACAAACGTTTCAGTGACGTTCTCACATTTGATTCTGAAAAATCAAACCGCCGGGTAAACAGTCTTAACTCTACAGCCATTACTGTTGGTTTCCTGTTGTTGGCAACAGGAAGCCTGCTTGGCTCTTCCTAGCGTCCCCAACTACTCGTACTTATCCTGGGATGCAACCCACGATTACTGCCTAACTACCACAGAGGGAACAGCAGCATCAGGTGAAAGATTTTTGTTTACCCACCCCCTCCAATGATTATTTACACAAGTAAATTATTTAATGCCTCGTTTTGTTATCAGGCGACTTGGGAGATAGTTTAATTAGATCAATAATTAAATAAATATGTTCGTGGAGGCTGAGGTACTAAATATGGTAAGGAGACGAGACTGAAGGAGTTTCCTTATATTTCGTATCGTAGCCAGTCTTGCTGACCGGAACCGGAGACGTCGTCTCGACGTATTGAAACCTAAAGCTACAGCAATAAATAATCGTATTGATTGAGGAGAATTAATTATAATTAAATAATTGTATTAAATATGCGAGACAAATTAAAAAAAATATTCATTATCATAAAAAAAGAGATAATTGAAACAAAAAAATAGGTCCAATATATGCATAGTTCAGGGCTAATGTTCATGATGTTATTCTTATATGTTGAATTGATATAGTTATATGCCTTTCAATCATTCAGCTCGAGGCTAATGTTGTTGTGTTCAGCACCTCCACTACAAGACCCCAAGTCTCTTAAACGACAAAATAATGCATTCGAGGCCAGTCTTTTTGTGACACTGGGGTGACACAGGGGGGTGACACTGGGGGGTGACACTGGGGGTGACACTGGGGGTGACACTGGGGGGTGACACTGGGGGTGACACTGGGGGGGTGACACTGGAGGGTGGCACTGGGGGGTGACACTGGGGGTGACACTGGGGGGTGACACTGGGGGTGACACTGGGGGGGTGACACTGGAGGGTGGCACTGGGGGGTGACACTTGGGGTGACACTGGGGGGTGACACTGGGGGGTGGCACTGGGGGGTGACACTGGAAGGTGGCACTGGGGGGTGACACTGGAGGGTGGCACTGGGGGTGACACAGGGGGGGTAACACTGGGGGGTGACACTGGAGGGTGGCACTGGGGGTGACACAGGGGGGGTAACACTGGGGGGTGACACTGGAGGGTGGCACTGGGGGTGACACAGGGGGGTAACACTGGGGGGTGACACTTGGGGTGACACTGGGGGGTGACACTGGGGGGTGACACTGGGGGTGACACAGGGGGGGTAACACTGGGGGGTGACACTGGGGGGTGACACTTGGGGTGACACAGGGGGGGTAACACTGGGGGGTGACACTTGGGGTGACACTTGGGGTGACACTGGGGGGTGGCACTGGGGGGGGGTGACACTATAACTATGCTGCTTTAAAAAAAATTCCTACGCCTATACCGATAATACAGCTCATCATAGTAATTACAAAGGGATCAGTTAGACGCATCCATTAACACGTACACCTACGCTAAGGTCTACGTAGACCTACGCTAATTTGTAATCAACATTTTTTTTGGGTGGTAATGGGGATTATACCCACATTTCTAAATACGACCAGCGTATCAAATGAAGTGTATGGCACGTTCTGCAGTGTATGGCCAGTGCACGTTCACCAGTGTATGGCCAGTGTACGTTCACCAGTGTATGGCCAGTGTACGTTCACCAGTGTATGGCCAGTGTACGTTCACCAGTGTATGGCCAGTGCACGTTCACCAGTGTATGGCCAGTGTACGTTCACCAGTGTATGGCCAGTGCACGTTCACCAGTGTATGGCCAGTGTACGTTCACCAGTGTATGGCCAGTGTACGTTCACCAGTGTATGGCCAGTGCACGTTCACCAGTGTATGGCCAGTGTACGTTCACCAGTGTATGGCCAGTGTACGTTCACCAGTGTATGGCCAGTGCACGTTCACCAGTGTATGGCCAGTGTACGTTCACCAGTGTATGGCCAGTGCACGTTCACCAGTGTATGGCCAGTGTACGTTCACCAGTGTATGGCCAGTGTACGTTCACCAGTGTATGGCCAGTGCACGTTCACCAGTGTATGGCCAGTGTACGTTCACCAGTGTACGTTCACCAGTGTATGGCCAGTGCACGTTCACCAGTGTATGGCCAGTGTACGTTCACCAGTGTATGGCCAGTGCACGTTCACCAGTGTATGGCCAGTGTACGTTCACCAGTGTACGTTCACCAGTGTATGGCCAGTGCACGTTCACCAGTGTATGGCCAGTGTACGTTCACCAGTGTATGGCCAGTGTACGTTCACCAGTGTATGGCCAGTGTACGTTCACCAGTGTATGGCCAGTGCACGTTCACCAGTGTATGGCCAGTGTACGTTCACCAGTGTACGTTCACCAGTGTATGGCCAGTGCACGTTCACCAGTGTATGGCCAGTGCACGTTCACCAGTGTATGGCCAGTGCACGTTCACCAGTGTATGGCCAGTGTACGTTCACCAGTGTATGGCACCACCAACATATATGGGTTAGATCAATTCCGTTCTATAGTCAACATTACATAATGATTTCACTGCTTGGCTTACAGGGGCGTTTGTAATGGATTCGGGGAAGTGTAACTTACTGCCATTCTCATATATCTTGATCCTTTCCTCAACAAATTCTGGGAGCCAGACAACGCAAAGCCACAAAATACCATTGAAGAACACAGGAGGATTGAACTCTAATGTGGCGGCTCCAATAAAATTACTACACATTTGATCAAACGTTTGATGGCTTCCTATAAACACTAAACTTAAAATAATTTATGGACAGAACTTTGATCTGAATGCGTTGGAGTTTCAGTACTTTATCTATCAACATAGAACTTAGAAGATGGAACAAAGACTTACAAGATGATAATTAAGGTTTAAAGTCTCTGGTCAAGGTACTGAACCTCATCAACATACCTGTAACAGAATTAATCAGTAATATACTAAATAAAAACATAATTTAGAAAATCAACTCCAAATATAAGTTACTTAACACAGTAGACAGAAGCTTCATGACAAATGTTTGAGCATAAAAATTACACTTAAAATTAAGGTTGTTTTCTTTAAATAAAAGTTTAATTAATTCACTAATGGTGGATGCAGGTAAATCTAAATTAAATTGAATAGTTTTTTGAAGATAATTTCCAATAAATCATCCACAGAATCATTGTAAACAGAGCTGTTTCGTTAAACCTCACAACGTCCCAGAACTAAAAGGCATGAGTTACGAGGAAAGGCTGCGTGAAATGCATGAAATGGGATTTCGAGTGTCTCCCGACACTAGAAGACAGTAAGGGAGACATGATCACTACCTACAAAATTCTCAGAGGAATTGACAGGGAAGATAAAGATAAACTGTTTAACACTGGTGGTATGCGAACAAGTGGACACAAGAGGAAACTTAGTACCCAAATGAGCCACAGGAACGTTAGAAAGAACTTTTTCAGTGTCAGAGTAGTTAACAGATGGAATGTATTAGGCAGTGATGTGGTGGAGGCTGACCCTATACACAGTTTCAAGTGTAGATATGATAGAGCCCAATAGGCCCAGGAATCTGTACACTAGTTGATTGACAGTTGAGAGGCGGGGACCAAAGAGCCGGAGCTCAACCTCCGCAAGGACAACTAGGTGAGTTCATTTAAAATCTAGGCCTACCCTCGACCTTTCTATGAGCGTCACGTACCCGAAACCATTCCCTCTGCCAGCAGTCAGGATTAGCCATCTTATTCAGATTGGTGCCTGTACACCAAACAGTCTACTGTTGCCTCTACACCAAGCACAATGGTGTCTGGTGTGGAGTGTATACAGTTTACCATGCTACCCCACGCCTGACACTCTCCCTTCTATACCTGTACCCACTCTCTTTCTCTCTCTCTCGAGTGCCCAATTCTCTCTTACTCTCTCACTCTCTCTCTGCTCCTACGTCTTCTTCCTCTTCCTTTCTCTCCTTCCCTCTTCCTTTCCTACATGTATCCAGACCTGTTCATTATAATTTTCTGCTCGAGAGAAAAATGATGAGTCTTACTGAAAGGAGCTCCCCCTCCATGACCCCTGGCTGGGAGGGGTGTGGAATGGGACAAGATTGTGTTTACCCTCCCTCTCTCCCCTATATCATACATTTTTATTTATCAATCTTATCTCTCTATTCCTTAATTCGGAGACATGCTCATGTGATGCTTTAACAGGCGTCCAACCCACCCTGAAAATTAAGCATTTATTCTGCAATGCAGTTATATAACAATGCAACTTGACCCCAATATATATACTTATTTCACAATGTCATTATATGCAGTTAGTGCTCAGCTTTAGAGCAAAATGCAGGTCTATAACAATGTACCTATACATCTAAATACTCTTATTTTATGTCCAAAATAAACCATGTGGAACCTGTCAAACTTCTTTGAGTATTGAATAATATTAAACTGTAACTATTGGCGGAGAATTTCACAAATGCGACGCTAACTGCACTATTTCGTACTCCTGAGTAGAGCAGTTACCAACCAGTCCTGGAGTATGCGGGCCCAGCATGGATCCCGTACCTTGTCACACACAGGGGGAAGTTGGAAAGAGTTCAGAGGTATGCCACTAGGCTAGTTCCAGAACTAAGAGGCATGAGTAATGAGGAAAGGCTGCGTGAAATGCCCCTCACGACACTGGAAGACAGAAGAGTAAGGGGAGACATGATCACTACCTACACAATTCTCAGAGGAATTGACAGGGTAAATAAGGAAAAACTGTTTAACACTGATGGTACGCGAACAAGGGGACACAGGTGGAAACTGAGTACCCAAATGAGCCACAGTGACGTTAGAAAGAACTTTTTCAGTGTCAGAGTAGTTAACAGGTGGAATGTATTAGGCAGTGATGTGGTGGAGGCTGACTCCATACACAGTTTATAATGTAGATATGATAGAGCCCAATAGGCTCAGGAATATGTACACCAGTTGATTGACAGTTGAGAGGCGGGACCAAAGAGCCAAAGCTCAACCCCCGCAAGCACAACTAGGTGAGTACACACACACACACGGTGGGCCACGCCCATCCCTCAGGTGGGCCACGCCCATCCCTCAGGTGGGCCACGCCCATCCCTCAGGTGAGCCACGCCCATCCCTCAGGTGAGCCACGCCCATCCCTCAGGTGAGCCACGCCCATCCCTCAGGTGAGCCACGCCCATCCCTCAGGTGGGCCACGCCCATCCCTCAGGTGAGCCACGCCCATCCCTCAGGTGAGCCACGCCCATCCCTCAGGTGGACCACGCCCATCCCTCAGGTGAGCCACGCCCATCCCTCAGGTGAGCCACGCCCATCCCTCAGGTGAGCCACGCCCATCCCTCAGGTGAGCCACGCCCATCCCTCAGGTGGACCACGCCCATCCCTCAGGTGAGCCACGCCCATCCCTCAGGTGGACCACGCCCATCCCTCAGGTGAGCCACGCCCATCCCTCAGGTGAGCCACGCCCATCCCTCAGGTGGACCACGCCCATCCCTCAGGTGAGCCACGCCCATCCCTCAGGTGAGCCACGCCCATCCCTCAGGTGGGCCACGCCCATCCCTCAGGTGGGCCACGCCCATCCCTCAGGTGGGCCACGCCCATCCCTCAGGTGGGCCACGCCCCACCCTTCACTTGGACGGTCGGGGATTGAACGCCGACCTGCATGAAGGCAGACCGTCGCTCTACCGTCCAGCCCATCAGGTTACCCTGGGCTCCTGGTGGGGTTCACATACACTATTTTCCCACACCCCGAACACCTTGTTGAGGCAGGGTGGGGGCTTTGGTGGCTGGGAGCCGCTCATCCACTATACTGTTGCCTCAAAGAAGGAATTTTGGGCCTTTTTGGTGTTCATTAGAGTTAAATCTCGCTCCGTGCAGTCGTTACTGCAAATCACCTTCTACCAGCTGTCTTTGTCAATCGAAAAGATCACCATAGTTCCGTACACAAGCCCGGTAATTAGGCCCAACACGGTTAAGACCTTCATAATCTTCCACAAGACACAATGTACCCACCAAAGGCCTCTTCTCACGGTGGCAAGGAAGCGTTTATTGTTGGTGTGCGGGGAGGTGGAGAGCCCGTGGGTGAACCCTCCACTATCCTCCTCAAGACACGTTACACCATAACTATTCTCCGTCTCCCAGGTGGTCGTGTCCTCGTCCTTCTCCCAGGTCGTGGTCGTGTCACCATCTTCGCCGTAGATTCTACCGTTTCTTAATTTCATCTTGGATCTTATACTTAATTGTTAAGTAAATAATAATAAATCAAGTTGTGACGCTGCCTCTACAGTGAACTATCATAGTTAGTGATAATTTAGTTAGGTTGGAAAGATATTGGGAGACGGAGAATAGCAGCAGGAAGTGTGTGAGAATTAATATCTGGTACAAGTGTTGTAGTGTGATAGTGACATGAGAGGAGTACAGTACAAGAGAGAGAGAGAGAGAGATCCCATGATGCATGTCTAACAGAAAGAGACAGTTATGCTAATTACCACCTTCCCCCCCCCCCATAACAGCCCAACAGCCTGGTGAGCGGCTTTGATCACCGCGGCGTCAGGGTAGGGAGGCTAATCACCCCTGACATAACCACTGATTAAAGAGGCAGCAGAGCAGGTGACGCCCCTAAGCAGAACACATATATACACCGAGAAGTGTGTGTATACATACACATCCCATATCTCCCTGTGTATACCCTGCCAGTTTATAATACTTCTGGAATATATGTCCAGAGGGCGAAATATATGTACCTGCGGGTTGGTGGGTAAACTAGCGTCACTGTCCAATTAACTTTCCTGCAGTTAATAGCCACAATACTATCATACAATATGCAGACGATGTGGCGCAGTGGTAAAACACTCATTCGGCATTTCGGGAGTGTGTTGGCCTGGGTTCGTATCCTGGCTAGGGAGGATTGACTGGGCACCAAACCTTCACTGTAGCCTCTGTTCACCCAACAGTAAATAGGTACCTGGTTGTTAAACGATTTGGCGGGTCGTATTCTGGGGGATAAAATTGAATTAAGGACTTGCCCGAAACGCTATGCGTGCTAGAGGCTTTACCCTAGAAGGTGAAGGGTAGGGAAGGTGGTGAAGGGTAGGGAAGGTAGTGAAGGGTAGGGAAGGTGGTGAAGGGTAGGGAAGGTGGTGAAGGGTAGGGAAGGTGGTGAAGGGTAGGGAAGGTGGTGAAGGGTAGGGAAGGTGGTGAAGGGTAGGGAAGGTGGTGAAGGGTAGGGAAGGTGGTGAAGGGTAGGGAAGGTGGTGAAGGGCAGGGAAGGTGGTGAAGGGTACACAAGTACTCAGTGCTAGTATTGGTACCAAGACAAAAAAAAGATGTTTGTGAAGATGCTGCCTTATCGCCGCTTTAATTCTATTAGGGATTGAAACAGTCTATGGCTATTCTATCCCTTTACCACAGGGTACAAAATTAAGTGCTAACCTAGCCATAAGGGTACTAACACAACCCACCCACTTAACCTACCCTAACCTAACCTAAACCACCCCAACTTACCGATCCACAAAAAACGTGGATAATTGAGAACCGCCACTTTTCGTTGTACATTGTAGTCTCTACGTTGGCGACCGTAACGAAGAGCATGAGACGCAGTAGTTGAGCGTCGGCCGGGTTATCTTCTTATCTTGAGGTTATCTTGAGATGATTTCGGGGCTTTAGTGTCCCCGCGGCCCGGTCCTCGACCAGGCCTCCTCCCCCAGGAAGCAGCCCGTGACAGCTGACTAACACCCAGGTACCTATTTTACTGCTAGGTAACAGGGGCATAGGGTGAAAGAAACTCTGCCCATTGTTTCTCGCCGGCGCCTGGGATCGAACCCAGGACCACAGGATCATAAGTCCAGCGTGCTGTCTGCTCAACCGACCGGTTGAGTACTAACACTGCCACAAACTCTAATGGAACCTACAATGAACAGTAACGCCTCATAAATACTTATACGCTCGCTATGGGTAGGTTAGATGGGTTGTTCGGGTTTGTTCCCTTCTGACGAGGTTGATAGGCTCGATTTTTGACGGAGTGGCAAATCAAGAAAACTAGCAGCAATAATGCAAATCATGAATATACCTTATAAACTATAAACAATTACACTAACCGCACAGTATATCTCGTATAGGCCAATATAGGCCTGTAACTATTTATTATTTAGGCTTATATCCAAGTCCGCCCCCCCATGGAGGAACTACTGACCCTTCCCAGGATGTAATCCCCCACAACAGTTGTCTAACTCCCAGGGTATCTATTTCCTGCTGGGTGAATAGAGGCATTAGGTGAAAGGAAACATGCTCAACCGCTTCCTTCCCGCTCTGGTAAAATCGAGCCCGAGATTCCCGATTATGAGTCGAGAAGCGTAGCCACTGTACCACCAAGACCACTGAACTGCTGACATTAGATGGGCGATAGTTCAACCATCTTGGACGCTAATTAAGCCTTGACAATGCTGTGCCTATTGCTCACAATAACACACACACACACACACACACACACACACACACACACACACACACACACACACACACACACACACACACACACACACTCACATGGACAAATGGAATGCATTAGGAAGTGATGTGGTGGAGGCTGACTCCATACACAGTTTTAAGTGTAGATATGATAGAGCCCAATAGGCTCAGGAATCTGGACACCTGTTGATTGACGGTTGAGAGGCGGGACCAAAGAGCCAGAGCTCAACCCCCGCAAACACAACTAGGTGAGTACACACACACGGGACAATAATATTGTATCTGTTATATTGACTCTTGCCATTCCTGGTAGTGAGGCCAGCTGACTGCTCTTACTGGGCTGTCGTGATGTTGCTCACACCATTGTTAACCCTGGTTAGTATCTGCGGAAGGGAGGGAAGGGAGAATCGTGGGAAGGAATTGTGGGAAGGGAGGGAGTGAGAGAGGGAGCATGTCCTACCCACAGTAATCCCCGTCTCTTCCAACAGCATGTGTGGTGGTAGTTGGGTCGCCTGCCACCACAATCACCTCCTGCTTCACCTGTCTTCACATCATAGGTAACTTACCATTAATACCAGGAGACAGATGTAGTCAGTGTGTGTGTGTGTGTGTGTGTGTGTGTGTGTGTGTGTGTGTGTGTGTGTGTGTGTGTGTATAGGTGTGTTTATGTTTGCACACATGTGCCTCCAAACATGTCTTTCCGCACGTGCCTCTCGCTACACATACCTGGGCCATTGAGTCAGTCTCTCATCTCTGCCACTGTCACATATATAGATCACACACCATACAGACCCCATTCACCTTCACAAACCCCCATACACACGTATACACCCCATACACCGTATACAATCATACCCATGGGGGTGTATCAAGTACCACACACACACACGCCAATTAAAAATAAAACAAACCATCGGGATGCCTGAGACGCAAGTTCAAACCCTTAGACAAGCTCAATCATCTTAGACACAATGGCATCACCTAGGCAACAGAGGAGATAAACGTGAGAACTGCTCCCAGACGATCCCAACACCACGAGATGAACGCCCAGAGAAGCAGCATCCACCAGATACAGACACTTAATGAAGGGCTTTGTATTATTAAACCCGGGTTGTGGTATCATTATGACTTTCTCTATTAAATAATGTAATGAAATTTGGTGTAAAGTGATGTCCATTATTTATATATAATCTTTCATGAGTCAAGTTGTTGATTTGGTTTGACTCCGGACATTAAGTTGGTACGTAAGCCCTGACTCTGATGTCAACATGTGTCTGGGTATTGCCCTACCAAGCTGATGGGCACTAGGTACCCCCTACCCAGGTGATGGGCACTAGGTGCCCTACCCAAACCACGGTCCCCCGCCAGTCCGCTAAAACGCAGGATTACCCTCAGATAGTTATTCGCAAATGATTTAGATTATAAATTTCAAAATGCGACCGAATCCCAGACTTTGACAGGGAAAAGTCGAGCAATTACCCACTCTGCCAAGAGACGTCACATTGACAATATGACAGCATGTGGGCCCCTAGTATTGTGGGGCCCCCCTCCCTGGTATCACTGGTCAATGTGTCAATACGTTATGACTAGAGAGATGGTAGGGAACCCTAAAATATATAGTATTAAAAAGGTAAATCCCCATTTACCCTCAATATCATTAAGGGACAGCCGCTACCCTACATTACATCAAGGGTTACATGGAGCCCCATGGTCTCACCTAGTTGTGCTGGCGGGGGTTGAGCTTTGGCTCTGTCGTCCCACCTCTCATTGTCAATCAACTGGAATGTGATGGTCTCCCTGTGTGGGGAATAGAGACGCATCTCCCGGGAGGAGGTGGATGCTGGGAGCCAGAAACAGGCAGAGAGGAGAGACTTAGATAACTAGGTAGAGAAACATAGACAAGGAGGGAGGGAAGGGAATAGATGCGGTGATGGGTGAAGATAGAATGTGAGAGAGAGAGAGAGAGAGAGAGAGAGAGAGAGAGAGAGAGAGAGAGAGAGAGAGAGAGAGAGAGAGAGAGAGAGAGAGAGAGAGAGAGAGAGAAGTGAGAGAAAACGTTTAAACTTTTAATTTCAAGTTTTAACTTAATTGCTGACTTCACCATTCTCCTTCTTAGTCCCACACTTCTGTGTCCCTTCCTCTCTATCCATCCATCCATCCCTCTATCCATCCATCCATCCCTCCCTCCCTCCTGCATCCCTCCACTCCTCTCTCCCTCCCTCCACTCCCCCTCCCTCCACTCCCCCTTCCCTCCTCGCTACCAAAACCTCAATGTTTACATCCAGTGTCTCAGGAATACTGTCACCTGGACCACCTACACACTTGAGACAACATTTGCATGTTTGCGGTGAGGGTTGAGCTTCAGCTGTTGACTTCCGCTTCTCTGGTGAAGAATTACGAAGAATTAGAGGCACCAACGCGTACGTGGTCTTCCATCAGCAGTTTTGTCCTGGTCTAATATTACCCGTACAACACTAAACTCTCCCGAGTCAACACTTGGCCACGGACAGCAGTAGCGGCGTCTTCTGCCCTGGTGTCTCGCACACAACTCAATCATAACTTCACTACACTTTTAGGACGTTGTCAGACATGGATCGAATAATTCAGGTACCTGCACCCTTTAAAACATTATATCTGAACTGTACACACTCAGACATTAACTATACAACATCCAGTCTCAGTAAATCACTTTGACGAAAACACTTGTATCTATCAGATGCGGTGAAACTGTTTAGATAAACTTCCCGTATATCCGTCACACGCACCACATCACAGCACTTACCATACATAACGACTCACTGCACTGACCGCCCGGCCCCAGGCAGTGGTGGCTCAAGGTGGCGGCTGCCCACCTCAAAGACTCATATATTATTTTTACCGTATCTGAGTACTCAAAAATCGCCGTTTTCGCAAATATAAATTTATATTGTTATATATTAACACTTGGTATATGGTTAAGTCTGGGTTAGGTTCCGTTATGGTGTTTAAGTGGTGTTGGAAATTATTGGGTGAAGTATTTACAGGTGAGATTTGGATAGAAAACGGCAAAAAAGTATTATTGTTTTCTGTTCGGACGTTCGTTGGCTCGAAATGTCGAACGTCATCTGTTGTGAGTCGTGTGTAAAGTGATTTACGTTCGTAAATAGGCGGGCTTGACAGTTAGAATAATTAGTATTAGCCTTTGTTGACAAGGACGAGCTGCGACTTGCCCCCACAGACGTATGGAGGCTCAGGGCTTCATTTCAAGCTTCGAATGCTCACGCTCACGACCCCACTCAGAGCAGCCCATCCTCGCATACAAAGATCCAACCTCGTTAATCCAGCAGCCAAACCCGCTGTTTATGAATGAGAAGCGGTTTACACACGGCTCACAACTGATGATATCCGAACACTTCCGGAACAAGTGCTTCGCTCATGTCCTCTGTTGGAACCACAATTCTATAAATGCTTCACCCACGAACTACAAATACAAATAATCGTCAACAGAACCTAAACACCTAACCTTACCTACGCTTAACTATACATAGAATCTGTATGTATAAAAATATTAATTTATACATGAGAACAAACTAATGTTTAATACACAGTGTGTTAACATTGATGAATGCGTCTGCGGAGTACGGCCGCTGCTTTAACCAGCCTAGTGTGAGGACGGGCCTAGTGTGAGGACGGGTGATCCTGTGGTCCTGGGATCGAATCCAGGACCACAGGATCACAAGTCCAGCGTGCTGTCCGCTCGGCCGACCGGTTCCCTTGTACAGATCTGTACAGGTCTGGTCCACGAGATAAGGAAAGTGTATAAGGTAGCTAGTATCCCCAAAGAAACAAACCTTGGGCATTTATTAGACAGTATGAAGGACAGAGACGCTAAATTAAAATTCAGCGAAAGGGTCGAGGCTGTAACTGGAGTGGAGGTTGACTTAGAAGAGTCTACCGAGGAGCTGCTCAACTGGTGCGAGCAGGAAACACTTCAACCTGTGAGTGGGGAAGCCTCTTAATGTTGACAAAAGATGAACGCGTGGTTGGTCCTTGAGAGTTAAGAGCCTCTGGGGAGAATATGAACATTTAAATTAGGAAAGAGACTGTTGATATATAGTCCTTTGATGATAATGGCTCAGAGGACAGTGTGGAGTGATGGATAAGGTAAGGACACAGATCCTGGAGTGATGGATAAGGTGTAGTGGGGTTTTCTATTGTTTCTTGGGTGTAGGAGATTTGATGTTTTGCGAGTGCATTGTGTTGTAGTTTTTGTGATGGAAATTGTTCAATTCTGCCCCGAAACGCTTTGTGTGTTAGTGGCTTTACAAGACTGAAAAATACCCATATTATGTAATCTCACAACGTCCTTGTACTTTCTTGTAACTCAATTATTATTATTTTTATTATTATTATGATAAAGAATATTATTATTTCCAGTGTTATGTTATTTATTGTGAGTGTTTCCCGTACTGTATCTTCTTTAATAAGTGACTTGTGGTGCCGGGGATTTGTGAGCATTTCTAATATTTTGTGCCTTGCTGAGCTTGTTAGAGCGGGAGTGTTGTCTAACTGCCTGGTTGTCTTGTTTGTGTGTGTGTCTAACTGTTAGGAGCTCTGCTACTCAGGTTCGTGTACTTGATTATTGTCATGTTTTGCTCAGATCATTTTGATGTTGTTCAGTGTAACTTGGTGTTCCTGGTAGGTTCTGTGTGATGTTGTTCAGTGTAACTTGGTGTTCCTGGTAGGTTCTGTGTGATGTTGTTCAGTGTAACTTGGTGTTCCTGGTAGGTTCTGTGTGATGTTGTTCAGTGTAACTTGGTGCTCCTGGTAGGTTCTGTGTGATGTTGTTCAGTGTAACTTGGTGTTCCTGGTAGGTTCTGTGTGATGTTGTTCAGTGTAACTTGGTGCTCCTGGTAGGTTCTGTGTGATCTATTTATCAGGAATCATGTTTGTGTCTATTGTTTTATTGAAGATATCATTCTTTTATAAACAAAGAGGAAAAAAAGGTGAGTACTGAGGTGCGTGTGACGGAAATACGGTTTATCTGATTTTTTTCTGATAGATACAAGAAACAAGTGTTTTCGTCAAAGTGATTTACTGAGACTGGATGTTGTATAGTTAATGTCTGAGTGTGTACAGTTCAGATATAATGTTTTAAAGGGTGCAGGTACCTGAATTATTCGATCCATGTCTGACAACGTCCTAAAAGTGTAGTGAAGTTATGATTGAGTTGTGTGCGAGACACCAGGGCAGAAGACGCCGCTACTGCTGTCCGTGGCCAAGTGTTGACTCGGGAGAGTTTAGTGTTGTACGGGTAATATTAGACCAGGACAAAACTGCTGATGGAAGACCACGTACGCGTTGGTGCCTCTAATTCTTCGTAATTCTTCACCAGAGAAGCGGAAGTCAACAGCTGAAGCTCAACCCTCACCGCAAACATGCAAATGTTGTCTCAAGTGTGTAGGTGGTCCAGGTGACAGTATTCCTGAGACACTGGATATAAACATTAAAGTTTTGGTAGCGAGGAGGGAAGGGGGAGTGGAGGGAGGGGGAGTAGAGGGAGGGAGAGAGGAGTGGAGGGATGCAGGAGGGAGGGAGGGATGGATGGATGGATAGAGAGGAAGGGACACAGAAGTGTGGGACTAAGAAGGAGAATGGTGAAGTCAGCAATTAAGTTAAAACTTGAAATTAAAAGTTTAAACGTTTTCTCTCACTTCTCTCTCTCTCTCTCTCCCTCTCCCTCTCTCTCTCTCTCTCTCTCTCTCTCTCTCTCTCTCTCTCTCTCTCTCTCTCACATTCTATCTTCACCCATCACCGCATCTATTCCCTTCCCTCCCTCCTTGTCTATGTTTCTTTTTCCCAGTTATCTAAGTCTCTCCTCTCTGCCTGTTTCTGGCTCCCAGTATCAACCTCCTCCCGGGAGATGCGTCTCTATTCCCCACACAGGGAGACCATCACATTCCAGTTGATTGACAATGAGAGGTGGGACGACAGAGCCAAAGCTCAACCCCCGCCAGCACAACTAGGTGAGACCATGGGGCTCCATGTAACCCTTGATGTAATGTAGGGTAGCGGCAGTCCCTTAATGATATTGAGGGTAAATGGGGATTTACCTTTTTCATACTATATATTTTAGGGTTCCCTACCATCTCTCTAGTCATAACGTATTGACACATTGACCAGTGATACCAGGGAGGGGGGCCCCACAATACTAGGGGCCCACATGCTGTCATATTGTCAATGTGACGTCTCTTGGCAGAGTGGGTAATTGCTCGACTTTTCCCTGTCAAAGTCTGGGATTCGGTCACATTTTGAAATTTATAATCTAAATCATTTGCGAATAACTATCTGAGGGTAATCCTGCGTTTTAGCGGACTGGCGGGGGACCGTGGTTTGGGTAGGGCACCTAGTGCCCATCACCTGGGTAGGGGGTACCTAGTGCCCATCAGCTTGGTAGGGCAATACCCAGACACATGTTGACATCAGAGTCAGGGCTTACGTACCAACTTAATGTCCGGAGTCAAACCAAATCAACAACTTGACTCATGAAAGATTATATATAAATAATGGACATCACTTTACACCAAATTTCATTACATTATTTAATAGAGAAAGTCATAATGATACCACAACCCGGGTTTAATAATACAAAGCCCTTCATTAAGTGTCTGTATCTGGTGGATGCTGCTTCTCTGGGCGTTCATCTCGTGGTGTTGGGATCGTCTGGGAGCAGTTCTCACGTTTATCTCCTCTGTTGCCTAGGTGATGCCATTGTGTCTAAGATGCTTGAGCTTGTCTAAGGGTTTGAACTTGCGTCTCAGGCATCCCGATGGTTTGTTTTATTTTTAATTGGCGTGTGTGTGTGTGGTACTTGATACACCCCCATGGGTATGATTGTATACGGTGTATGGGGTGTATACGTGTGTATGGGGGTTTGTGAAGGTGAATGGGGTCTGTATGGTGTGTGATCTATATATGTGACAGTGGCAGAGATGAGAGACTGACTCAAAGGCCCAGGTATGTGTAGCGAGAGGCACGTGCGGAAAGACATGTATGGAGGCACATGTGTGCAAACATAAACACACCTATACACACACACACACACACACACACACACACACACACACACACACACACACACACACACACGCACACACACACATACACACACACACACACACTGACTACATCTGTCTCCTGGTATTAATGGTAAGTTACCTTTGATCTCAAGACAGGTGAAGCAGGAGGTGATTGTGCTGGCCGGCGACCCAACTACCACCACACATGCTGTTGGAAGAGACGGGGATTACTGTGGGTAGGACATGCTCCCTCTCTCACTCCCTCCCTTCCCACAATTCCTTCCCACGATTCTCCCTTCCCTCCCTTCCGCAGATACTAACCAGGGTTAACAATCGTGTGAGCAACATCACGACAGCCCAGTAAGAGCAGTCAGCTGGCCTCACTACCAGGAATGGTAAGAGTCAATATAACAGATACAATATTATTGTCCCGTGTGTGTGTACTCACCTAGTTGTGTTTGCGGGGATTGAGCTCTGGCTCTTTGGTCCCGCCTCTCAACCGTCAATCAACAGGTGTACAGATTCCTGAGCCTATTGGGCTCTATCATATCTACACTTAAAACTGTGTATGGAGTCAGCCTCCACCACATCACTTCCTAATGCATTCCATTTATCCGTGTGTGTGTGTGTGTGTGTGTGTGTGTGTGTGTGTGTGTGTGTGTGTGTGTGTGTGTGTGTGTGTGTGTGTGTGTGTGTGTGTGTGTTATTGTGAGCAATAGGCACAGCATTGTCAAGGCTTAATTAGCGTCCAAGATGGTTGAACTATCGCCCATCTAATGTCAGTAGTTCAGTGGTCTTGGTGGTACAGTGGCTACGCTTCTCGACTCATAATCGGGAATCTCGGGCTCGATTTTTCCCGAGCGGGAAGGAAGCGGTTGAGCATGTTTCCTTTCACCTAATGCCTCGATTCACCCAGCAGGAAATAGATACCCTGGGAGTTAGACAACTGTGGGAACCGACCTGTGAGATTTATATTTATTTAATTTATAGGAATTTATATTTACGTTAATTTATATACTTCGATAGCAATTTGTATAATGATAAGTGGACTGTATTTCTGCAATAATCTCTTAATCTCACAAATCGATCCTCTACACATTAGGGGGGTTTATTAAATTTATATATATGCAGCCAATCAAACTACAGGAATAGACTACATACATTGAAAAGGTTCCTTATCTTATAGTACAGCAGGTTAGTCCACCAGGTATAACTAGGGTGTAGACACCAAATTATCCTCTTTGAGGTAGCTTCCATCACCCAGTAACTGGTGCACAAAATCTTGCTTCCTCGTCTTGACCTGTCAAAAGGGCGCTAGCTGTAAAGCCAGATTCTATATATGACAAGTATTTCAGAGAAAACTGTACATGGAACATGAAGACCTGGCTTAATTACCTTTAGTATGAGGCGATTTCGTGATCTAACCGGTCCACCCTACCCAATGACATTAATGGCCCCTAATGATAGATAATGGGTTTCGGAAAGAACACTTAACTTGATTTGTAGACAGCGTGTTGATAATGGTACACTTCTGGTTTCCATAACACTATGTCCAAGTAAATTAACAGGAGCCAAATTTGCTCCCGTGTGAGCCTCTGGTCTAGTCTCAACAATGGCTGCGTCTAACACTCCATACTATTGACGCCTGGCCGACATTGTCCAGATATGATAGGAGCCGAATTTGCTCCACGCGTCTCGGATGTGACACAACAATGGCAAACTCCTTCCTCACTCTGACGCCTGGCTTACATTGTCCAGATTTCAGAAAGTGATAGAAGGGTCACATTTACTCTACTTTAATATTGATAATTAAGTTAATTTATATAAGATGTTTTATGATGGTAAAGTCCAAAGACTAATGTATTTAAGAATAATTCCCAGCAGAATAGCTGGTGAATTATAATAGTATGTGGTGATGATATCCCGTTTTCTTTAAACGGTAATTCCACTACAAGTTACGTTTTCTATGGTTAACTTGTTTATACAACACAGCTATTATCTGTATGATATAAAATGGTGTCGGATTTTCCGACATAATTCCCCAGGGGCTGCTCACGGGTCGAAGTCCTAATTAGAACAGACGAACACCGATACTCCTCCTTCGAATTATTTGATTAATTTGATGTTAGTAGTTAGTAATCACACATTTGTGCGTCTGTTCGTACAGGACGGATGTCCCGTACTAGAGTTGCAGGGGTTATAAGTCTAATGCGATTTCATTTCCCTGTCAACTCTTGAAAGGCTAATATTCAAGCCTAATTACATATTATTTAACCCAGAAGACTGAATGTGATCAAGTACTACAGTCAAGTATGATTCAGGGACTGCAGTGAGATCAGTGACATCAGATATAACTTGAAGTTTGTTCAGGTAACTGGTCACTGATATATAAACACTGAGGCCCATGGAATACATCTTGATTAAATAATAAATGTATCAAATCAGTCATCAGATTTATTAGGGTTTAATTTAGTTAAGAAGATTGAATAGCTCATCATTAAAGTAAAGTATGGTTCTGAGACTGCAGTGGGTTCAGTGACATTGGTCGCAGTGACTTGTAGCTGTTTTAGGCTACTGTTCACTGATTTGCCACTGAAGCCTCATGAACTCATCTTCAGCTTCAAATGATGATACTAACATCAACCTCTGTTACTATAGTCAGCTGTAATCTCCTTAGTATAATGCTACTGGAGAAATATAATCAGCTGACAAATTTAGATTTCTACTGGTATTGTTTATCTGCAGGAATAGGTCTCCTCAGGCTTGATACTGGGCCTGAGAGTAATTTACCTCCTGCAGAGTTTAACATGGTTATGCCCTGATATTTAGTAGGGCTACCGATGAATCGATGACAATAGTCTGTCCCTACAAGGAGACCGAAGTCGGTGAGGTGATCAGACTTAATATTATCTGCCAATTTTATTCCTCTATTTCTCAGGAATTTGGCTGTTGCTCTCAGACCTCGAACTTGTAGGTCTACTGGTATTTTGTCCACCACAATGGCTTGTACTCGACAGACGTACCTGCCTAAGCGTACTGATGGTTGTACCACCTGGTAGACTTGAGGTCCTGCATCTGTTACAAACCCTGAGATGTTGAATGACATCTGGGCTACAGGCCTTAATTGTAGTTCATCTGCCAACTTTTTAGTGATATATGTTCTTTGGGATCCTTGGTCAAACAACCCACGGGTATGGACCTTGGCCCTCTTATTCAGGATGGTAATTTGGGCAGTAGGCAAAGTCGTATTACCTTTAGACTTTGCCGATTGGACACTCTTTGTTTGTTGCACCTTGCAGTACTGTACTGTGGTGGGAATGCTATCTTCCACGTTGGGGTTTGGAGACGTTGTTTCGGTGTCTCTGCACAATGCTGCATGGTGCTGACCTTTGTTACACCTATTACAAGGGTGTAATTGGGTATCACAATCCTTGATGTTATGTTTCCTGAGGCACCTCGTGCAATGTTGCAAATCTTTGAGTCGCTCAACACGGGCGTCACTATCAGGAAAATTAGAGCAGTGGTACATTGAATGTTTCTCATTGCAGAACAAACATGTTCCATAGCTTCCTGTACCCTTTGGTGTCGAATTATATTGTCTAGATTGATTTGGAGTACCTTTGGTACTCTGTGGTTTACTATTATTGGTTTCTGAGGGTTTACTTGGTGGTTTTAATTTGTCATGTGTTCGTAATTGATGAACTACTGACTTTAAACCTTCAGATATTTCATTCATAGATAAGATGCTTTTATTGTAATGAGCACTCATTTGTCTCAATATGTCCCTAGGTATTTTCTCTTGGACAATTATTTTCAAGACCCACTCAGCCCCGTTTGTATCTGCAGTCAGGCTGAGGGCATTGATCAATGATTCTACCTCCAGCTTGAAGACTTGGAGTGAATCAGCTGAAGCCTCCGGTGGGGGTAAATGCAACAGCTCATGAACTAAATGTGATGTTCTTACTTCTGGATCAGCATAATTATCCTTGAGGAGTTTTACTGCCAGATCATAGCCGTCATTAGTTAATCTCAGATGGGATACTACTGTTTTAGCCTCACTTGATAATTGGCCTTGCAAATAAGAGAATTTACTACTCTTTGGTAAAGATTGTTTTGAGTCTACAAGGTCAACGAATTTGTTCCAAAATTCGTCCCAATCTTCCTCATCTTTTCCTGAGAAAGTGGGTAAATTAATTGGAGGGAGTCGAGCTTCTGCTTGACTCGTATTAGATGCAACTGTTGATGTTGTTGCTGTTGCCTTGTTCTGGGCAATTAATTTGACATAAGGCTGTAACGTGGCCTGAGTGTGATGTTCATAATTCGCAAGATCAACCATAATGTCGTCTATTTCTGTTTCTGATAAATTAGTGTTGGCAAGTTCAGCCACATATGTTGCTTTTTGACATTTGATTTGCTCAAATTTACCTGCAGCTGCTTGATAATAGCTTTCCAGGTCAGCATAATCAACTTGAGATTGTTGTGACAAATCTTCACATTTCTTGATCTGTCTTGTTAAGTGGCCTTTAAGACCTGCAAGGGTTCTTTTCATTCTCCCTGCATTATCCATACTGGCTAGTTGGTGAAGCCTTGTGGGGCTTGTACTTGGGTCGCTCATAATACTGAACAAGCACTGATGGTAGCCTAGGGTAAATTCTGCACTCACTAGGCAATAATCCTACCTCTACTAGAGGTTAGCACTTAAAATTAATACACATTATATATATACAATCATACACACTAATGATTTGAGTGATAAACCAGTGTCACTGGAAGTACCTTTAGGTTAGCTCTTCAATATCACCCTAGGATGGTAGAGACACTAATTAATCACTCAAAGGTGTAATGATCATAAGTAAATTATTATATATACAACTCAACTCGAGTTGATAAAAATTACACCCAAAATAGGGTCTGGACCATTCATTAATGGTGTTAGGTTGTTCAATATAGTACAACTGACTATGGTAATAATGGGACTAGGATGAACGATAATAGTTCAACTAGTCAATGATAATATCCTACCCTGTTGTGGGTTGGCAATTAGTAAATATTATACTGTGATCACTAGTGCAATATATATTAAATGATTCTCTATTTTGGAGAAATAATATACACAATTATTGATAATAGCCTCTTAATTAGCCTCTATGAAACTTCTAATATCAAGAAGTATTAAATATTATTAGTGACCTCGCGAAATAAACTCCACAAAATTCGTAGATAATCTCTCGCGAAATTTAACACCACGAAATCCGTGAACAATCTCGCGACACAGTCACTAATTTGGCTGGCTTCTATATTAGCGCTGTCATTTCACAGAATAACACGCCACCAAATCTCTGTGGGTGTACATGAAACCGCTGACGAAGCTGAACTCGGCTAAGGGAGGCTCCTGAGCTCCCTCGAGGCTACGCTGCCGTCTTGACTGCTGGCTTTGTTTAAATAACACTGTACTAGTATATTTAATGAATCCACTGGATAACTGGTTCATCCGGTACTAAGATGACCAAATGTGGGTTCAAAGGACCAAATATTCCGGTTCCGAAGGTCCAAATAATGTGGGAACCGACCTGTGAGATTTATATTTATTTAATTTATAGGAATTTATATTTACGTTAATTTATATACTTCGATAGCAATTTGTATAATGATAAGTGGACTGTATTTCTGCAATAATCTCTTAATCTCACAAATCGATCCTCTACACATTAGGGGGGTTTATTAAATTTATATATATGCAGCCAATCAAACTACAGGAATAGACTACATACATTGAAAAGGTTCCTTATCTTATAGTACAGCAGGTTAGTCCACCAGGTATAACTAGGGTGTAGACACCAAATTATCCTCTTTGAGGTAGCTTCCATCACCCAGTAACTGGTGCACAAAATCTTGCTTCCTCATCTTGACCTGTCAAAAGGGCGCTAGCTGTAAAGCCAGATTCTATGTATGACAAGTATTTCAGAGAAAACAGTACATGGAACATGAAGACCTGGCTTAATTACCTTTAGTATGAGGCGATTTCGTGATCTAACCGGTCCACCCTACCCAATGACATTAATGGCCACTAATGATAGATAATGGGTTTCGGAAAGAACACTTAACTTGATTTGTAGACAGCGTGTTGATAATGGTACACTTCTGGTTTCCATAACACTACGTCCAAGTAAATTAACAGGAGCCGAATTTGCTCCCGTGTGAGCCTCTGGTCTAGTCTCAACAATGGCTGCGTCTAACACTCCATACTATTGACGCCTGGCCGACATTGTCCAGATATGATAGGAGCCGAATTTGCTCCACGCGTCTCGGATGTGACACAACAATGGCAGCCCCTCCTTCCTCACTCTGACGCCTGGCTTACATTGTCCAGATTTCAGAAAGTGATAGAAGGGTCACATTTACTCTACTTTAATATTGATAATTAAGTTAATTTATATAAGATGTTTTATGATGGTAAAGTCCAAAGACTAATGTATTTAAGAATAATTCCCAGCAGAATAGCTGGTGAATTATAATAGTATGTGGTGATGATATCCCGTTTTCTTTAAACGGTAATTCCACTACAAGTTACGTTTTCTATGGTTAACTTGTTTATACAACACAGCTATTATCTGTATGATATAAAATGGTGTCGGATTTTCCGACAACAACTGTTGTGGGGGATTACATCCTGGGAAGGGTCAGTAGTTCCTCCATGGGGGGGGGACTTGGATATAAGGCTAAATAATATATAAAAACAGGCCTATATTGGCCTATACGAGATATACTGTGCGGTTAGTGTAATTGTTTATAGTTTATAAGGTATATTCATGATTTGCATTATTGCTGCTAGTTTCTTGATTTGCCACTCCGTCAAAAATCGAGCCTATGAACCTCGTCAGAAGGGAACAAACCCGAGCAACCCACCTAACCTACCCATAGCGAGCGTATAGGTATTTATGAGGCGTTACTGTTCATTGTAGGTTCCATTAGAGTTTGTGGCAGTGTTTGTACTCAACCGGTCGGTTGAGCGGACAGCACGCTGGACTTGTGATCCTGTGATCCTGGGTTCGATCCCAGGCGCCGGCGAGAAACAATGGGCAGAGTTTCTTTCACCCTATGGCCCTGTTACCTAGCAGTACTATAGGTACCTGGGTGTTAGTCAGCTGTCACGGGCTGCTTTCTGGAGGTGGAGGTCTGGTTGAGGACCGGGCCGCGGGGACACTAAAAAGCCCGGAAATCATCTCAAGATAACCTCAAGATAAGAAGATAACCCGGCCGACGCTCAACTACTGCGTCTCATGCTCTTCGTTACGGTCGCCAACGTAGAGACTACAATGTACAACGAAAAGTGGCGGTTCTCAATTATCCACGTTTTCTGTGGATCGGTAGGTTGGGGTGGTTTAGGTTAGGTTAGGGTAGGTTAAGTGGGTGGGTTGGGTTAGTACCCTTATGGCTAGGTTAGCACTTCATTTTTTACCTTGTGGTAGAGGGATAGAATAGTCATAGACTGTTTCAATCCCTTATAGAGTTGGAGCAGCGATAAGGCAGCATCTTCACAAACATCTTTTTTTTGTCTTGGTACCAATACTAGCACTAAGTATATGTGTACCCTTCACCACCTTCCCTACCCTTCACCACCTTCCCTACCCTTCACCACCTTCCCTACCCTTCACTACCTTCCCTACCCTTCACCACCTTCCTACCCTTCACCACCTTCCCTACCCTTCACCACCTTCCCTACCCTTCACCACCTTCCCTACCCTTCACCACCTTCCCTACCCTTCACCACCTTCCCTACCCTTCACCACCTTCCCTACCCTTCACCACCTTCCCTACCCTTCACCACCTTCCCTACCCTTCACCACCTTCCCTACCCTTCACCACCTTCCCTACCCTTCACCACCTTCCCTACCCTTCACCACCTTCCCTACCCTTCACCACCTTCCCTACCCTTCACCACCTTCCCTACCCTTCACCACCTTCCCTACCCTTCACCACCTTCCCTACCCTTCACCACCTTCCCTACCCTTCACCACCTTCCCTACCCTTCACCACCTTCCCTACCCTTCACCACCTTCCCTACCCTTCACCACCTTCCCTACCCTTCACCACCTTCCCTACCCTTCACCACCTTCCTACCCTTCACCACCTTCCCTACCCTTCACCTACCTTCCCTACCCTTCACCACCTTCCCTACCCTTCACCACCTTCCCTACCCTTCACCACCTTCCCTACCCTTCACCACCTTCCCTACCCTTCACCACCTTCCCTACCCTTCACCACCTTCCCTACCCTTCACCACCTTCCCTACCCTTCACCACCTTCCCTACCCTTCACCACCTTCCCTACCCTTCACCACCTTCCCTACCCTTCACCACCTTCCCTACCCTTCACCACCTTCCCTACCCTTCACCACCTTCCCTACCCTTCACCACCTTCCCTACCCTTCACCACCTTCCCTACCCTTCACCACCTTCCCTACCCTTCACCACCTTCCCTACCCTTCACCACCTTCCCTACCCTTCACCACCTTCCCTACCCTTCACCACCTTCCCTACCCTTCACCACCTTCCCTACCCTTCACCACCTTCCCTACCCTTCACCACCTTCCTACCCTTCACCACCTTCCCTACCCTTCACCACCTTCCCTACCCTTCACCACCTTCCCTACCCTTCACCACCTTCCCTACCCTTCACCACCTTCCCTACCCTTCACCACCTTCCCTACCCTTCACCACCTTCCCTACCCTTCACCACCTTCCCTACCCTTCACCACCTTCCCTACCCTTCACCACCTTCCCTACCCTTCACCACCTTCCCTACCCTTCACCACCTTCCCTACCCTTCACCACCTTCCCTACCCTTCACCACCTTCCCTACCCTTCACCACCTTCCCTACCCTTCACCACCTTCCCTACCCTTCACCACCTTCCCTACCCTTCACCACCTTCCCTACCCTTCACCACCTTCCCTACCCTTCACCACCTTCCCTACCCTTCACCACCTTCCCTACCCTTCACCACCTTCCCTACCCTTCACCACCTTCCCTACCCTTCACCACCTTCCCTACCCTTCACCACCTTCCCTACCCTTCACCACCTTCCCTACCCTTCACCACCTTCCCTACCCTTCACCACCTTCCCTACCCTTCACCACCTTCCCTACCCTTCACCACCTTCCCTACCCTTCACCACCTTCCCTACCCTTCACCACCTTCCCTACCCTTCACCACCTTCCCTACCCTTCACCACCTTCCCTACCCTTCACCACCTTCCCTACCCTTCACCACCTTCCCTACCCTTCACCACCTTCCCTACCCTTCACCACCTTCCCTACCCTTCACCACCTTCCCTACCCTTCACCACCTTCCCTACCCTTCACCACCTTCCCTACCCTTCACCACCTTCCCTACCCTTCACCACCTTCCCTACCCTTCACCACCTTCCCTACCCTTCACTACCTTCCCTACCCTTCACCACCTTCCCTACCCTTCACCACCTTCCCTACCCTTCACCACCTTCCCTACCCTTCACCACCTTCCCTACCCTTCACCACCTTCCCTACCCTTCACTACCTTCCCTACCCTTCACCACCTTCCCTACCCTTCACCACCTTCCCTACCCTTCACCACCTTCCCTACCCTTCACCACCTTCCCTACCCTTCACCACCTTCCCTACCCTTCACCACCTTCCCTACCCTTCACCACCTTCCCTACCCTTCACCACCTTCCCTACCCTTCACCACCTTCCCTACCCTTCACCACCTTCCCTACCCTTCACCACCTTCCCTACCCTTCACCACCTTCCCTACCCTTCACCACCTTCCCTACCCTTCACCACCTTCCCTACCCTTCACCACCTTCCCTACCCTTCACCACCTTCCCTGCCCTTCACCACCTTCCTACCCTTCACCACCTTCCCTACCCTTCACCTACCTTCCCTACCCTTCACCACCTTCCCTACCCTTCACCACCTTCCCTACCCTTCACCACCTTCCCTACCCTTCACCACCTTCCCTACCCTTCACCACCTTCCCTACCCTTCACCACCTTCCCTACCCTTCACACCTTCCTACCCTTCACCACCTTCCCTACCCTTCACCACCTTCCCTACCCTTCACCACCTTCCTACCCTTCACCACCTTCCCTACCCTTCACCACCTTCCCTACCCTTCACCACCTTCCCTACCCTTCACCACCTTCCCTACCCTTCACCACCTTCCCTACCCTTCACCACCTTCCCTACCCTTCACCACCTTCCCTACCCTTCACCACCTTCCCTACCCTTCACCACCTTCCCTACCCTTCACCACCTTCCCTACCCTTCACCACCTTCCCTACCCTTCACTACCTTCCTTACCCTTCACCACCTTCCCTACCCTTCACCACCTTCCCTACCCTTCACCACCTTCCCTACCCTTCACCACCTTCCCTACCCTTCACCACCTTCCCTACCCTTCACCACCTTCCCTACCCTTCACCACCTTCCCTACCCTTCACCACCTTCCCTACCCTTCACCACCTTCCCTACCCTTCACCACCTTCCCTACCCTTCACCACCTTCCCTACCCTTCACCACCTTCCCTACCCTTCACCACCTTCCCTACCCTTCACCACCTTCCCTACCCTTCACCACCTTCCCTACCCTTCACCACCTTCCCTACCCTTCACCACCTTCCCTACCCTTCACCACCTTCCCTACCCTTCACCACCTTCCCTACCCTTCACCACCTTCCCTACCCTTCACCACCTTCCCTACCCTTCACCACCTTCCCTACCCTTCACCACCTTCCCTACCCTTCACCACCTTCCCTACCCTTCACCACCTTCCCTACCCTTCACCACCTTCCCTACCCTTCACCACCTTCCCTACCCTTCACCACCTTCCCTACCCTTCACCACCTTCCCTACCCTTCACCACCTTCCCTACCCTTCACCACCTTCCCTACCCTTCACCACCTTCCCTACCCTTCACCACCTTCCCTACCCTTCACCACCTTCCCTACCCTTCACCTACCTTCCCTACCCTTCACCACCTTCCCTACCCTTCACCACCTTCCCTACCCTTCACCACCTTCCCTACCCTTCACCACCTTCCCTACCCTTCACCACCTTCCCTACCCTTCACCACCTTCCCTACCCTTCACCACCTTCCCTACCCTTCACCTACCTTCCCTACCCTTCACCACCTTCCCTACCCTTCACCACCTTCCCTACCCTTCACCACCTTCCCTACCCTTCACCACCTTCCCTACCCTTCACCACCTTCCCTACCCTTCACCACCTTCCCTACCCTTCACCACCTTCCCTACCCTTCACCACCTTCCCTACCCTTCACCACCTTCCCTACCCTTCACCTACCTTCCCTACCCTTCACCACCTTCCCTACCCTTCACCACCTTCCCTACCCTTCACCACCTTCCCTACCCTTCACTACCTTCCCTACCCTTCACCACCTTCCCTACCCTTCACCTACCTTCCCTACCCTTCACCACCTTCCCTACCCTTCACCACCTTCCCTACCCTTCACCACCTTCCATACCCTTCACTACCTTCCCTACCCTTCACCACCTTCCCTACCCTTCACCACCTTCCCTACCCTTCACCACCTTCCCTACCCTTCACCTACCTTCCCTACCCTTCACCACCTTCCCTACCCTTCACCACCTTCCCTACCCTTCACCACCTTCCCTACCCTTCACTACCTTCCCTACCCTTCACCACCTTCCCTGCCCTTCACCAGCCTTCCCTACCCTTCACCACCTTCCCTACCCTTCAACCACCTTCCCTACCCTTCACCACCTTCCCTACCCTTCACCACCTTCCCTACCCTTCACCACCTTCCCTACCCTTCACCACCTTCCCTACCCTTCACTACCTTCCCTACCCTTCAACACCTTCCCTACCCTTCACTACCTTCCCTACCCTTCACCACCTTCACTACCCTTCACTACCTTACCCTACCCTTCACCACCTTCCCTACCCTTCACTACATTCCCTACCCTTCACCACCTTCCCTACCCTTCACCACCTTCCCTACCCTGCACTACCTTCTCTACCCTTCACCACCTTCCCTACCCTTCACTACCTACCCTACCCTTCACCACCTTCCCTACCCTTCACCTTCCCTACCCTTCACTACCTTCTCTACCCTTCACCACCTTCCTTACCCTTCACCACCTTCCCTACCCTTCACCACCTTCCCTACCCTTCACCACCTTCCCTACCCTTCACCACCTTCCTTACCCTTCACCACCTTCCCGACCATTCACCACCTTCCCTACCCTTCACCACCTTCCCTACCCTTCACCACCTTCCCTACCCTTCACTACCTTCCCTACCCTTCACCACCTTCCCTGCCCTTCACCACCTTCCCTATCCTTCACCACCTTCCCTACCCTTCACCACCTTCCCCTACCCTTCACCACTTTCCCTACCCTTCACCACCTTCCCTACCCTTCACCACCTTCCCTACCCTTCACCACCTTCCCTACCCTTCACCACCTTCCCTAACCTTCACCACCTTCCCTACCCTTCACTACCTTCCCTAACACCTTCCCTACCCTTCACCACCTTCCCTACCCTTCACCAAATTCCCTACCCTTCATCACCTTCCCTGCCCTTCACCACCTTCCCTACCCATCACCACCTTCCCTACCCTTCACCACCTTCCCTGCCCTTCACCACCTTCCCTGCCTTTCACCACCTTCCCTACCCTTCACCACCTTCCCTACCCTTCACCACCTTCCCTACCTTTCACTACCTTCCCTACCCTTCACCACCTTCCCTATCCTTCACTACCTTCCTTAACCTTCACCACCTTCCCTACCCTTCACCACCTTCCCTACCCTTCACCACCTTCCCTGCCCTTCACCACCTTCCCTACCCTTCACCACCTTCCCTACCCTTCACCACCTTTCCTGCCCTTCACCACCTTCCCTGCCCTTCACCACCTTCCCTACCCTTCACCACCTTCCCTACCCTTCACCACCTTTCCTGCCCTTCACCACCTTCCCTGCCCTTCACCACCTTCCCTGCCCTTCACCACCTTCGCTACCCTTCACCACCTTCCTTACCCTTCGCCACTTTCCCTACCCTTCACTACCTTCCTTACCCTTCACCACCTTCCCTGCCCTTCACCACCTTCCCTACCCTTCACCACCTTCCCTACCCTTCACCACCTTCCACTACCCTTCACCACTTTCCCTACCCTTCACCACCTTCCCTACCCTTCACCACCTTCCCTACCCTTCACCACCTTCCCTACCCTTCACCACCTTCCCTAACCTTCACCACCTTCCCTACCCTTCACTACCTTCCCTAACACTTTCCCTACCCTTCACCACCTTCCCTACCCTTCACCAAATTCCCTGCCCTTCATCACCTTCCCTGCCCTTCACCACCTTCCCTACCCTTCACCACCTTCCCTACCCTTCACCACCTTCCCTGCCCTTCACCACCTTCCCTGCCCTTCACCACCTTCCCTACCCTTCACTACCTTCCCTACCCTTCACCACCTTCCCTACCCTTCACCACCTTCCCTACTTTTCACCACCTTCCCTACCCTTCACCACCTTCCCTACCCTTCACCACCTTCCCTACCTTTCACTACCTTCCCTACCCTTCACCACCTTCCCTACCCTTCACTACCTTCCTTACCCTTCACCACCTTCCCTCCCCTTCACCACCTTCCCTACCCTTCACCACCTTCCCTGCCCTTCACCACCTTCCGTACCCTTCACCACCTTCCCTACCCTTCACCACCTTCCCTACCCTTCACCACCTTCCCTGCCCTTCACCACCTTCCCTGCCCTTCACCACCTTCCCTACCCTTCACCACCTTCCCTACCCTTCACCACCTACCATACCCTTCACCACCTTCCCTACCCTTCACCACCTTCCCTACCCTTCACCACCTTCCCTACCCTTCTCTACCTTCCTTACCCTTCACCACCTTCCCTACCCTTCACTACCTTCCTTACCCTTCACCACCTTCCATACCCTTCACCTTCCCTTCACCACCTTCCCTGCCCTTCACCACCTTCGCTACCCTTCACTACCTTCCTTACCCTTCACCACTTTCCCTACCCTTCACCACCTTCCCTACCCTTCACCTCCTTCCCTGCCCTTCACCACCTTCCCTACCCTTCACCACCTTCCCTACCCTTCACCACCTACCCTACCCTTCACCACCTTCCCTACCCTTCACCACCTTCCCTACCCTTCACCACCTTCCATACCCTTCACTACCTTCCTTACCCTTCACCACCTTCCATACCCTTCACTACCTTCCTTACCCTTCACCACCTTCCCTACCCTTCACCACCTTCCCTACCCTTCACCACCTTCCCTGCCCTTCACCACCTTCCCTACCCTTCACCACCTTCCCTACCCTTCACCACCTTCCCTACCCTTCACTACCTTCCCTACCCTTCACCACCTTCACTACCCTTCACCACCTTCCCTACCCTTCACCACCTTCCCTACCCTTCACTTCCTACCCTACCCTTCACCACCTTCCCTGCCCTTCACCACCTTCCCTACCCTTCACCACCTTCCCTACCCTTCACCACCTTCCCTACCCTTCACCACCTTCCCTACCCTTCACCACATTCCCTACCCTTCACCACCTTCCCTACCCTTCACCACCTTCCCTACCCTTCACCACCTTCCCTACCCTTCACCACCTTCCCTACCCTTCAACACCTTCCCTACCCTTCACCACCTTCCCTACCCTTCACCACCTTCCCTACCCTTCACCACCTTCCCTACCCTTCACCACCTTCCCTACCCTTCATCACCTTCCCTACCCTTCACCACCTTCCCTACCCTTCACCACCTTCCCTACCCTTCACCACCTTCCCTACCCTTCACCACCTTCCCTACCCTTCACCGCCTTCCCTACCCTTCACCACCTTCCCTACCCTTCACCACCTTCCCTACCCTTCACTACCTTCCCTACCCTTCACCACCTTCCATACCCTTCACCACCTTCCCTACCCTTCACCACCTTCCCTGCCCTTCACCACCTTCCCTGCCCTTCACCACCTTCCCTGCCCTTCACCTCCTTCCCTGCCCTTCACCACCTTCCCTACCCTTCACCTCCTTCCCTACCCTTCACCACCTTCCCTACCCTTCACCACCTTCCCTACCCTTCACCACCTTCCCTACCCTTCACCACCTTCCCTACCCTTCACCACCTTCCCTACCCTTCACCACCTTCCCTACCCTTCACCACCTTCCCTACCCTTCACCACCTTCCCTACCCTTCACCACCTTCCCTACCCTTCACCACCTTCCCTACCCTTCACTACCTTCCCTACCCTTCACCACCTTCCCTACCCTTCACCACCTTCCCTACCCTTCACCACCTTCCCTACCCTTCACTACCTACCCTACCCTTCACCACCTTCCCTACCCTTCACTACCTTCCCTACCCTTCACCACCTTCCCTACCCTTCACCACCTTCCCTACCCTTCACCACCTTCCATACCCTTCACTACCTTCCCTACCCTTCACCACCTTCCCTACCCTTCACCACCTTCCCTACCCTTCACCACCTTCCCTACCCTTCACTACCTTCCCTACCCTTCACCACCTTCCCTACCCTTCACCACCTTCCCTACCCTTCACCACCTTCCCTACCCTTCACTACCTTCCCTACCCTTCACCACCTTCCCTGCCCTTCACCACCTTCCCTACCCTTCACCACCTTCCCTACCCTTCAACACCTTCCCTACCCTTCACCACCTTCCCTACCCTTCACCACCTTCCCTACCCTTCACCACCTTCCCTACCCTTCACCACCTTCCCTACCCTTCACTACCTTCCCTACCCTTCAACACCTTCCCTACCCTTCACTACCTTCCCTACCCTTCACCACCTTCACTACCCTTCACTACCTACCCTACCCTTCACCACCTTCCCTACCCTTCACTACATTCCCTACCCTTCACCACCTTCCCTACCCTTCACCACCTTCCCTACCCTGCACTACCTTCTCTACCCTTCACCACCTTCCCTACCCTTCACTACCTACCCTACCCTTCACCACCTTCCCTACCCTTCACCTTCCCTACCCTTCACTACCTTCTCTACCCTTCACCACCTTCCTTACCCTTCACCACCTTCCCTACCCTTCACCACCTTCCCTACCCTTCACCACCTTCCCTACCCTTCACCACCTTCCTTACCCTTCACCACCTTCCCGACCATTCACCACCTTCCCTACCCTTCACCACCTTCCCTACCCTTCACCACCTTCCCTACCCTTCACTACCTTCCCTACCCTTCACCACCTTCCCTGCCCTTCACCACCTTCCCTATCCTTCACCACCTTCCCTACCCTTCACCACCTTCCCCTACCCTTCACCACTTTCCCTACCCTTCACCACCTTCCCTACCCTTCACCACCTTCCCTACCCTTCACCACCTTCCCTACCCTTCACCACCTTCCCTAACCTTCACCACCTTCCCTACCCTTCACTACCTTCCCTAACACCTTCCCTACCCTTCACCACCTTCCCTACCCTTCACCAAATTCCCTACCCTTCATCACCTTCCCTGCCCTTCACCACCTTCCCTACCCATCACCACCTTCCCTACCCTTCACCACCTTCCCTGCCCTTCACCACCTTCCCTGCCTTTCACCACCTTCCCTACCCTTCACTACCTTCCCTACCCTTCACCACCTTCCCTACCCTTCACCACCTTCCCTACCCTTCACCACCTTCTCTACTCTTCACCACCTTCCCTACCCTTCACCACCTTCCCTACCCTTCACCACCTTCCCTACCCTTCACCACCTTCCCTACCCTTCACCACCTTCCCTACCTTTCACTACCTTCCCTACCCTTCACCACCTTCCCTATCCTTCACTACCTTCCTTAACCTTCACCACCTTCCCTACCCTTCACCACCTTCCCTACCCTTCACCACCTTCCCTGCCCTTCACCACCTTCCCTACCCTTCACCACCTTCCCTACCCTTCACCACCTTTCCTGCCCTTCACCACCTTCCCTGCCCTTCACCTCCTTCCCTACCCTTCACCACCTTCCCTACCCTTCACCACCTTTCCTGCCCTTCACCACCTTCCCTGCCCTTCACCACCTTCCCTGCCCTTCACCACCTTCGCTACCCTTCACCACCTTCCTTACCCTTCGCCACTTTCCCTACCCTTCACTACCTTCCTTACCCTTCACCACCTTCCCTGCCCTTCACCACCTTCCCTACCCTTCACCACCTTCCCTACCCTTCACCACCTTCCACTACCCTTCACCACTTTCCCTACCCTTCACCACCTTCCCTACCCTTCACCACCTTCCCTACCCTTCACCACCTTCCCTACCCTTCACCACCTTCCCTAACCTTCACCACCTTCCCTACCCTTCACTACCTTCCCTAACACCTTCCCTACCCTTCACCACCTTCCCTACCCTTCACCACCTTCCATACCCTTCACCACCTTCCCTACCCTTCACCACCTTCCCTACCCTTCACCACCCTCCCTACCCTTCACCACCTTCCCTACCCTTCACCACCTTCCCTACCCTTCACCACCTTCCCTGCCCTTCACCACTTTCCCTGCCCTTCACCACCTTCCCTACCCTTCACCACCTTCCCTGCCCTTCACCACCTTCCCTACCCTTCACCACCTTCCCTACCCTTCACCACCTTCCCTACCCTTCACCACCTTCCCTACCCTTCACCACCTTCCCTACCCTTCACCTTCTAGGGTAAAGCCACTAGCACGCATAGCGTTTCGGGCAAGTCCTTAATTCAATTTTATCCCCCAGAATACGACCCGCCAAATCGTTTAACAACCAGGTACCTATTTACTGTTGGGTGAACAGAGGCTACAGTGAAGGTTTGGTGCCCAGTCAATCGTCCCTAGCCAGGATACGAACCCAGGCCAACACACTCCCGAAACGCCGAATGAGTGTTTTACCTCTGCGCCACATCGTCTGCATATTGTATGATAGTATTGTGGCTATTAACTGCAGGATAGTTAATAGGACAGTGACGCTAGTTTACCCACCAACCCGCAGGTACATATATTTCGCCCTCTGGACATATATTCCAGAAGTATTGTAAACTGGCAGGGTATACACAGTGAGATATGGGATGTGTATGTATAAACACACTTCTCGGTGTATATATGTGTTCTGCTTAGGGGCGTCACCTGCTCTGCTGCCTCTTTAATCAGTGGTTATGTCAGGGGTGATTAGCCTCCCTACACTGACGCCGCGGTGGTGATCAAAGCCGCTCACCAGGCTGTTGGCCTGTTATGGGGGGGGGGGGGGGAAGGTGGTAATTAGCATAACTGTCTCTTTCTGTTCGACATGCATCATGGGATCTCTCTCACTCTTGTACTGTACTCCTGTCATGTCACTATCACACTACAACACTTGTACCAGATATTAATTCTCACACACTTCCTGCTGCTATTCTCCGTCTCCCAATATCTTTCCAACCTAACTAAATTATCACTAACTATGATAGTTCACTGTAGAGGCAGCGTCACAACTTGATTTATTATTATTTACTTAACAATTAAGTATAAGATCCAAAATGAAATTAAGAAACGGTAGAATCTACGGCGAAGATGGTGACACGACCACGACCTGGGAAAAGGACGAGGATACGACCACCTGGGAGACGGAGAAAAGTTACGGTGTGAGGTGTCTTGAGGAGGATAGTGGAGGGTTCACCCACGGGCTCTCGACCTCCCCGCACACCAACAATAAACGCTTCCTTGCCACCGTGAGAAGAGGCCTTTGGTGGGTACATTGTGTCTTGTGGAAGATTATGAAGGTCTTAATCGTGTTGGGCCTAATTACCGGGCTTGTGTACGGAACTATGGTCATCTTTTCGATTGACAAAGACAGCTGGCAGAAGGTGATTTGCAGTAACGACTGCACGGAGCGGGATTTAACTCTAATGAACACCAAAAAGGCCCCAAATTCATTCTTTGAGGCAACAGTATAGTGGATGAGCGGCTCCCAGCCACCAAAGCCCCCACCCTGCCTCAACAAGGTGTTCGGGGTGTGGGAAAATAGTGTATGTGAACCCCACCAGGAGCCCAGGGTCACCTGATGGGCTGGACGGTAGAGCGACGGTCTGCCTTCATGCAGGTCGGCGTTCAATCCCCGACCGTCCAAGTGAAGGGTGGGGCGTGGCCCACCTGAGGGATGGGCGTGGCTCACCTGAGAGATGGGCGTGGCTCACCTGAGGGATGGGCGTGGCTCACCTGAGGGATGGGCGTGGCTCACCTGAGGGATGGGCGTGGCTCACCTGAGGGATGGGCGTGGCTCACCTGAGGGATGGGCGTGGCCCACCTGAGGGATGGGCGTGGCCCACCTGAGGGATGGGCGTGGCCCACCTGAGGGATGGGCGTGGCTCACCTGAGGGATGGGCGTGGCTCACCTGAGGGATGGGCGTGGCCCACCTGAGGGATGGGCGTGGCTCACCTGAGGGATGGGCGTGGCTCACCTGAGGGATGGGCGTGGCCCACCTGAGGGATGGGCGTGGCCCACCTGAGGGATGGGCGTGGCTCACCTGAGGGATGGGCGTGGCTCACCTGAGGGATGGGCGTGGTCCACCTGAGGGATGGTCGTGGCTCACCTGAGGGATGGGCGTGGTCCACCTGAGGGATGGGCGTGGCTCACCTGAGGGATGGGCGTGGCTCACCTGAGGGATGGGCGTGGCTCACCTGAGGGATGGGCGTGGTCCACCTGAGGGATGGGCGTGGCTCACCTGAGGGATGGGCGTGGCTCACCTGAGGGATGGGCGTGGCTCACCTGAGGGATGGGCGTGGCTCACCTGAGGGATGGGCGTGGCTCACCTGAGGGATGGGCGTGGCTCACCTGAGGGATGAGCGTGGCTCACCTGAGGGATGGGTGTGGCTCACCTGAGGGATGG
Source organism: Procambarus clarkii (assembly GCF_040958095.1). Taxonomy (NCBI): domain Eukaryota; kingdom Metazoa; phylum Arthropoda; class Malacostraca; order Decapoda; family Cambaridae; genus Procambarus; species Procambarus clarkii. The sequence continues at coordinate 24,658,586 of NC_091220.1, forward strand.
GCGTGGCTCACCTGAGGGATGGGCGTGGCCAACCTGAGGGATGGGCGTGGCTCACCTGAGGGATGGGCGTGGCTCACCTGAGGGATGGGCGTGGCTCACCTGAGGGATGGGCGTGGCCCACCTGAGGGATGGGCGTTGCCCACCGTGTGTGTGTGTGTGTGTACTCACCTAGTTGTGCTTGCGGGGGTTGAGCTTTGGCTCTTTGGTCCCGCCTCTCAACTGTCAATCAACTGGTGTACATATTCCTGAGCCTATTGGGCTCTATCATATCTACATTATAAACTGTGTATGGAGTCAGCCTCCACCACATCACTGCCTAATACATTCCACCTGTTAACTACTCTGACACTGAAAAAGTTCTTTCTAACGTCACTGTGGCTCATTTGGGTACTCAGTTTCCACCTGTGTCCCCTTGTTCGCGTACCACCAGTGTTAAACAGTTTTTCCTTATTTACCCTGTCAATTCCTCTGAGAATTGTGTAGGTAGTGATCATGTCTCCCCTTACTCTTCTGTCTTCCAGTGTCGTGAGGGGCATTTCACGCAGCCTTTCCTCATTACTCATGCCTCTTAGTTCTGGAACTAGCCTAGTGGCATACCTCTGAACTCTTTCCAACTTCCTCCTGTGTGTGACAAGGTACGGGATCCATGCTGGGCCAGCATACTCCAGGACTGGTTGGTAACTGCTCTACTCAGGAGTACGAAATAGTGCAGTTAGCGTCGCATTTGTGAAATTCTCCGCCAATAGTTACAGTTTAATATTATTCAATACTCAAAGAAGTTTGACAGGTTCCACATGGTTTATTTTGGACATAAAAAAAGAGTATTTAGATGTATAGGTACATTGTTATAGACCTGCATTTTGACAGGTCTAAAGCTGAGCACTAACTGCATATAATGGCATTGTGGAATAAGTATATATATTGGGGTCAAGTTGCATTGTTATATAACTGCATTGCAGAATAAATGCTTAATTTTCAGGGTGGGTTGGACGCCTGTTAAAGCATCACATGAGCATGTCTCCGAATTAAGGAATAGAGAGATAAGATTGATAAATAAAAATGTATGATATAGGGGAGAGGGAGGGTAAACACAATCTTGTCCCATTCCACACCCCTCCCAGCCAGGGGTCATGGAGGGCGAGCTCCTTTCAGTAAGACTCATCATTTTTCTCTCGAGCAGAAAATTATAATGAACAGGTCTGGATACATGTAGGAAAGGAAGAGGGAAGGAGAGATTCGAGAGGAGAGAAAGGAAGAGGAAGAAGACGTAGGAGCAGAGAGAGAGAGAGAGAATAAGAGAGAATTGGGCACTCGAGAAAGAGAGTGGGTACAGGTATAGAAGGGAGAGTGTCAGGCGTGGGGTAGCATGGTAAACTGTATACACTCCACACCAGACACCATTGTGCTTGGTGTAGAGGCAACAGTAGACTGTTTGGTATACAGGCACCAATCTGAATAAGATGGCTAATCCTGACTGCTGGCAGAGGGAATGGTTTCGGGTACGTGACGCTCATAGAAAGGTCGAGGGTAGGCCTAGATTTTAAATGAACTCACCTAGTTGTCCTTGCGGAGGTTGAGCTCCGGCTCTTTGGTCCCCGCCTCTCAACTGTCAATCAACTAGTGTACAGATTCCTGGGCCTATTGGGCTCTATCATATCTACACTTGAAACTGTGTATGGAGTCAGCCTCCACCACATCACTGCCTAATACATTCCATCTGTTAACTACTCTGACACTGAAAAAGTTCTTTCTGACGTTCCTGTGGCTCATTTGGGTACTAAGTTTCCTCTTGTGTCCACTTGTTCGCGTACCACCAGTGTTAAACAGTTTATCTTTATCTTCCCTGTCAATTCCTCTGAGAATTTTGTAGGTAGTGATCATGTCTCCCTTACTGTCTTCTAGTGTCGGGAGACACTCGAAATCCCATTTCATGCATTTCACGCAGCCTTTCCTCGTAACTCATGCCTTTTAGTTCTGGGACGTTGTGAGGTTTAACGAAACAGCTCTGTTTACAATGATTCTGTGGATGATATATTGGAAATTATCTTCAAAAAACTATTAAATTTAATTTAGATTTACCTGCATCTACCATTAGTGAATTAATTAAACTTTTATTTAAAGAAAACAACCTTAATTTTAAGTGTAATTTTTATGCTCAAACATTTGTCATGAAGGTTCTATCTACTGTGTTAAGTAACTTATATTTGGAGATGATTTTCTAAATTATGTTTTTATTTAGTATATTACTGATTAATTCTGTTACAGGTATGTTGATGAGGTTCAGTACCTTGACCAGAGACTTTAAACCTTAATTATCATCTTGTAAGTCTTTGTTCCATCTTCTAAGTTCTATGTTGATAGATAAAGTAATGAAACTCCAACGCATTCAGATCAAAGTTCTGTCCATAAATTATTTTAAGTTTAGTGTTTATAGGAAGCCATCAAACGTTTGATCAAATGTGTAGTAATTTTATTGGAGCCGCCACATTACAGTTCAATCCTCCTGTGTTCTTCAATGGTATTTTGTGGCTTTGCTTGTCTGGCTCCCAGAATTTGTTGAGGAAAGGATCAAGATATATGAGAATGGCAGTAAGTTACACTTCCCCGAATCCATTACAAACGCCCCTGTAAGCCAAGCAGTGAAATCATTATGTAATGTTGACTATAGAACGGAATTGATCTAACCCATATATGTTGGTGGTGCCATACACTGGTGAACGTACACTGGTGAACGTGCACTGGCCATACACTGATGAACGTGCACTGGCCATACACTGGTGAACGTGCACTGGCCATACACTGGTGAACGTACACTTGCCATACACTGGTGAACGTACACTGGCCGTACACTGGTGAACGTACACTGGCCATACACTGGTGAACGTACACTGGTGAACGTACACTGGCCATACACTGGTGAACGTACACTGGCCATACACTGGTGAACGTACACTTGCCATACACTGGTGAACGTACACTGGTGAACGTACACTGGCCATACACTGGTGAACGTACACTGGCCATACACTGGTGAACGTGCACTGGCCATACACTGGTGAACGTACACTGGCCATACACTGGTGAACGTACACTGGTGAACGTGCACTGGCCATACACTGGTGGACGTACACTGGCCATACACTGGTGAACGTGCACTGGCCATACAGTGGTGAACGTACACTGGCCATACACTGGTGAACGTGCACTGGCCTTACACTGGTGAACGTACACTGGCCATACACTGGTGAACGTACACTGGTGAACGTACACTGGCCATACACTGGTGAACGTACACTGGTGAACGTACACTGGTGAACGTGCACTGGCCATACACTGATGAACGTGCACTGGCCATACACTGGGGAACGTGCACTGGCCATACACTGGTGAACGTACACTGGTGAACGTACACTGGTGAACGTACACTGGCCATACACTGGTGAACGTACACTTGCCATACACTGGTGAACGTACACTGGCCATACACTGGTGAACGTACACTGGTGAACGTGCACTGGCCATACACTGGTGAACGTACACTGGCCATACACTGGTGAACGTACACTGGTGAACGTGCACTGGCCATACACTGGTGAACGTACACTGGCCATACACTGGTGAACGTGCACTGGCCATACACTGGTGAACGTGCACTTGCCATACACTGGTGAACGTGCACTTGCCATACACTGGTGAACGTGCACTGGCCATACACTGGTGAACGTACACTGGGGAACGTACACTGGCCATACACTGGTGAACGTGCACTGGCCATACACTGGTGAACGTACACTGGCCATACACTGGTGAACGTACACTGGCCATACACTGGTGAACGTACACTGGTGAACGTGCACTGGCCGTACACTGGTGAACGTACACTGGCCATACACTGGTGAACGTACACTGGCCATACACTGGTGAACGTACACTAGTGAACGTACACTGGCCATACACTGGTGAACGTACACTGGTGAACGTACACTGGCCATACACTGGTGAACGTACACTGGCCATACACTGGTGAACATACACTGGTGAACGTACACTGGCAATACACTGGTGAACGTACACTGGCCATACACTGGTGAACGTGCACTTGCCATACACTGGTGAACGTACACTGGCCATACACTGGTGAACGTACACTGGCCATACACTGGTGAACGTGCACTGACCATACACTGGTGAACGTACACTGGCCATACACTGGTGAACGTACACTGGCCATACACTGGTGAACGTGCACTGGCCTTACACTGGTGAACGTACACTGGCCATACACTGGTGAACGTACACTGGTGAACGTACACTGGCCATACACTGGTGAACGTACACTGGTGAACGTACACTGGCCATACACTGGTGAACGTGCACTGGCCATACACTGATGAACGTGCACTGGCCATACACTGGGGAACGTGCACTGGCCATACACTGGTGAACGTACACTGGTGAACGTACACTGGTGAACGTACACTGGCCATACACTGGTGAACGTACACTTGCCATACACTGGTGAACGTACACTGGCCATACACTGGTGAACGTACACTGGTGAACGTGCACTGGCCATACACTGGTGAACGTACACTGGCCATACACTGGTGAACGTACACTGGTGAACGTGCACTGGCCATACACTGGTGAACGTACACTGGCCATACACTGGTGAACGTGCACTGGCCATACACTGGTGAACGTGCACTTGCCATACACTGGTGAACGTGCACTTGCCATACACTGGTGAACGTGCACTGGCCATACACTGGTGAACGTACACTGGGGAACGTACACTGGCCATACACTGGTGAACGTGCACTGGCCATACACTGGTGAACGTACACTGGCCATACACTGGTGAACGTACACTGGCCATACACTGGTGAACGTACACTGGTGAACGTGCACTGGCCGTACACTGGTGAACGTACACTGGCCATACACTAGTGAACGTACACTGGCCATACACTGGTGAACGTACACTGGTGAACGTACACTGGCCATACACTGGTGAACGTACACTGGCCATACACTGGTGAACGTACACTGGCCATACACTGGTGAACGTACACTGGCCATACACTGGTGAACATACACTGGTGAACGTACACTGGCAATACACTGGTGAACGTACACTGGCCGTACACTGGTGAACGTGCACTGGCCATACACTGGTGAACGTACACTGGCCATACACTGGTGAACGTACACTGGCCGTACACTGGTGAACGTGCACTGGCCATACACTGGTGAACGTACACTGGCCATACACTGGTGAACGTGCACTGGCCATACACTGGTGAACGTGCACTTGCCATACACTGGTGAACGTGCACTTGCCATACACTGGTGAACGTGCACTGGCCATACACTGGTGAACGTACACTGGCCATACACTGGTGAACGTACACTGGCCATACACTGGTGAACGTACACTGGTGAACGTGCACTTGCCGTACACTGGTGAACGTACACTGGTGAACGTACACTGGCCATACACTGGTGAACGTACACTGGCCATACACTGGTGAACGTACACTGGCCATACACTGGTGAACGTACACTGGCCATACACTGGTGAACGTACACTGGCCATACACTGGTGAACGTACACTGGCCATACACTGGTGAACGTACACTGGCTATACACTGGTGAACGTACACTGGCCATACACTGGTGAACGTGCACTTGCCATACACTGCAGAACGTGCCATACACTTCATTTGATAAGCTGGTCGTATTTAGAAATGTGGGTATAATCCCCTCACCACCCAAAAAAAATGTTGATTACAAATTAGCGTAGGTCTACGCAGCATTTCTACGTAGACCTTAGCGTAGGTGTACGTGTTAATGGATGCGTCTAACTGATCCCTTTGTAATTACTATGATGAGGTGTATTATCGGTATAGGCGTAGGAAAAAAATATTAAAGCAGCATAGTTATAGTGGCACCCTCCCCCCCCTAGTGTCACCCCCCTGTGTCACCCCACAGTGTCACCCCCCAGTGTCTCCCCCCAGTGTCACCCCCCAGTGTCACCCCCCAGTGTCACCCCAAGTGTTACCCCCCAGTGTCACCCCCCAGTGTCACCCCCCAGTGTCACCCCCCTGTGTCACCCCCCCAGTGTCACCCCCCCCAGTGTCACCCCCGTGTGTCACCCCCCCAGTGTCACCCCCCAGTGTCACCCCCCTGTGTCACCCCAAGTGTCACCCCCCAGTGTCACCCCCCAGTGTCACTCCCCTGTGTCACCCCCCAGTGTCACCCCCCAGTGTCACCCCCCAGTGTCACCCCCCTGTGTCACCCCAAGTGTCACCCCCCAGTGTCACCCCCCCTGTGTCACCCCAAGTGTCACCCCAAGTGTCACCCCCCAGTGTCACCCCCAGTGTCACCCCCAGTGTCACCCCCCAGTGTCACCCCAAGTGTTACCCCCCAGTGTCACCCCCCCTGTGTCACCCCCCAGTGTCACCCCAAGTGTCACCCCCCAGTGTCACCCCCCCTGTGTCACCCCCAGTGTCACCCCCCAGTGTCACCCCAAGTGTCACCCCCCAGTGTCACCCCCCCCCTGTGTCACCCCAGTGTCACAAAAAGACTGGCCTCGAATGCATTATTTTGTCGTTTAAGAGACTTGGGGTCTTGTAGTGGAGGTGCTGAATACAACAACATTAGCCTCGAGCTGAATGACTGAAAGGCGTATAACTATATCAATTCAACATATAAGAATAACATCATGAACATTAGCCCTGAACTATGCATATATTGGACCTATTTTTTTGTTTCAATTATCTCTTTTTTTATGATAATGAATATTTTTTTTAATTTGTATCGCATATTTAATACAATTATTTAATTATAATTAATTCTCCTCAATCAATATGATTATTTCTTGCTGTAGCTTTGGGTTTCAATACGTCGAGACGACGTCTCCGGGTCAGGTCAGCAAGACTGGCTACGATACGAAATATAAGGAAACTCCTTCAGTCTCGTCTCCTTACCATATTTAGTGCCTCAGCCTCCACCAACATATTTATTTAATTATTGATCTAATTAAACTATCTCCCAAGTCGCCTGATAACAAAACGAGGCATTAAATAATTTACTTGTGCAAATAATCATTGGAGGGGGTGGGTAAACAAAAATCTTTCACCTGATGCTACTGTTCCCTCTGTGGTAGTTAGGCAGTAATCGTGGGTTGCATCCCAGGATAGGTACGAGTAGTTGGGGACGCTAGGAAGAGCCAAGCAGGTTTCCTGTTGCCAACAACAGGAAACCAACAGTAATGGCTGTAGAATTAAGACTGTTTACCCGGCCGTTTGATTTTTCAGAATCAAATGTGAGAACGTCACTGAAACGTTTGTGTCTGAATCAGCGTGAATGATTCAGACACTAAGAATACAGTAAAATATAGCGAGTATGACTGACTGACTCACTGACGCACTCACTGACTCACTCACTCACTCACTCACTCACTCACTCACTCACTCACTCACTCACTCACTCACTCACTCACTCGCTCACTCACTCTCACACTCTCTCACACTCACACACTCTCTCTCTCTCTCTCTCTCTCCGTCTCTCTCTCTCTCCGTCTCTCTCTCTCTCTCTCTCTCTCTCTCTCTCTCTCTCTCTCTCTCTCTCTCTCTCTCTCTCTCTCTCTCTCTCTCTCTCATGTGAGTTATAGCATTAATACAGTGCCATTCCCCACGACATAAAGGTTGAGACATATTCACCATTACTCACGAGATACTCCGAGGGGTTGAGCTAAACATTAACTTTCTCCTCATTTGCATACCCTTTATTTGAGACCCAAAAAAACGTCAAATTAAATCTTCGTGATCCGGCGTCAAATTTTTTTGTCCTGCCGGAGAAAAGAAAATGGAGAGCGATGACGTCGATATTCTCTGATTGCCATGACCAATTAAAAACAGTCTCGGTATCTATTTAAAAATGTAGAAGTTAGACCTGAAACAAAGTTCCCGTTTTCTGTTTCCCCTTTTGACGTTTGCCAGAGATTCCAGGAGGAAAATCTGTTTGTTTTATCGATTGTTTGTGTGTGTTTGTTTGTGTTTTTCTCTGGCCCATTTGGGATATTATTTTGTTTACATTTGTCGCTGTCTATGAGTCTTTTTCTGTCATTTCTTTGTTTTTGTTTTGTTTGCCACCAACTTTTCCTGCAAATTTCTTTGTTTTGTGTTTATCTGTGTTTGTAAATGCCCAAGATCAACATAAGTATATGCCGGTAAACAACACCATGCTGGCTTAACAGCACAATCAAGAATACATATACAAACAGGCGAATATACAAACAACAGCAAAGAGCTGCATATACAAACATACACAAACAAGACACAAACAGAACACAAACACGACACAAACACGACACAACCAAGACACAAACAGAACACAAACCGAACACGAACAAGACACAAACAGGACACAAACAGAACACAAACAAGACACAGAACACAAACAAGACACAAACAGAACACAAACAGAACACAAACAAGACACAAACAGAACACAATCAAAACACAAACAAGACATAAACAGAACACAAACAAGACACAGAACACAAACAAGACACAAACAGAACACAAACAGAACACAAACAAGACACAAACAGAACACAAACAGAACACAAACAAAACACAAACAAGACACAAACAGAACACAAACAGAACACAAACAAGACACAGAACACAAACAGAACACAAACAAGACACAGAACACAAACAAGACACAGAACACAAACAAGACACAACCAAGACACAAACAAGACACAAACAGAACACAAACAAGACACAGAACACAAACAAGAGACAAACAGAACACAAACAAGAGACAAACAGAACACAAACAGAACACAAACAAGAGACAAACAGAACACAACACACACACCTACCCTTCCAGGGTCACCAAACAGTTCCAGAGACCATCACTCACAAAGAGTTATGTGTTGTGAGTAGGGTCGGATGTGGTGGTTAAAATAGGTTGAACCATTGATTTATAAATCATTCAGTGAGAACTTAAATTGTCAATAACCAGACGCTAAATTGGCTAAGATTACGAGTTAAATTCTCTATTGATAAAGGTTAAACGGAATGACAAATTAAATTGTCTTTCAACTTTAGTTAAATTTAATGTTAATCCAAGTTAATTTCACCATTAACAAAGAAATGTTACATTAGCAATAAAAAATAGTTAAATTGTCGATTAAAATAAGTTATGTTAAGACTTAAAAGAACATAAATTGGCTATAAAGAGAACCTAAATTGGTTAAAAAGTTTAATTAATCTGAATATACAAGGAAATTAAATTGGCTATACAGATAAGTTAACATGATTATAAAGAGTTAAATGGATGAAATACAAATACTTTAAAAGGTCTTACCAAACAATCTTAACATATACTGGAAGAGAGACACAGGAAAGACTGATAAAAGCTCGGAAGTGGTAATGGGAGACAGGGAGGAGTTGGAGGCTGTTTGGAGGGGGGAGGGGGGGTTGGGGGTAGGGAGGGAGGGATGGTAGGATGGGAAAGAGGAGGGGAGGGATAGTATGTTTTGGTTAGTGTATTTGGTTAGTGTGTGAGACTAGGGGGAGACATTTATCAGATGCTTATCAGGGTACTGATGTCCCTTGGGCCAACTACTGACGACATTTACCACGATGCCACCCACAACAGTTTGCTAACTCCTTGGTACCAATTACTGCTAGGTGAATAGCTGTATGACGTGAAAGAAAACCTTTACCAACATGTTTGTGTCATGCGGAAATAGAACCATGGACAAGCCGCCGGCTTTCTGTCCTCGTCGGGGCCACTAGAGAGAGAGATGGTGACCCCCAGGAAAATTTGGCTGAGTTCTGGACGCTGCATGGGTCTGCTTCCCACGGTATAGGTAGTTGACGAACACCCTTACTGCCAGTCGGGGTTGTCACCCTCTTGCCCCGAGTCCTGTTAACCATGGCATGTCCCCCCCCCCCTTGGGGGTTCAGAGGGAAACAGTCCCTGTACCTCACTGTACCCCGTGGATAGGGGTACAGCCCCAGCCTCCCCCCCCCCCCCCCTTGGGGAAACAGGGAGGGGGGGTAGAGCCCCTGTTCCCCCATCCCTCCAAGCTTAAGAAATCACCTATAGGATTTCATCACCACTTCTACCCTCCCCATCCCATCCCATCCCATCCCACACCACCATTATTATCATCCTCTTTCACTCCATTACTATCCTCGTCCTCACCGCTTCTTCCCCCCCCCCCCCTCTAGCCCCATCACCCTCCCCATGCCCCACTCCACCGCCAGAAGGGGCGGTGATGGGACTAGCCGACTGCAAGAGACCATCTTCTCTCACAAAGAACCCAGACCATCTTTTGTGAGTCGCTGGAAATATCATTTCACATTTCTAAACAAAAAATATCTCAAGTGTTATGGGACCGGAGTTGAATCACAAGGATTCTGAGCCTTCCTGATTTTGTTAAAAAAAAGGTTTAGTAATCCCAATCCATAAAAGTGGAGGCTTCACTAATATCAACAACTATGGCCTGTAAATGTGATTAATATGATATACGAAACCCTTGGGCAAAAAATTAGTGAACCCCGTAGTGGTTTTTGTTGACTTTCGTAAAGGTATTTGACGTTAATTAACCTGAATAACCATCTTGTTAACTTCTCCCACCCTGCCAATTAACACAAGGGAGTGTATATACCTGGTCCACTCATCTCTGGTATATATACCTGTCTGTCAGTGATGTATTCCCACATTCCAGGCCACACCTGAAGGCTGGAATATTTCCTGAGGACACACTCTACATTTTCTGAATCATTTACCCAGATATTCCGACACAGTGAATACCCAACAGTCCACATGTGACTATCTACTACCAAACTCACACTTAACATTGAAAAAACATGTTATATAACACAATCAACTTGAGAATGGTCCGGGACGGACCGAAACGTCGTCGTCCCTTCACTTTCTAGTGTGTGGTCTGGTCAACATGTTAAAGAATATTTTGAAATAAGCTAATTTGTTTAATAGAAAAAAACATTCTCCAGACTGCGAGCAGAGCTGAACAAACTCTCTTTGGTGTTCCCACTGACAACAAGCTCAATTTCAATGGTCATATATATTACAAAATATATATAAAATAATAATAAAACAAGAGTAGGCATAGTGTCAACAATCCTATATTGAGTATCTAGCTCTGCTCGGGTAAGATTGGTGTTATTTACTGTTTAATCCCCACCACATCGCTACTATACCTGTCACAGCTGATATACCGCATCAATATACCTGTCACAGCTGATATACGACTTACAACTACCTCACATACATAATTACTCAACACCAACCAGCCATCACAACACACACCAACCAGCCATCAGAACAAACACCAACCAGCCATCACAACACACACCAACCAGCCATCAGAACACACACCAACCAGCCATCACAACACACACCAACCAGCCATCACAACACACACCAACCAGCCATCACAACACACACCAACCAGCCATCACAACACACACCAACCAGCCATCACAACACACACCAACCAGCCATCACAACACACACCAACCAGCCATCACAACACACACCAACCAGCCATCACAACACACACCAACCAGCCATCACAACACACACCAACCAGCCATCACAACACACACCAACCAGCCATCACAACACACACCAACCAGCCATCACAACACACACCAACCAGCCATCACAACACACACCAACCAGCCATCACAACACACACCAACCAGCCATCACAACACACACTAACCAGCCATCACAACACACACCAACCAGCCATCACAACACACACCAACCAGCCATCACAACACACACCAACCAGCCATCACAACACACACCAACCAGCCATCACAACACACACCAACCAGCCATCACAACACACACCAACCAGCCATCAGAACACACACCAACCAACCATCACAACACACACCAACCAGCCATCACAACACACACCAACCAGCCATCACAACACACACCAACCAGCCATCACAACAATAACAATGTACATGTACTATGGGCAGATAATGTATGTACACTACCTACAGGAAGTGTACGTATGTTCTGGGTGAATTACTGCTGGGTGAACAGAGGTGAATAATAAAGGATTGGTACCCAGTCAATCCTATATGGCAAGGACTGGAACACAGACCAAATCACTGGCGGGGGTGAGTGGGACGGGTTAAGTTAGGTTGGGTTGGTCTAAGTTACGATGGGTTAGGATAGGTTAAGTTAGGTTGGGTTGGTCTAAGTTACGATGGGTTAGGATAGGTTAAGTTAAGTTTGTTGAAAGCGTAGCGATGCCATAGAGAGGTAAATAATTTCCCAGGTCTTAGACCCTTCTCGTAGCGCTGGGACCAGCTCATATCCGCACGATACTACGTCACCTCCCACCTGTTAGTGCTTGCCTATAAGTGCAGTGTAGCACATTGTAGTTATTTAAACACAAAACTAAATAGTCATCATGTAACCAATCGCTATCCTTTATCCCTCAGTCTCTATCCTTCCCCCTCTCGTTCTCTTCTTCTTCCTAACTCAGTTCCTTCCTTCCTTCGCCCCGTTTTCCGTCTCTTAATCCCAAAATAATCGCCAGTTAAGGAAAAGTGACAACGGAGTAATCTGTCACGCTTGGCCCTGTAGATCTGAAATGTTCCCCCTTCAAAGAAAACGGAAATTCATAACTTTTGAATCTTGAATGAGAATTTTATCAAAAAAGGAGCATTTGCTTCATCATTAATTCTCTATATACTTCGAAAGATAAAATTCTTACCTTTATGCGGACATTTCATATATATATATACATATATATATATATATATATATATATATATATATATATATATATATATATATATATATATATATATATATATATATATATATATATATATATAATATATAACTCGTAATAATGTTATTGTCCAACCACTCATTGTAATGTTCTTGACCAACAAATCATTGTAATGTTATTCGCCAACCATTCACTGTATAATGATAGTCCCATCATTCAATGTAATGTTACTGTCCAACTACTCATTGTAATGTTACTGTTCCTCTCTCTCTCCCCCTCCCTCCCTCCCTCTCTCCCCCTCCCTCCCTCCCTCTCTCCCTCCCTCCCTCCCTCTCTCCCCCTCCCTCCCTCCCTCTCTCCCTCCCTAACTCCCTCTCTCCTTCTCCCTCCCTCTCTCTCTCCCTCCCTCCCTCCCTCTCTCTCCCTCCCTCCCTCTCTCCCTCACTCAGCAACAAGAGCACTCACCACCACTGCCGCAACACAGTAAAACACTTAAGTAGAGAGGAGGAACATCCTCTCCTTGTCTCGGTAAATGTTTCTTAAAACTTGTGAGACCGTTCACTACCCGCCAGAAATATTTCCTGCGCATAAAACAATGCAAAAACCTCAGTGATGTGTGTGTCTGTGTGTGTGTGTGTGTGTGTGTGTGTGTGTGTGTGTGTGTGTGTGTGTGTGTGTGTGTGTGTGTGTGTGTGTGTGTGTGTGTGTGTGTGTGTGTGTGTGTGTGTTTATTAGTTGTGTTTTTACGGGGGTTGAGCTTTGCTCTTTCGGCCCGCCTCTCAACTGTCAATCAACTGTTTACTAACTACTTTTTTTTTTTTTTTTTTTTTTTTTTTTCCCCACACCACACCACACACACACACACACACACACCCCAGGAAGCAGCCCGTGACAGCTGACTAACTCCCAGGTACCTATTTACTGCTAGGTAACAGGGGCACTTAGGGTGAAAGAAACTTTGCCCATTTGTTTCTGTCTCGTGCGGGAATCGAACCCGCGCCACAGAATTACGAGTCCTGCGCGCTATCCACCAGGCTACGAGGCCCCCCTACGAGGAGGTGTGTGTGTGTGTGTGTGTGTGTGTGTGTGTGTGTGTGTGTGTGTGTGTGTGTGTGTGTGTGTGTGTGTGTGTGTGTGTGTGTGTGTGTGTGTGTGTGTGTGTGTGTGTGTGTGTGTGTGTGTTCTCACATACTTGCTCTCATCTATTCGAGTCTTCAGCATCCAGCTCTAGTTCTTGGCCCTTGCCATTTCATCTGCCAGTTTCCTGTTTTAGGGATATCGAACCCCTGCCATGGGGGGGGCCATTCCCCATGGCGCCAGGCGTCGCCTCGTGACGCCAGCTTCAACCGCGCGACGCCATCCGCCAGTACCCACCCCGCACGGGCACTGGCCAGGTGCCAGTACCAGTGCCCTGGGTATTCCTTGCACCCATGTGTGGAGGTCCTTGACAGGAACACTTGCCCGAGTCCTGGCTTGTGTGTCTACACCCCACAAACAGCGGCCATTTTGGTCATCCATTTCTTATGTTTTTCTGCCTGTTCTGGTGACAGATATTTGTGTGAATGTGGAGTCTGATTATTATCTGTCCCATTGACGGAGCACATGTGATTACCTGAGCATCCTATTGAGCGCCTGGGCATCCTATTGAGCGCCTGGGCATCCTATTGAGCGCCTGGGCATCCTATTGAGCGCCTGGGCATCCTATTGAGCGCCTGGGCATCCTATTGAGCGCCTGGGCATCCTATTGAGCGCATGGGCATCCTATTGAGCGCCTGGGCATCCTATTGAGCGCCTGGGCATCCTATTGAGCGCCTGGGCATCCTATTGAGCGCCTGGGCATCCTATTGAGCGCATGGGCATCCTATTGAGCGCCTGGGCATCCTATTGAGCGCCTGGGCATCCTATTGAGCGCCTGGGCATTCTATTGACCATAAAACCATAGGCTTCATTCAAGCCTATTAAATCACACGATAAATTGCTATGAGGAGATGAGAGAGAGAGAGAGAGAGAGAGAGAGAGAGAGAGAGAGAGAGAGAGAGAGAGAGAGAGAGAGAGAGAGAGAGAGAGAGAGAGAGAGAGAGAGAGAGAGAGAGAGAGAGAGAGAGAGAGAGAGAGAGAGAGAGAGAGAGAGAGAGAGAGAGAGAGAGAGAGAGAGAGAGAGAGAGAGAGAGAGAGAGAGAGAGAGAGAGAGAGAGAGAGAGAGAGAGAGAGAGAGAGAGAGAGAGAGAGAGAGAGAGAGAGAGAGAGAGAGAGAGAGAGAGAGAGAGAGAGAGAGAGAGAGAGAGAGAGAGAGAGAGAGAGAGAGAGAGAGAGAGAGAGAGAGAGAGAGAGAGAGAGAGAGAGAGAGAGAGAGAGAGAGAGAGAGAGAGAGAGAGAGAGAGAGAGAGAGAGAGAGAGAGAGAGAGAGAGAGAGAGAGAGAGAGAGAGAGAGAGAGAGAGAGAGAGAGAGAGAGAGAGAGAGAGAGAGAGAGAGAGAGAGAGAGAGAGAGAGAGAGAGAGAGAGAGAGAGAGAGAGAGAGAGAGAGAGAGAGAGAGAGAGAGAGAGAGAGAGAGAGAGAGAGAGAGAGAGAGAGAGAGAGAGAGAGAGAGAGAGAGAGAGAGAGAGAGAGAGAGAGAGAGAGAGAGAGAGAGAGAGAGAGAGAGAGAGAGAGAGAGAGAGAGAGAGAGAGAGAGAGAGAGAGAGAGAGAGAGAGAGAGAGAGAGAGAGAGAGAGAGAGAGAGAGAGAGAGAGAGAGAGAGAGAGAGAGAGAGAGAGAGAGAGAGAGAGAGAGAGAGAGAGAGAGAGAGAGAGAGAGAGAGAGAGAGAGAGAGAGAGAGAGAGAGAGAGAGAGAGAGAGAGAGAGAGAGAGAGAGAGAGAGAGAGAGAGAGAGAGAGAGAGAGAGAGAGAGAGAGAGAGAGAGAGAGAGAGAGAGAGAGAGAGAGAGAGAGAGAGAGAGAGAGAGAGAGAGAGAGAGAGAGAGAGAGAGAGAGAGAGAGAGAGAGAGAGAGAGAGAGAGAGAGAGAGAGAGAGAGAGAGAGAGAGAGAGAGAGAGAGAGAGAGAGAGAGAGAGAGAGAGAGAGAGAGAGAGAGAGAGAGAGAGAGAGAGAGAGAGAGAGAGAGAGAGAGAGAGAGAGAGAGAGAGAGAGAGAGAGAGAGAGAGAGAGAGAGAGAGAGAGAGAGAGAGAGAGAGAGAGAGAGAGAGAGAGAGAGAGAGAGAGAGAGAGAGAGAGAGAGAGAGAGAGAGAGAGAGAGAGAGAGAGAGAGGAGAGAGAGAGAGAGAGAGAGAGAGAGAGAGAGAGAGAGAGAGAGAGAGAGAGAGAGAGAGAGAGAGAGAGAGAGAGAGAGAGAGAGAGAGAGAGAGAGAGAGAGAGAGAGAGAGAGAGAGAGAGAGAGAGAGAGAGAGAGAGAGAGAGAGAGAGAGAGAGAGAGAGAGAGAGAGAGAGAGAGAGAGAGAGAGAGAGAGAGAGAGAGAGAGAGAGAGAGAGAGAGAGAGAGAGAGAGAGAGAGAGAGAGAGAGAGAGAGAGAGAGAGAGAGAGAGAGAGAGAGAGAGAGAGAGGGGGGGGGGGGGGGGAGAGTCCTCTTGCTTAATTTGCATTTAATGGGAAGGTGAACCCCGACTCTGAGAGCGCCATGTCCGAGGAGGACCTACAGTAGAGTGTCACTCGGTTAACTGACCCGGGTCGTGTGCCCATTGCTCCGAGAGCTGCTGCATCTTGAACAGCTTTAGCGAGCCATCTGCCGTATGTAAATTAGTCACATTGCAAGAATATAGTCGTAGGCATGAAAAAGAGATATGCAACGCTGTGCATAGCCTTGTCATGCAGGGTGCCTGACAGTCTTACCTCGAGAGTCTTGGCATGCGTTGAGTTTGTCAGCTTTGCCATGCATGGTGCTTGACACGACAGTCAGGAAATAATTCAATAACGTGTGGCTCAGTGAAGGCCAATCGTCCATGGAGACCCTCCTTGAGGTTCATGGTCCGCCAGGATGAGTAAGGAGAGGTTGACTGTATTTTGTGTGACTGTCGTGAAGCCTTCGACACAGTGGCACATTAGAATGTTTGGACGACAAGTCTGGAGTTCCTGAGAGAACACTCAGTTGGGAGAAGGAATACCTAACGGGTTGATTACAGACATTGACTGTTAAGACAGCGACGTCAATATGGAAAACATCAACGAGTTCCAACCCAAAACTGTCAATACTTGATCTCAATTGGCCACACAGACAATAAAAAAGCTCTACCATCACCAGGTGGCCACACACACACACACCAAGAGAGCTCTACCATCACCAGGTGGCCACACACACACACAACAAGAGAGCTCTACCATCACCAGGTGGCCACACAGACACACCAAGAGAGCTCTACCATCACCAGGTGGCCACACACACACACACCAAGAGAGCTCTACCATCACCAGGTGGCCACACACACACACACCAAGAGAGCTCTACCATCACCAGGTGGCCACACAGACACACACCAAGAGAGCTCTACCATCACCAGGTGGCCACACAGACACACCAAGAAAGCTCTACCATCACCAGGTGGCCACACACACAGACACACAACAAGAGAGCTCTACCATCACCAGGTGGCCACACACACAGACACACACCAAGAGAGCTCTACCATCACCAGGTGGCCACACACACAGACACACACCAAGAGAGCTCTACCATCACCAGGTGGCCACACACACACACACACAAAGATATCTCTACCATCACCAGGTGGCCACACAGACACACACCAAGAGAGCTCTACCATCACCAGGTGGCCACACAGACACACACCAAGAGAGCTCTACCATCACCAGGTGGCCACACACACAACAAGAGAGCTCTACCATCACCAGGTGGCCACACAGACACACACCAAGATAGCTCTACCATCACCAGGTGGCCACACAGACACACACCAAGAGAGCTCTACAATCACCAGGTGGCCACACACACAACAAGAGAGCTCTACCATCACCAGGTGGCCACACAGACACACACCAAGAGAGCTCTACCATCACCAGGTGGCCACACAGACACACACCAAGAGAGCTCTACCATCACCAGGTGGCCACAGACACACACCAAGAGAGCTCTACCATCACCAGGTGGCCACACACACACACACACCAAGAGAGCTCTACCATCACCAGGTGGCCACACACACAACAAGAGAGCTCGACCATCACCAGGTGGCCACACACACACACACCAAGAGAGTACCTGCCCAACATGTACCTGCCCACATATATATACCATGATGTACTTGCCCAACATGTACCTGCCCAACATGTACCTGCCCACATATATACCATGATGTACCTGCCCAACATGTACCTGCCCACATATATATATCATCATGTACCTGCCCAACATGTACCTGCCCACATATATACCATGATGTACCTGCCCAACATGTACCTGCCCACATATACACCAACATGTACCTGCCCAACATGCACCTGCCCATCATGTACCTGCCCAACATGTACCTGCCCACATATATACCATCATGTGCCTGCCCAACATGCACCTGCCCAACATGTACCTGCCCAACATGTACCTGCCCAACATGTACCTGCCCATCATATACCTGCCCAACATGTACCTGCCCACATATATATACCATCATGTGCCTGCCCAACATGTACCTGCCCAACATGTACCTGCCCAACATGTGCCTGCCAAACATGTACCTGCCCAACATGTACCTGCCCATCATGTACCTGCCCAACATGTACCTGCCCACATATATATACCATCATGTACCTGCCCAACATGTGCCTGCCCATCATGTACCTGCCCATCATGTACCTGCCCAACATGTACCTGCCCAACATGTACCTGCCCAACATGTACCTGCCCAACATGTACCTGCCCACATATATACCATCATGTGCCTGCCCAACATGTGCCTGCCCATCATGTACCTGCCCAACATGTACCTGCCCAACATGTACCTGCCCAACATGTACCTGCCCAACATGTACCTGCCCAACATGTACCTGCCCAACATGTACCTGCCCACATATATACCATCATGTGCCTGCCCAACATGTACCTGCCCAACATGTACCTGCCCAACATGCACCTGCCCAACATGTACCTGCCCACATATATACCATCATGTACCTGCCCATCATGTACCTGCCCAACATGTACCTGCCCATCATGTACCTGCCCAACATGTACCTGCCCACATATATACCATCATGTACCTGCCCAACATGTACCTGCCCACATATATATACCATCATGTACCTGCCCAACATGTACCTGCCCACATATATATACCATCATGTACCTGCCCAACATGTACCTGCCCACATATATACCATCATATACCTGCCCAACATGTACCTGCCCAACATGTACCTGCCCACATATATACCATCATGTGCCTGCCCAACATGTACCTGCCCAACATGCACCTGCCCAACATGTACCTGCCCACATATATACCATCATGTACCTGCCCAACATGCACCTGCCCAACATGCACCTGCCCACATATATACCATCATGTGCCTGCCCAACATGTACCTGCCCAACATGCACCTGCCCAACATGTACCTGCCCACATATATACCATCATGTACCTGCCCAACATGTACCTGCCCAACATGCACCTGCCCAACATGTACCTGCCCACATATATACCATCATGTACCTGCCCAACATGTACCTGCCCACATATATACCATCATGTACCTGCCCAACATGCACCTGCCCAACATGTACCTGCCCAACATGTACCTGCCCACATATATACCATCATGTGCCTGCCCAACATGTACCTGCCCAACATGTACCTGCCCATCATGTACCTGCCTAACATGTACCTGCCCACATATATACCATCATGTGCCTGCCCAACATGTACCTGCCCAACATGTACCTGCCCAACATGTGCCTGCCCAACATGTACCTGCCCAACATGTGCCTGCCCAACATGTACCTGCCCACATATATACCATCATGTACCTGCCCAACATGTATCTGCCCAACATGTACCTGCCCAACATGTACCTGCCCAACATGTACCTGCCCACATATATATACCATCATGTACCTGTCCAACATGTACCTGCCCAACATGTACCTGCCCAACATGTACCTGCCCAACATGTATCTGCCCAACATGTACCTGCCCAACATGTACCTGCCCAACATGTACCTGCCCACATATATATACCATCATGTACCTGCCCAACATGTACCTGCCCACATATATATACCATCATGTACCTGCCCAACATGTACCTGCCCACATATATATACCATCATGTACCTGCCCAACATGTACCTGCCCACATATATATACCATCATGTACCTGCCCAACATGTACCTGCCCACATATATACCATCATATACCTGCCCAACATGTACCTGCCCAACATGTACCTGCCCACATATATACCATCATGTGCCTGCCCAACATGTACCTGCCCAACATGCACCTGCCCAACATGTACCTGCCCACATATATACCATCATGTACCTGCCCAACATGCACCTGCCCAACATGCACCTGCCCACATATATACCATCATGTGCCTGCCCAACATGTACCTGCCCAACATGCACCTGCCCAACATGTACCTGCCCACATATATACCATCATGTACCTGCCCAACATGTACCTGCCCAACATGCACCTGCCCAACATGTACCTGCCCACATATATACCATCATGTACCTGCCCAACATGTACCTGCCCACATATATACCATCATGTACCTGCCCAACATGCACCTGCCCAACATGTACCTGCCCAACATGTACCTGCCCACATATATACCATCATGTGCCTGCCCAACATGTACCTGCCCAACATGTACCTGCCCATCATGTACCTGCCTAACATGTACCTGCCCACATATATACCATCATGTGCCTGCCCAACATGTACCTGCCCAACATGTACCTGCCCAACATGTGCCTGCCCAACATGTACCTGCCCAACATGTGCCTGCCCAACATGTACCTGCCCACATATATACCATCATGTACCTGCCCAACATGTATCTGCCCAACATGTACCTGCCCAACATGTACCTGCCCAACATGTACCTGCCCACATATATATACCATCATGTACCTGTCCAACATGTACCTGCCCAACATGTACCTGCCCAACATGTACCTGCCCAACATGTATCTGCCCAACATGTACCTGCCCAACATGTACCTGCCCAACATGTACCTGCCCACATATATATACCATCATGTACCTGCCCAACATGTACCTGCCCACATATATATACCATCATGTACCTGCCCAACATGTACCTGCCCACATATATATACCATCATGTACCTGCCCAACATGTACCTGCCCACATATATATACCATCATGTACCTGCCCAACATGTACCTGCCCACATATATATACCATCATGTACCTGCCCAACATGTACCTGCCCACATATATATACCATCATGTACCTGCCCAACATGTACCTGCCCAACATGCACCTGCCCAACATGTACCTACCCACATATATACCATCATGTACCTGCCCAACATGTACCTGCCCACATATATACCATCATGTACCTGCCCAACATGCACCTGCCCAACATGTACCTGCCCACATATATACCATCATGTGCCTGCCCAACATGTACCTGCCCAACATGTACCTGCCCATCATGTACCTGCCTAACATGTACCTGCCCACATATATACCATCATGTGCCTGCCCAACATGTACCTGCCCAACATGTACCTGCCCAACATGTGCCTGCCCAACATGTACCTGCCCAACATGTGCCTGCCCAACATGTACCTGCCCACATATATACCATCATGTACCTGCCCAACATGTATCTGCCCAACATGTACCTGCCCAACATGTGCCTGCCCAACATGTACCTGCCCAACATGTGCCTGCCCAACATGTACCTGCCCAACATGTGCCTGCCCAACATGTACCTGCCCACATATATACCATCATGTACCTGCCCAACATGTACCTGCCCACATATATACCATGACCACGTGTCATGATACCAATCACAACTTTCTCCCAACAATTACCAACACGAAATTTAATAGTTTTTTTGGGAGATAATTGAGGAGAGAATTCATAACTCATTTGTGTGTTTTTGTGTGTATGTGTGGCACGCCGCGAGTGCCCATTAAACGTAAATTATGCTCTGCTTGTCTGTTTGTCTCTGTTTTAGTTTTTTGTCATTTTTTTGAAAGCGAAAGACTGATAATTCGAGCAGTGTCCAGAGGCTGTGTTTACAAGCGGAGTCTGGCTCCAGTCTTTCGAAAATTTCACCATTATTATTATTATTATTATTTGATGTTCTTATTATTATTTATGTAAACTACGATCTGAATTATTTTTGTCTTGTAATTGATTTGATTTAATTTTTGTTTTAGAAGAAATATTAGACTTGTTATCACTATAACAGTGGTAGTTATTGTGTTAAGTAGGGTTATTAAACCAGGGTTGTTATTATTATTATAAACAAACTCCTAATGCTTCGGGGCTCGTAAACTGTTTAATTAATGTAAACTGAGCCGCCATGATTGAGGAAAGATGTACAGGTTTCGTTAGTGGATAGTTCAGTGCTTGATGACTGCTGGCAAAGAGAGTTCAGCACACCACTGGAGGATGGAAGGAGCAGAGGAGACATGTTATCGACATACATATTTCTATACACACGAAATGAGGTGATTACGGGGCTATTCATGCCCGTGCCACCTCGTGGCTGGCTTAATCTTCATCAATCAATCAAATAATCACTTGTTAGGACATTACAGTAGAACAAATAATACAATTTCGTTTTCTGGGGGACAGGAAGCCTGTGTATATATATACTTTAGGCTTGCATTGAGGTCACCCGACACTTGCCCCCCTCCCCCCCCTAAAGGTGGAACTACACCGCCCCCCCCCCCTTAAGGGTACAACCCCTACAACCGTTGTCTAACTACCCCAGGTACCTATTTCCTGCTAGGTGAACAGGTACATTAGGGTGAATCAGATAGTAATGAGTGCTTTAGGGTGGGAGAGTACACACACACACACACGATAATAAACACAAAATATAACCACTTTCATTCATCTTTATTCAAGTGATATGGAAAAAAATGCAAAACACTCATTCAACACACAGAGAGTTATTCATTCTCAAATATAACTTTGACGTCACTAGAGCAACATCGACAACAAAAGCAAAACTCCAACTTTATAATAGCAACAAAAAAGTGCAGAAAACATGATAAAAAAAAAACTTATGAACATCAATGAGTCATAATTACTCACGTCGGAGTGAATATAAAACAGCCCTTGACCCTCATATGGCAACACCAGCCCAAAAATTGCTCCATAATCTAACAAAAAAATACACAAATAATTTAAAAAAAAGAGTAGGTGAACTCAATGACATGTTTATTAGACACTAATTGATCAATATCTAAATTATATATAATTTAACCTAATGCAGAATTGCTATAATTAGTAATTATGAAGATCACGGGGTGGCAACACTCTCCAACTGAGGGTATGAAAGACTTTTTTTATTCTCTTCTATCGATTATTGGGAAAAAAAAAGTTTGACGAAAAAGACATTGTTTGGAATGTTAAGAGATGAGAGATTAGCGCGCTCGGAAAAAATCGCAGATTTGGAAATGGCTGAAATTGAGTTGGCTTGGAAGCGTGAATTAAATTCAACGCTAAAATGATTATTTCGTATAATAATTATAATCCAATTTGATTATAACCCTTTCGATTATTGCAGGGTCGGCGTTCGATCCCCTAAGGTCATATGGTGGTCGGGTGCCGTTCATTCACTCTAACCTCATATCCCAGCTCCTTGTCCTAATTTCCCACCTCCTTGTCCTAATTTCCCAGCTCCTTGTCTTCATATCCCAGCTCCTTGTCCTCATATCCCAGCTCCTTGTCTTCATATCCCAGCTCCTTGTCTTCATATCCCAGCTCCTTGTTCTCATATCCCAGCTCCTTGTCCTCATATCCCAGCTCCTTGTCCTCATATCCCAGCTCCTTGTCCTCATATCCCAGCTCCTTGTCCTCATATCCCAGCTCCTTGTCTTCATATCCCAGCTCCTTGTCCTCATATCCCAGCTCCTTGTTCTCATATTCCAGCTCCTTGTTCTCATATCCCAGCTCCTTGTCCTCATATCCCAGCTCCTTGTCCTCATATCCCAGCTCCTTGTCCTCATATCCCAGCTCCTTGTCCTCATATCCCAGCTCCTTGTCCTCATATCCCAGCTCCTTGTCCTCATATCCCAGCTCCTTGTCCTCATATCCCAGCTCCTTGTCCTCATATCCCAGCTCCTGGCCCTCATATCCCAGCTCCTTGCCCTCATATCCCAGCTCCTTGTCTTCATATCCCAGCTTGCTCTCATATCCCAGCTCCTTGTCCTCATATCCCAGCTCCTGGCTCTCATATCCCAGCTCCTTGCCCTCATATCCCAGCTCCTTGTCTTCATATCCCCGCTCCTTGCCCTCATATCCCAGCTCCTTGTCCTCATATCCCAGCTCCTGGTCCTCATATCCCAGCTCCTTGCCCTCATATCCCAGCTCCTTGTCCTCATATCCCAGCTCCTTTTCCTCATATCCCAGCTCCTTGTCCTCATATCCCAGCTCCTTGTCCTCATATCCCAGCTCCTTGTCCTCATATCCCAGCTCCTTGTCTTCATATCCCAGCTCCTTGTCCTCATATCCCAGCTCCTTGTCCTCATATCCCAGCTCCTTGTCCTCATATCCCAGCTCTTTGTCCTCATATCCCAGCTCCTGGCCCTCATATCCCAGCTCCTTGCCCTCATATCCCAGCTCATTATCTTCATATCCCAGCTCCTTGCCCTCATATCCCAGCTCCTTGTCCACATATCCCAGCTCCTGGCCCTCATATCCCAGCTCCTTGCCCTCATATCCCAGCTCCTTGTCTTCATATCCCAGCTCCTTGCCCTCATATCCCAGCTCCTTGTCCTCATATCCCAGCTCCTTGTCCTCATATCCCAGCTCCTGGCCCTCATATCCCAGCATCTTGTCCACATATCCCTTCAAAGTCTTATAAACTCATAATGCTAAGTGCTTTCTCCTCATAATTACCTCACCTTACCTCTCTCCTCATAATTACCTCACCTTACCTCTCTCCTCATAATTACCTCACCTTACCTTCTCATAATTACCTCACCTTACCTCTCTCCTCATAATTACCTCACCTTACCTTCTCATAATTACCTCACCATACCTCTCTCCTCATAATTGCCTCACTTTACTCCTCTTTCGCATAAATTGATATCCAATATATATTTTGTATATAAGTTTCCAGTTGGCTGGAAGCAACAGTGTGTGTGATCAAGCTCCCCACAAGCATACCCTGGCCCCTAGCCTGGGCTTGGAGAGTAAAGGAACTGTCAGAACCCACTCCAGGTATACTCAAGGGACACTCCAGGTATACTCAAGGGACACTCCAGGTATACTCAAGGGACACTCCAGGTATACTCAAGGGACACTCCAGGTATACTCAAGGGACACTCCAGGTATACTTAAGGTATACTCAAACTTTTCTCCAGGTATTAATGATAAATCTTCAGTTCGTTCCTTGGTAGTGAGTACTCTCTGAAGCTTTCCTTGGCTTCTGAGTACTCTCTGAAGCTTTCCTTGGCTTATGAGTACTCTCTGAAGCTTTGCTTGGTATCTGAGTACTCTCTGAAGCTTTCCTTGGCTTCTGAGTACTCTCTGAAGCTTTAATTGGCTTCAGAGTACTCTCTGAAGCTTTGCTTGGCTTCTGAGTACTCTCTAAAGCTTTCCTTGGCTTCTGAGTACTCTCTGAAGCTTTCTTCGAGGCTTCAAGGAAGTACTCTAAGGATAAGATGTTGCTATAACGCTTACAGACACGAGCACACGCACTCAAGCGCCCCACAGACACACGCACTCAAGTGCCCTACAGACACACGCACTCAAGTGCCCCACAGACACACGCACTCAAGCGCCCCACAGACACACGCACTCAAGCGCCCCACAGACACACGCACTCAAGAGCCCCACAGACACACGCAATCAAGCGCCCCACAGACACACGCACAAGTGCCCCACAGACACACGCAATCAAGCGCCCCACAGACACACACACAAGTGCCCCACAGACACACACACAAGTGCCCCACAGACACACGCACTCAAGAGCCCCACAGACACACGCAATCAACGCAATCAAGTGCCCCACAGACACACACACAAGTGCCCCACAGACACACGCACAAGTGCCCCACAGACACACGCAATCAAGCGCCCCACAGACACGCACAAGTGCCCCACAGACACACACACAAGTGCCCCACAGACACACACACAAGTGCCCCACAGACACACACACAAGTGCCCCACAGACACACACACAAGTGCCCCACAGACACACACACAAGTGCCCCACAGACACACACACAAGCGCCCCACAGACACACACACAAGTGCCCCACAGACACACACACAAGTGCCCCACAGACACACACACAAGTGCCCCACAGACACACACACAAGTGCCCCACAGACACGCACACACAAGTGCCCCACAGACACACACACAAGTGCCCCACAGACACGCACACAAGTGCCCCACAGACACACACACAAGTGCCCCACAGACACGCACACAAGTGCCCCACAGACACGCACACAAGTGCCCCACAGACACACACACAAGTGCCCCACAGACACACACACACACAAGTGCCCCACAGACACACACACAAGTGCCCCACAGACACACACACAAGTGCCCCACAGACACGCACACAAGTGCCCCACAGACACACACACAAGTGCCCCACAGACACACACACAAGTGCCCCACAGACACACACACAAGTGCCCAACAGACACACACACAAGTGCCCCACAGACACACACACAAGTGCCCCACAGACACACACACAAGTGCCCCACAGACACACACACAAGTGCCCCACAGACACACACACAAGCGCCCCACAGACACGCACACAAGTGCCCCACAGACACGCACACAAGTGCCCCACAGACACGCACACAAGTGCCCCACAGACACACACACAAGTGTCCCACAGACACACACACAAGTGCCCCACAGACACGCACACAAGTGCCCCACAGACACACAAAGTGCCCCACAGACACACACACAAGTGCCCCACAGACACACACACAAGTGCCCCACAGACACACACACAAGTGCCCCACAGACACGCACACAAGTGCCCCACAGACACACACACAAGTGCCCCACAGACACACACACAAGTGCCCCACAGACACACACACAAGTGCCCCACAGACACACACAAGTGCCCCACAGACACACACACAAGCACCCCACAGACACACACACAAGCGCCCCACAGACACGCACACAAGTGCCCCACAGACACGCACACAAGTGCCCCACAGACACGCACACAAGTGCCCCACAGACACACACAGAAGTGCCCCACAGACACACACACAAGTGCCCCACAGACACACACACAAGTGCCCCCACAGACACACACCCACACAACCTCTACCATATACGTACATCCCCTCCTATCGACCCGGGAGGCTAATCAAGCAAGATCAAAGTTGATTCTCCACCGCCTGTTCTATCAATCAGCTGACTCTCGGAATAGGCGAATCGCCCCAATCAGATTTGGTGTGGCCGCTGGAACACACTCCAGGTCGCAGAGGCGAGTGTCAATTGCATTATTATTGGATTATCTGCCTCTCTGCTACCGCACCAAGCGACCATTTTTTTTTTTAGCATTATTTTGACTCCCACACAATAGTGTTTTGATGCGATTATTTCCATTCTTCTTCTTCTTCTAATATAATATCTGATATTATTGTTATTATTATTATTATTAATTATATTTTCATGAAGCCTTTCTGTTTACAGGTCAAACGCCTCGTCAGCTTGGTCGACGTCACACCTGGGTACGTTGATTGGAGGTTACATCCTTCAGGGGGCCAGGTGTACATGGGGCCAGGTGTACATGGGGCCAGTTGTACATGGGGCCAGGTGTACATGGGGCCAAGTGTAAATGGGGGCCAGGTGTACATGGGGGCCAGGTGTACATGGGGGGTAGGTGTACATGGGGGGTAGGTGTACATGGGCCAGGTGTACATGGGAACCAGGTGTACATGGGGCCAGGTGTACATGGGGGCCAAGTGTACATGGGGGCAGGTGTACATGGGGCCAGGTGTACATGGGGGGGCAGGTGTACATGAGGGGTAGGTGTACATGAGGGGTAGGTGTACATGGGGCCAGGTGTACATGGGATCAGGTGTACATGAGGGGTAGGTGTACATTGGGGGTTGGTGTACATGGGGGGTAGGTGTACATGGGGTCAGGTGTACATGAGTGGTAGGTGTACATTGGGGGCAGGTGTACATGTGGGTAGGTGTACATGGGGGGTAGGTGTACATGGGGGGCAGGTGTACATGGAGGGCAGGTGTACATGAGGGGTAGGTGTACATTGGGGGTTGGTGTACATGGGGCCAGGTGTACATGGGGGCCAGGTGTACATGGGGCCAGGTGTACATGGGGCCAGGTGTACATGGGGCCAGGTGTACATGGGGCAGGTGTACATGGGGGCCAGGTGTACATGGGGCCAGGTGTACATGGGACCAGGTGTACATGGGGGGTAGGTGTACATGGGGGGTAGGTGTACATGGGGCCAGGTGTACATGGGGCCAGGTGTACATGGGGCCAGGTGTACATGGGGGCCAGGTGTACATGGGGGCCAGGTGTACATGGGGCCAGGTGTACATGGGGGCAGGTGTACATGGGGGGGAGGGTAGGTGTACATGTCTACCACGTTCAACTGCCACAATTGAAGTAATCTAAGTACCTAAGTGTGACGTCGGCCCAACTAACGAGGCGTTTAACCTGTTATTATCTTCAGGTGTCAGAAACTAGGCTTATTTGTTTCTGCCACGACTAGCAATCGAACTTGGGCCCTGAGGTCTACACTCCCAAAGCTGTTTCCATCCCTGTTGTTGTTGTTGTTGTTGAGTTAGGGGCGACGACGATCGTGGGATCGGATGCGCCCCGGCGTACCCGTGAAGGGTGATTCGCAAAGCCAGGAAAGGCGAAATGCCAAGCCAAAACGCGAAACGAGTGACGCCAAGCACTAGAAACTAATATGCCACACGGCAAAGCTACGCACAAAGGGAGAGGCAGAAGCACATAATAGAACAGGGCAAACAAACAGCCAGAAGGGCACACAGCATGTCATAGAGCAAATACACAGGAAATCAGAGCACATACTTGCCCGGGAACCTGGCCCGCGGGAACCTTACATTGAACGCCTCCCAGAGCACCCATTGCCAAGGGTCTCGTCCATCCACCGGGGACGCCATAACATCCGGAACCGGGGCAACAAACACCTGCAAACTGGGGACCCAGATGGTAGTACTCATGAGGCGAGAAGTCGCCACTCGCCCCCACAGGAAGGGAACTTGCCCCCCACGAAAGCACTCTGGTCCGTCAGACAGCAGTAACTCTGCAATCTTCGACCAGTGACCCGGTGGCATCACAGACGCCGGCAACACGTCCCCCAGGGCCCCAACGCGCACTCACACCATAGGGGTACCCGCGGCCCCAGGCAAACCACCAGACGACAGCAGGGAACCCGGACGGCGCGCATCCTTCCGTAACGTCACCACCAGGCCACGCCCAGCACCAGAGTCCACACCATCCCTGGCAGCGGAAGCCACCACCCCCCACTGTGGAGAGTCCACCGGCGGAGAAAGAACCGAAGGCACGTCCGAGACATAGGCACCAGCACCGGCAGGCACATGGACCTCCGCCACCACGAACCGCGGAGATATCGACGTATCCGTATCCACACTGTCAACACCCGAAGCCCCACAGTCACTGAAGTCACCAGCGTCGGCCCAGGAAGAAGACGAACGCTGGGAATGTTTGGGCACCGGCCGGATATCGTCAGAGCCGGTAAGTGACCCAGAAACACGGGTACCACGAGCCAAAGGAACCGACGCCAGGACGGCAGCAGCCTCTACCACAGGGGGAACCGGGCCATACACAGCAGGAGGCTCCGCAGCCACCCCAGCACCCAGCACATCCGGGGCCCGAGTCACGGACACAGGGCCAGGCGCAGCATCAGAAGACGAGGGAGAAGACAGCGACGTCACACAGGGAGCTCCAGGAAGGCCCACGGGAGCAGCTGGGACAGCGACAGGATCAGGCAGACCAACCGACGGTACCTCAAGAACCGGGGGAGGGACGGCAACAACCGGAGGAGGGACGGCAACAACCGGAGGAACGGCAGGCGCCGCCGGGGAAGCTGCAGCAGCAGACGGGACGCGCACCACCTCATCAACATCACCGGAGACTGCCGCCAGAGGGAGCGGCGGGAAATCCTCGTCGCGGAACAAGTTGACAGGAGCAGCAGGGGCCTCAGAGCACCCGGCAGCCTGATGCCCCAACAGGCCACACCGGAAACAGGTACGAGGCTGCCGGGCATAATACACCCGGACGTAGTACCCCATAAGCCTGACAGAAGAAGGTATATCCGACCGCAGGCGCATCCCCAACGTGCGAATGTTTGTACGCCTCCCAGCATACCGCCCCGAGGAGAGCGTGTTCACCCGCACGCTGACAACAGTACCAAACCCCCCGAAGTAACGCCGGAGGAGGTCATCAGGGAACTCCAGGGGCGCACCATGGATACTGACATAAGTCAGGGCACCACTGCGGTCCGAAATCACCACAGAGCCGGCATCGTCTGGCAACGGCAACGTACGCCCCCCGTACCGACGGAGGAAGTCCCGGTACTCCTCCTCCCTCACGAACTTAATAACAACCCGGTGGGCCGTAACTAGCTCCACACCGTAAACAGCTTCCACCGGGACACGAAGCATGTCACACATCACCATCTCGATGGTCGGATAACCAGCCTTACATGTGAACTCCAGGCCCACGGAGTTCACACGCTGAATAGGAGGAAGATGGCCCCCTACCTTGAGGTGCTTCCGGGGCTTAGTGTCCCCGCGGCCTGGTCGTCGACCAGGCCTCCTGGTTGCTGGATTGATCAACCAGGCTGTTAGACGCGGCTGCTCACAGCCTGACATATGAGTCACAGCCTGGTTGATCAGGTATCCTTTGGAGGTGCTTATCCAGTTCTCTCTTGAACACTGTGAGGGGTTTGCCAGTTATGCCCCTTATGTGTAGTGGAAGCGTGTTGAACAGTCTCGGGCCTCTGATGTTGATAGAGTTCTCTTTCAGAGTACCTGTTGCACCTCTGCTTTTCAACGGGGGTATTCTGCACATCCTGCCATGTCTTCTGGTCTCATGTGGTGTTATTTCTGTGTGCAGGTTTGGGACCAGCCCCTCAATTATTTTCCACGTGTAAATTATTATGTATCTCTCCCGCCTGCGCTCAAGGGAGTACAGATTTAGGCTCTTTAGTCGGTCCCAGTAATTTAGATGTTTTACTGAGTGGATTCTAGCAGTAAAGGATCTCTGCACGCTCTCTAGGTCAGCAATTTCTCCAGCTTTGAAAGGGGCTGTCATTGTGCAGCAGTACTCCACTCTAGAGAGCACAAGCGTTTTGAAAAGTAACATCATCGGTATAGCATCTCTAGTGTGAAAAGTTCTTGTTATCCAACCTGTCATTTTTCTTGCAGTTGTGACGGCTACTTTATTGTGTTCTTTAAAGGTAAGGTCTTCCGACATGAGTACACCCAGGTCCTTTACATTGCCTTTTCGTTCTATGTTATGATTTGCCTGAGTTTTGTACGTGGTTTCTGTTTTTATATTTTCAATTTTTCCGTAGCGCATGAGCTGAAACTTATCCTCGTTGAACACCATATTATTTTCTGTAGCCCATAGAAAGACCTGATCTACATCTGATTGGAGGTTTGCCGTGTCCTCTATGTTGCCAACTCTCATGAAAATCCTAGTGTCATCTGCAAAGGATGATACAGTGCTATAGGTTGTGTTCTGGTCTATGTCCGATATGAGGATGAGAAAAAGTACTGGAGCAAGCACAGTACCCTGGGGGACTGAGCTCTTCACGGTTGATGGGCTGGATTTTATTTTGTTGACTATTACACATTGGGTTCTGTCAGTCAGGAAATTGTAGATCCATCTGCCTATTTTCCCGGTAATTCCTTTTGAACGCATTTTATGTGCAATAACACCATGGTCACATTTATCAAAAGCTTTTGCGAAATGTGTGTAAATTACATCAGCGTTTTGTTTGTCTTCCATAGCATCTAATGCCATATCATAGTGGTCCAGCAACTGCGACAGGCAAGACCGCCCTGTTCTGAAACCATGTTGTCCGGGGTTATGGAGATGCTGTGATTCCATGTATTTTGTGATCTTACTTCTTAGCACTCTCTCAAAAATTTTTATGATGTGCGATGTTAGTGCTATCGGTCTGTAATTTTTTGCCTTTGCCTTATTTCCTCCTTTATGGAGTGGTGCTATCTCTGCTGTTTTTAGTATGTCAGGGATAACGCCAGTATCTAGGCTTTGTCTCCACAGGATGTGAAGGGCCTGCGATAGTGGTTTTTTACAGTTCTTAATGAATATGGAGTTCCAAGAATCCGGGCCTGGTGCAGAGTGCATAGGCATACTGTTTATGGCTTCTTCAAAATCTAATGGGGATAGGGCGACGTCTGATATATGATTTGATGTTGGTATCATATCCATGAAAAATTCATTTGGGTTATCAATCTTTAGTGCATTTAATGGCTCACTGAAAACGGAGTCGTACTGCTTCCTCAGTAACTCGCTCATTTCTTTGTTGTCATCTGTGAAAGTTCCATCTCCCTTTCGCAGGGGCCCGATACTAGATGTGGTTTTTGATCTTGATTTTGCATAGGAGAAAAAATATTTCGGATTTCTCTCTATTTCACTGATGGCCTTTTGCTCTCTTTGCCTCTCCTGGGTTTTGTATGATTCTTGTAGCTTGAGTTCAATTGTTTCTATTTCTCTACCTAACCTTCTTCGCCGTTCTTGAGATAGGGTGCGACTCTCAAGTTGTTCCGCGATTCGTTTTCTTCGCCTATATAGGGAACGACGTTCCCGTTCCAATCTGCATTTCTTTCTCTTTTTTCTTAGAGGTATGCGGTTTGAACATATTTCTAGTGCTACTGAGCTTATTTTTTCCAGGCACTGGTTCAGATTTGCATTTCCTAGCTCTTCTACCCAGTTTATTTCTGTGAAGTCCTGGTTTATTTGCTCCCAGTTTATCCGTTTATTATTGAAGTTGAATTTGCTGAAATCTCCTCCACCGGGAATCTGGACTGGTTTTGAAGGTCCATTCCCCATGGTTGTCAGAACTTCAATTAAGTTGTGATCTGAGTAACAGGTATTTGTAATCATTATGTTCCCGATCAACTCATCATTATTAGTGAAAATGAGGTCCAGCATGTTCTCCTTCCTAGTTGGTTCTACTATTTGCTGGTTTAAGGCAAACCTATCGCACATCCGTAGCAGGTCATTTGCATGTGCCTGCTCATTTAGGCTACTTCCCGGTATTCTTTCTGATATTACTGTATTAACCAGGTGCTTCCATTTCAGGTGCCGTAGATTGAAGTCCCCAAGCAGGATGATGTTCGGAGCTGGATTTGTGAGGTTTTCCAAGCAGTGTTCTATTTTCATTAGTTGGTCTTTGAACTGTTGAGGGTTTGCCTCTGGTGACTTATATACAAGGACAACAGCTACATTTAGGATATCTATTTTGACTATCAGCACTTCCACCATATCATTTGAGGTGTTTAGCAGCTCAGTACAGATGAGTGTGTCTTTGATGTAGAGGCTGACCCCACCCTGAAGCCGGTGTTTCCTATCACATCTGAAGAGATTGTATTCTGAGATCCATATTTCACCATCAAGGTAGTCCTTTGTGTGAATTTCCGTTAGGGCTGCAAACACTGCATTTGCCTCATGAAGGAGACCATCTATAAAATGAACTTTGTTGGATTTGCGTGTTTTTATACACTGGATGTTGGCAAATATAAATGATGTTATCGTGTTAGTGGAAGTGCTGGATGCTTTAATTGGTGTTAATATCTGAGGCTCTGGTAAGGAGGCCACTGTGTTTGCGCCCTCTCTAGCATTTGACCGAGTTGGTGGTAGAGTCTGGTCATTTTTAGCCATTCTTCTCCTCCTCCTCTTGCTAAAAAATTATCCCGGTTGATGGAGTAGTGGCTGTTCTCATGTCAGGACTGCCACGTCAACGCAGCCAGGCAGGCAACAAAACTGGTAGGGCAGAGACGCCCACACCACCTGGCGACCAAAACAGCAAACAACTCCAACAGCCACGGAGGGTCGGTAAACGTCCTCACTCCACGGCTGCTAGCAGTCGACTCCTTTCCATCCCTGTGTGTGCGTGTGTGTGCTGGGGGGGGGGGGGTAGGGCAGGGAAGCTGACGAGGCACAATTACCGTCATAAACCTTGTTTTTCCAACCACTAAAACTAGTTTAACATGCGCACATCACAGAAAACAAAGTATAAAAACTTTTAGCATAAACTTTCATTTATTGTCTAATTTGGCGCGAAAGTTTTTAATTGATATATAAAAAACACTCTGATGAGGATCGTCCCCCCTGGTCTCCAAACCTGGAAGCTGACCGCATGCATGGACAAAGAAAACGGGAAGTCTGTGTATACAAAGAGGAATATTTTCTAATTTGCAGGATCAAGCATAAGCTCTTGGACCCCGCCTTTGTAACCATCCGTTGTCTAAAGCAATGGCTCCTGTCCTATTGCCCTATCATATCCACTTTTGAATTTATGAACAGAGTTTGCTTCCAAAACCTGCTCCTTTAATTCATTCTATTTTGTCACTACTCTAAATGAATTCTTCCTAACATCTCTTACATCCATGTTGTTAGTATTCAGTGTGAACATTTCTTCTATTTCCGCTCTATCAATTCCCCCCTGAGTATTTTATAAGAGTGTGTGAGTGTGCTCACGTAGTTGTACTTGCGGGGGTTGAGCTTCGGCTCTTTGGTCCCGCTTCTCAACTGTCAATCAACAGGTGTGCAGAGCCTACTGGGCTCTATCATATCTATATTTGAAACTGTGTATGGAGTCAGCCTCCACCACATCACTGCCTAATGCATTCCATCCGTTAACTACTCTGACACTGAAAAAGTTCCTTCTAACGTGTGTGTGTGTGTACTCACCTAGTTGTACTCACCTAGTTGTGTCTGCAGGATCGAGCATTGACTCTTGGATCCCGCCTTTCGAGCACCGGTTGTTTACCTCACGTAGCCTGTTGTGGCCTCACGTAGGCAGTGTAAAGCGCCCTAAATGCCTCCTTACTTAGGTTTCTGAATGATGTTCTAACTTTTGCCAGTGTAGCAAAAGCTTTTAGCTTGTGTGTGTGTGTGTGTGTGTGTGTGTGTGTGTGTGTGTGTGTGTGTGTGTGTGTGTGTGTGTGTGTGTGTGTGTGTTTGTGTGTGTGTGTGTGTGTGTGTGTGCGGGCGCGTGTTTGTAAGCTTACACCTATGTTATCAGCCACGTTCCTCCTCTGGCCAATATCGGTTTCGTGTGGATTTATCGGCCTCAAATATATATATATTTTTTCAATTGCATTTGACCCCTTTTTTCAGTTTCCGATGTACGCATTTTTGAGGGATGAAAAAGGGGCGTGTGTGTTTATGGCCGGCGCTCAGAGAATCGGATTTTACGTCACAAAATGTAATTACAAAAACATGGGTTCTAAACGCACTCTTTTTTTTTTCCTTTCAGTCAAGGAATAGTTTGTGGAAATATGATTGTAAATTGTATTGTTATATTATGTTGTTTGAGTTGATTGGGAAGGTGTGTGTTGTATTTGTGAGGACGAGGGTAGAACCAGACTAGTTTTGGGTTATGGTTTGAGGCGTGGTGAGAGTGAATTCTAATGTATTTTCTCTCCAGGTGAGAGAGGGGTTGTAAACATATAATGTCAAGTCTTCTCTGAATGCCTTACATTCTCTTTTTGGAGTCCATGGGTCCCCACAATTGCAAAGTAATGGTATTTATGGTAATGTTACTTTGCGGTAATGTTAGAGGATTTGTCTGTCAAGCCACGCTTGTTGCGTTTAGTGGTTTGTTTTAGGAGCTTTCGTCAACCACTTATTTTATGGACACACACACACACACACGTACGTATCTAGATATATACATCTAGGAGAGTATGCAAAAACATTAAAATTAAATATGTAAAACCCTGGCGGCCACAGGAGAATAGCGGTGTCCGGGGGGCGGGAACACGGGGACCGGAAGGTCGTAATTACTTCCTCCCGGTGGTACAGACCCGACCACAAGATGGACGCCACCCCCCACGGCCTCTACAGCAGTGGGAGGCCCCCAGGTGGGGACCCCTTCTTTGGTCCACAGACGACGGGTGGCCCCCAGGCGGAGGGGGACCAATCTTGGGTTTACTGAAGAGGGCCCCCAGTTGGTAAACCTATCCTTTCCATTAACAGTGGAAGAGGAATGGTCGCCTTGTGGTTTCCATTCCTCCCCCACCCCGGCCCATCCCAAATCCTTATCTTGACCCCTTCCCAGTGCTACGTTGTCGTAATGGTGTGGGTGTCCTGGTGCTCTGTTATTGTTCATGTGGGTGTCCTGGTGCTCTGTTATTGTTCATGTGGGTGTCCTGATGCTCTGTTATTGTTCATGTGGGTGTCCTGGTGCTCTGTTATTGTTCATGTGGGTGTTCTGGTGCTCTGTTATTGTTCATGTGGGTGTCCTGGTGCTCTGTTATTGTTCATGTTGGTGTCCTGGTGCTCTGTTATTGTTCATGTGGGTGTCCTGGTGCTCTGTTATTGTTCATGTGGGTGTCCTGGTGCTCTGTTATTGTTCATGTGGGTGTCCTGGTGCTCTGTTATTGTTCATGTCGGTGTTCTGGTGCTCTGTTATTGTTCATGTGGGTGTTCTGGTGCTCTGTTATTGTTCATGTGGGTGTTCTGGTGCTCTGTTATTGTTCATGTTGGAGTTCTGGTGCTCTGTTATTGTTCCAGGCGATTTGGCCTGGGTTCGTATCCTGGCCGGGGAGGATTAACTGGGTGCCAAGCTTTACCTGTACGCCTCTGTTCACCCAGCAGTGAATGGGTACCTGGTTGTTGAACGATTTGGCGGGTCGTATTACGGGGAAAATTAAGATTAGGGACCCGCCCGAAACACTATGCGTGCTAGTGGCTTTACAAGAACGTAAGAACTTACTTTTTTACGTTCTTACGAACTTACGAAAATCCGAAGGAGCCCTGATGAAGGTTCGAACCTATGCGGTGCGTGTTCCAACGCACACGGTCGTGACTTCAGTGAAAGCCTCAGGAAACCCTCGTGAGTTCAGTACAATTCCAGGTTGTAATCCCTTTACCATGTCGTTGTGTAGTCGTTCAGAGCGTGTGACTGGGTATATCTTGAGATAACGTTATCTTAAGATGATTTCAAGGCTTTTAGTGTCCCCGCGGCCCGGTCCTCGACCAGGACCGACCTCGGTCCTGGTTGGACCGAGGTCGGTCCTGCTTCCTGGGGTTGGAGGTCCTCGACCTCCAACCCCAGGAAGCAGCCCGTGACAGCTGACTAACACCCAAGTACCTACTTTACTGCTAGGTAACAGGGGCATAGGGTGAAAGAAACTCTGCCCATTGTTTCTCGCCGGCGCCCGGGATCGAACCCGGGACCACAGGATCACAAGTTCAGTGTGCTGTCCGCTCGGCCGACCGGCTCACACCCAGCACATAGGTTCAGGGGGAAAACAGCCCCTGTACCCAACTGTACCCCGTGGACAGGGGTACAGCCCCTGCCATTCGAGGTTCACCACTGCTCCTATGGGATTTTCTCAGTGATGCTGTCACGTTAGTGTGTTACTCTCTGTGTAAGAATATTATTAATTATAATATTTATATTAAAATGTAATCCATTTATATTTTTATTAACAAGAAAATAGGTTTTAGTTTGTTGTGTTTCGTTGTTTATAGTTTATAGTGTGTTTATGCTTGCTTTTGTTCTTGTTTATGTTTATTGTTTGTAATGGTGTTTTGTATGTGTTAATGGGGCTTAATTTTTGTTTATGAGGATTATTTGGTGTTTTGAATCCTTGCTCGTTGTGTTGGACTGTTTATTTGTCTTCCTTGTGTTCTTGTTGGCTATTGTTTTACTTGTTGTTGTTGTTGTTGTTGTTGTAGGATCATGTCCATGCTGGCTAAGTGGGGGTCTCAACCCCCCCCCACACACACACACCCTGAGATCCAATCTAAAGTTGTAAGCTGTGTGCTGACGCCTGAACCTACCCCTCCTCCCCCCACCCCAGTCATCAGCACCCCCCTTCCCTTACCATCTTCCCTCCCCCTCACATGCACGGTGCTCCCCCCCTCTCCCCCATGTCTCCCCCATCACCCCCTTCCATCATCTCTCAATCCATCATTTATCCATCATCTTCCGGATACGTCAGCCGGGGCTGGGAGTGGGGAGCTTGGCCTTACTGGTAGGTTAGCAGTAATAGGTAAGTCCCCCATGCAGGGGAGGGAGTATTTCTTAGAAGTGTTTTGTTTCGAATGTTCTGGAAGTTATCAAGCTAATGAAGATATGTCTTGAAGAATGTTTCGGTGTAAATGTTTGGAATGGGCGAGTGTGTTGTGGTGGAGGTGCACGTGTTTGGTTGGGCGCCATCTCTTGGACCCCGGCTGGTCTGTGGTTGGTCGACTAGGCGTGTGTACTCACCTAGTTGTACTCACCTAGTTGTGTCTGCAGGATCGAGCATTGACTCTTGGATACCGCCTCTCGAGCATCGGTTGTTTACAGCAATGACTCCTGTCCCATTTCCCTCTCATACCTGGTTTTAAAATTATGAATAGTATTTGCTTCCACAACCTGTTCCTGAAGTGCATTCCATTTTCCCACTACTCTCACGCTAAAAGAAAACTTCCTAACATCTCTGTGACTCATCTGAGTTTCAAGCTTCCATCCATGTCCCCTCGTTCTGTTACTATTCCGTGTGTGTGTGTGTGTGTGTGTGTGTGTGTGTGTGTGTGTGTGTGTGTGTGTGTGTGTGTGTGTGTGTGTGTGTGTGTTTACCTAATTGTGCGTATGTGTGTGTGCATATATTCGTGTTTGTGAATGTTTATTAACTTTTTTGTTCATAATTTCTGCTCAGTTGATCCAGCTTTTAGCTCTTGGGCCCCGCCTTTCAAATGTCGTTCAATGTACAGTATATGCACATGAAGCTCAATGTGTCTGTGTGTATTTTGTCACTAACATGAACAAACTACACAAAGAAAACCAAACAAAGAATAAAAATCGACGTTTTTGTCGTCTTCCCACACAGACAATGACACAAAACAAGGACAATGACACAAAAACAATCCCCAGCCGTGTATGCGACTTTAACAATTCTATACAATTAGTCTCCAACTTCAAAGCGAAATATTTTAAAATATAATTTTTCATGACCACAAAAATAATATAAAATGGTAAATAATAAAAGAGTGTTTTTAATGCCAGGAATGTCAAGGTTTATGGCCAGATGTTTCTCAGAGGAGAGGAAGGACATAATTAGGGTAAAGCGACAAGTGTATGTCATTGTAAGTATTTATCCTGCGTGTTGTTGTTGTTGTTCTTGTGTGTGTTTGTGTTTGATGAATGTATTTGTTGAATAGTTTGTATGTCGTGTTTATCATTTGTAACTGTCGCCAGTTGCGGATGGTTGTATGTGTTTGTGATGCGTGTGTTTGTAGTGTGATTGTTGTTTGTTATTGTGTTATATGGTTGAGCTTTGGCTCTTTGGTCCCGCCTCTCAACTGTCAGTCTAATGGTCTGTAGGTTCATAAACCTATTGGGCTCTATCATATCTATATTTGAAACTGTGTATGGAGTCTGCCTCCACCACATCACTGCCTAATGCATTCCATTTACTACAAACTGCATTGAAAAAGTTATTTCTAATGTCTCCGTGGCTCGTTTTGGTCTCAACTTCCATCTTTGTTCCCTTGTGCAAATACCCTCATTTCAATTCAATTCCCCTGGGAATTATGTATCTGGTGATCATGTCTCCCCAAGCTCTTCTGTCTTCCAGCGACGTGAGCTGCAAATCACGCAGTCTTTCCTGGTAACTTGTGCCTCTTAGTTCTGCGACTAGTCTAATGACATGCCTTTGAATTTTCTCCTGCTTCATATTGTGCTTGCCGTGGTATGGACTCCAGGCAGGAGCTGCATATTCCAGGATTGGTCTGACATAGGTGGTATACAAGGTCCTGAACGATACCTTACACAAGTTTTTAAAGACAGTTCTTATGTTGGCCAACCTAGCATATGCCGCTGATGATATGCTTTTGATGTGGACCTCCGGGGAAAGGTTCGGTGTGATATCAACCCCCAGATCCTTCTCTCTATTTGACTCTTGCAGGATTTCATCTCCCGGATGGTACCTTGTGTTCAACCTTCTGCTCCCTTCGCCTAATTTCATTACTTTACACTTTCCTGAGTTGAAGTTTAGCAGCCATTTCCTAGACCATTCCTCCAGTTTGTCCAGGTCGTCCTCTAGGCTCTGTCTATCATCATCTGTCTTGATTCTTCTCATAATTTTTGCATGTGTGTGTGTGCGCGTTTGTGCGTATGTGTGTGTGTGTGCGCGCGCGCGCGCGTCTGCATATTGTTATCTGTTACTAACGTATATTTATTGCAAATTTATTGTGTATGATTACCGCTTGTATATCGTGTGTGTGTGTATCTATCAGGTGTGTATGTTGCATATAAATATATGCGTCCTCGCAAACATACCCCACATGCACATATATCCCACATATCCCCCCACTCACTCATCCCTCCTCCCCCTCCTCCACGGCATAACTTCTCCTCTACTTCCCCCCGGCTCTCGCCACATAGCAGAGAGCCGCATTTTAACCTGCCATATGGTCCAAGGGAATACTTGCTGACCTTATGAGAGAGGGAGGAGGGAAGGGGTAAGATGCTTGCATGAGGCAACAACAACAGCAATAACAGCTGCTGCTGCTGTTGCTGTTGTTGTTGTAGTTAATAAAATACAGCAGCAAAAGCATTCACCTAATATTCATTGAAAAAATACTGAAGATACACTCAAAATCACTTGAAAACACTCCAACATACTCTAACATACACTGGAATACATTCGAAAACACTCGAAAAGTATTCAACACACGCAACAGCACTCGAAATACACTCCGATACACTCATAATATTTTCAGTTTTTTCCGGGTTTATCTACCAGGATCCTCCGCAGCTCTTCCAGGCTGCTACACCGTGAAGTCTTCCTTGAGCAGCAATGGTGCTTCACCACTGGTATCACAGAAGCATGTGAAACTTAATTCCACTACTCATCTTCTCACAGCTTGAGGTCCCGCTCCTCACTGTATGGTTGCTCTCCCACAGAGCTCAGTACCTTCCACAACCTTGAAGTCTCATCAACTATTCCCTCTCTGCTGGCTTCCAAGTTCTCAGCAACTCCTTCCCCAGACAAACGAGCAACCCATCGACACGTCAATAAAAATGTTTCCCTATAAACACATAAACGAAATAAACAACACAATATGTTTACACCCAACATCTCTCTGCTCTCTACACGCTGTGAGTGTGGACTCCCCCGTTTGGGCTGGTCCATCCTCCGCCCGGCCTGGCAGCCCTCAGGCAGATGGCGGCTGGCCCCTCAGTCACCTGCCAGCCCTCGGAGGAGATGGATGTCCGCCCTCCAGTTTATTCCTCCATCTTTACTCTCTTATTCTAGGCCTTCTGCCTTATCAAAACATGCCTAATGTATCAATAAACATTTGCTACGATCGCTGGGCACATGATCAACTATAGGCAATCACTGTAAACCGGTTAAAATTGTGCTTACCACAAAAAGGTCTCCTGCAGGGCGCTCTCTGACGGGCGGCGACACTCGTGGCGCCTCAGGCTACCCACAGAACTGCTTTAACTCTCCCTCAACACCTTCTGCAGTTCCTGACTTGAGCTGACACGCCTCCTAACTTATTCCTCAGTCGAGACGTCTGTCAACTTCCTTCCTCTTGAAGGTATATCAAACAGGGGTTCCTCTCTAACAGGGGCTCAAACGGAGCACACCCTCCCCTCACGATGTCTTCAAGTCAAGTGAGCTTAAGCTCCTCTCAAGCGAGCCTCACGCCTCCAGCAAACTCTCCACATCTTATAACCAGTCATTTATCTATATCCTGATTCACGGCCCTTATTAAATTTTTTATCAATTCTAACCAGTTATTTTACGTATGAATCTTCACCTCTATATTTCCTTGATCTTCTACTCAGGTTAGGACTGATAGAACAATTCTCAAAGGGGAGACTCGTTTTTTGGCTACCTGGGATCATAACACCAGGTACCTGAGAATCTATAAGACTCATCAGTATCTAGCCTTAATACCTTCCACCAAAAGTCTGTAAATAACTCTGGCATGAAATAACTTAAAATACCTCGTGCAACACGAATATACCAATGAACGAACATTGTAATCCATGTAATAACAAAATGAATGTTATTTGGGTTATGAACATGCAGGATTGATTGATGCATGTGGCATAGTTCATCAACAAGGGTAATGTTTGTTGATATTCTCGTCTGGAGTGAGGTGTGCGGCGCCAGGAAGCGTGCTAATGTACCTAGATCATCACTCCACAGAACAGGCGAGATTAATTCAGCATGGAGCTGGTCGACTTCTGGTGGCCCATCTCCCACTGGCTGACTCTG
Source organism: Procambarus clarkii (assembly GCF_040958095.1). Lineage (NCBI taxonomy): Eukaryota > Metazoa > Arthropoda > Malacostraca > Decapoda > Cambaridae > Procambarus > Procambarus clarkii. The sequence goes on from NC_091220.1 coordinate 24,701,099, forward strand.
AGCGGCCCACCTTTTCCTGGGACGGGTCTGGGCGGCCCACGACCGGCGAGCCGCTGATCATATATGCCAGTGGACGACCAGAGTGGGAGAGAGAGAGAGGGGGTGGAGCCAGGCAGGTAGACATGGGCTAGGAGGGAGGAGGCAAGCTGGGACAGAGGGATCAGGATGGGGGAGAGGGGCTAGGACTAAGATAGTGGGTCAAGCTGGGAGAGTATGGGACAGGCTAGAAGAGACGGAGCCTGGGTGGGAGAGAGGGAGGGAGAGGAATCAGGGTGTAAGAGGAGGAGGCCTGGCTGGGAGAGAGGATTCCTCGTGCTTAATTAAGTCCTCATAAATGCCTCAGACAACCAAGGCTATCAACAAAACATTAACCCTACAAACATGCTGGAATGGACGTAGTTATGTGCGAGGAAGACGCTTGCAGGAGAGTTGGGGCGTGGAAGAGAGCGGACGGGAAGGAAAGGGAGAAGGGTTAGTGGTAGAAGACTAATGGTAGAGAGATGTTAGTAGCTTGGTGGAATATTCCATTCATATGGTGGAAGTTGAAGGGAAAGAGTATGTGTGTAGCTGGTGCCGTGTTTGTACTGAGTCATCCAGTCAGGTATCTCTCAATCCAGGTCGGATACCACCATTCAGGTACCATCCAGGGGCTGGGATGAGGGAGAGGATGAAAGGGTTTCTGAATTAGGTTCGTTGATAGTCATTGCTGTTGGTAGGTGGTCGTTTGTATTCCCTGGGGACCTCTTTCTTTGAGGGTGTTTAGGAAATGGTGAGTTGTATGAGAGTGCTATGTCTCGTTAGCCGCTATAGCCTTGTCTGGCGTACCTTCACCTTGCTGGGATGCGTAAGCTGCGATGCCTGGATCCAAATGGAAAGGATTTCTGTTCCTTATTATATTGTGTAAAGTTTCTCCCGTGTCTCCTGTGTTTCTTAGATCTCCCAGGAAATAGACAGGCCTCTTCCTTGTGATGAGTTAGATGATTCTGGCCATAGGGAAGCAAGGGGCCATCTTGGTGGTTGGTATAACATGTTGACCAAACCACACACTAGACAGTGAAGGGACGACGACGTTTTGGTCCGTCCTGGACCATTCTCAAGTTGATTGTGCTCATGTCGATTACTCAAGTCGATCACAATGGACTTCAGAATGGTCCAGGACGGACTGAAACGTCGTGGTCCCTTCACCTTCTAGTGTGTGGTCTGGTCAACATATTTCAGCCACGTTATTGTGACTCCTCGTCTGTCTATAACACGTTCCAATACACTTTGTGTCTTAAGCCGTTTGGAGTTCAATGGCCAGGAAGTTTTCCCTTAAATTATCAAGGAGTTTGTGTGGTCAATTTCCCCTTGACTACAGTTGCTGCTCTGTCGCTGGCCTGGCCAACTCTATTGCCCTGGTAAGCTTTGTAGTTGAATAGCTTCATAATTTTGTCCTTATTCCCGTTGATGTTAGTGAGTAGTATGCTAGAGTCTGTGTCTATATAAGTCGCTGATTTCCATTCCTCTGTGCGGAGTCAAGCCATTGTGCATTGTTATTTTTAGTGAATGGATTGAAACTCTTAAGACTGTTGTCCCCCCTTGTGGAGTTGGGTGGCTCTTGACGTGTTCATTACACAGTCTGTTCACCTCCTGTTGCTGAGCTGATGGCTGGTTCGGGGGGGGATGTGTCTGAACCGTTGTGAGATTGTGTGCTTGTAACCCTCTCTGATTGTGGTAATGGGATGACTGTTCTGGAGTTATATTTATCGATATCTTTGGTTAATCTCTTGGGTCTCACTTAATGAAGGGACGACGATTTTGTGTGTGTGTGGTCTCCTCTGTGTCTTGGGTTTCTGTGTCTCAGTCTGTGTCTCTGTCTGTGTCTAAATCTGTGTATGTGTGTTACGAACCCGGATCCAGCGTCCGAGCCCGGAACAGTAACGACCGCACCATCTGTGGGTCAGCTCCCGAAACCCCCGCCAAACGGACGATGACACCAGGTGAGGACGGCGAATACCGGCCACAAGGGCCAGTTTCCAGTCCTGTTCAGCGCTCCACACCGCTGCTGCTGACCTCTGGTGAGGTGGTGCTCAGACTACAACGCCATCTATGAAGTGGATGTGTCGGGCGTTTGTGTCTGAGCCTGTAAGTGAGGTGTTTTAGTGTCCCAGTTATTGATGACGTGTCTGCTTACAGAGTCGACCTGGGACCGCTGTGTTGGAAGTTGAGTCAGTCTACCCGAGGCAGCCGTCTCCGAACCTTGAGCTTTGCTGCAGCAGTTGCGAAGTCGTCCCCCCCCCCCCCGGAAGAACACTGTGGTGTGTTAGCCTGCCAGTGGAGTGGCAGTGAAAGGATTACCCGGGACCGACTGTTGGAGACGATCATCCACTGGGGTATCAAGGACAGGAGAGTGATTTGTGGTGTCACACGAGGCTCCTGTCTAGGGCGTTACCCTTATATCGTTCGTGGAGTGGCCTGACCAGCGTTGTGGGTCCGGAACCTGCCAGCAGACCGGCTGGATTTGTGGTTGACGGCCTCCACGGCGGTGCCCCCAGTGGACCTGTGTTTTGGCTGACCTGTGGCCAGGGTAGGCTCAGCTTCTCAGAAGGATTCGTTGTGAGGCCACGAAGAAGCACCAAGGAATCAGCACCGAGAGTTTTGCACCAGAGTCTTCAGCAGAAGACAACATCAGTGTATTTTCCCCTGTAATTAAGTGTTAATACCCCTCCCCCTGTGTACTCCTTTTATATCTTATTTATTTATTTGGTGATGGTGATTATAATATTAAGTTCTTAACTTTCTTTCCCTACTCCCTTTAAGTTACTTGCGTCACGGATCACATCCCTTGATAGCCACTACTGGCTTGGGAACGGATATATATCTTCCTCTAACAACATCAGAGTAAGAACCCCGTTGCGTCCCGAGAAAGCCGTAACATAATTGGCATCCCCAGCGGGATCCGTCCTCTTGTTAAGTATGTTTGACAGGGGTGGTGAAGTGGCGTAATCCCTGTAAATAATTCCCCCTGTGTGTGACGGTTGTGATGTTATTCGTCCTGTGCGGTGCTCAAGAGTGACTAAGTGCATTATTGTGCAGTGCGGTGCTCGCTGTGATTAAGCGATTAAGTGCAATATTGAGTAGTGCGGTGCTCAGTGATTCAGGGCAACACTGTAGAGCGAAGTGTTCGCTGTGATTCAGTGCAATATTGGGTAGTGCGGTGCCTGAAGTAATTACGTGCAATATTGGCAAGTGCAGTGTTTGGTGCGATAAAGTGCAATATTGGCGTAGAACAGTGCTCGGTGCATTAAGTGCTAACGTGTAAGCAGTGTGTTACGTGCTAAGTGTTCCATCTGTGACAATGGCAGAAAAAGCTACCATCGATGATCTGGACGAGGTTCAGGCTTTTCTGAACAGAGAGGATTGTCTTGCCAGATTAAAATATCTGAGCAAACCAGAGCTTGTACTAGTGAGCGCCTACCTGGAGATCAAGATCCGTGCCAGTGATTCCCGTGTGGAGATCTTGTCCAAGGTTCACCGGCACCTGAAGGCAGAAGAGAAACAGGAAGGCGAGACTCCTAGTACAAGGGAAGGTGAGGAAATAGCTTCCACGGAAAAGGAAGATAAGGGCAGCGACGTTGACAGTGATGCAGGTGAGCTTAATATCAGCTTCCTAACAGTCAAAATGCGTGCCCTAGAGATCAATCGTGAGATAGAGTGGAAGAAGTTAGAATTAGAACGAGAATTAAAAGATAAAGAATTGGCGATGAGACGTTTAGAATTAGAAGAAAGGAAAGAAGAACGAGAAAGAGAGAAAGAAGAACGAGAAAGAGAAGAGAAACGAGAAAGAGATAGAGAAGAACGAGAAAGAGAAGAGAGACGAGAGAGAGAACAGCGAGAGAGAGAAGAAAACGAAAGACAGAGACAACATGAACTAGAAGTATTGCGACTAGGCGGTGGTCGGAGGCCAACAACGGAAACCAGTAGTTTCGATCCGGTAAGAAACATCAAAATGGTCCCCAAATTCCATGAGAAGGAAGTGTCAAAGTTCTTTGCAGCCTTCGAGAAAGTCGCTGCCTCTTTGGAGTGGCCAAGGGAGAATTGGGCCATCATGATACAGTCAGTCTTGACCGGGAAGGCCCAAATCGCCTACTCTACGTTATCCCTTGACGACTCCGGCGATTACGACAAGGTGAAGAAGGTTGTGCTCATGGCGTACCAATTGGTACCTGAGGCATATAGACAGAAGTTTAGAAACCTGAAGAAGACCTCAGAGCACACTTTCACCGAATTCGCCACAATCAAGGAGCGACTTTTCCAGGAATGGTGTGCCTCTCGGGAGGTGGAGACCAAGGAAGACCTCGAGCAGCTGATCCTGCTCGAGGACTTCAAGGATTGTTTGTCTGGAGACCTGAAGACGTACCTAGAGGAACAGCAGGTAGAGACCTTGAGTGCGGCAGCCACCATGGCTGAAGAGTATATCCTGACTCATAGGCCGTCTGCTAAGTACGTCCCGAGGAATTACCAGCGCCGGTTTGACAAACCTCATGACGAAGAGGAAAGACCCGTCCCACAAAGCGCTAAGAAGACGCCCCCATGTAGCCCTCGAAGGACTAGTCCTAGTAGTCCGAAACACCGGAGTCCAAGGAGGAATATGGTGTGTTGGACCTGTGGGCAGAAAGGGCATGTAGCTGCTAGGTGCCGAGGCAGAAGAGGTGGCAGCGCACGTAGGGAGGTGATGATGATGAGCTGTGTAATACCACCAGCAGGAAGCCAGTCGACGACGACACAGGAAGAACCCAGATTGTTTTCCCCTCACACTTCAGGCGGGTATGTATCGAGTGATCATACTGGTAGATCAGTTGTAGTGCTCAGAGATAGTGGAGCAGCCCAGTCCCTGATCGTGAAGAGCTCGTTACCCGAGGGAGTAAGTGTGGACGGGAGACAACAGGTTGTCCTGGTTGGGTTTCCTAGGACGCAGTATATCGCCCCCTTAGTGCCGGTACATCTCGACTCGCCTTACTTCAGCGGCACATGTGCGTTGGCAGTAGTTGATACCCTCCCTGTGGCTGGGATTGATGTGGTACTAGCCAACGACTTGGTGACAGATTGGAGCATCAATCTTCCCAAGGTTGCGGACGAGTCTACCAGAACAGCAAGGTCTGAGGTAACGACGGGCCGTGGTAATGTCCAGGTAAAGACAGACCCGGGTTTGAACATGTCTAATTTGTCCTCTCACCCGCAGATCGACAGTTATCTAGCAGTGTCTCCTGATTCTTCTCTCGACAAGGAACATGAGGTTACGATGGCAGAAGTACCTGAGCTAGAAGAGAGGCCTTGTGTGCAGACACCCACGGATACCAACGAGTCTGGAGCGAAGGCGGAGGTGTACTTGCGGTATGGCAAGGTACAGCGTTCATGGAACTGGCCAGAGATTCCCCAGACGTCGGAGGTATGTGAGGTATGTGCGAAGGTTCTAGAGCCCTCTTCGATCCAAACCAGGCTAATGGATATAGCCGGTTATGGACATTACAGGCTCAGGAAGCTTATTCCTCAGTTGGCCGCATGTCTCTTAGCGGTATTTTGTTGTGTTCTCGTATGTGTTCTCAGTGTTCTCAGTAAGGATCAGTGGACGACCCGAAGGATGATGGCTCCCTTGAACATCGTGAAGAGGTCCCAGGGATTAGAGACTTACACTGCAAGTGTTGCAGTTGAAGAAGGGACCTGGAAGGCGATGGTTGATACAGGAGGTACGCAATACGGTAATATGAGTGACTGTTTCCAACAGGTTGACACCCCCCGTGTGATAGCTGAGCCTCAATGCAGCGTTATGCGGAACGTTGGTCGACCTGACGGTGACAGAGCGAATGCCATCTTCGGTGTGCAAGCAGCCCTGTTGGGACTAGGTGTGGACCTAGTAGGGTATGCTGTAAGTATTGACTTACCCACGGTCGCGATCACTCTGAATTATCAGACCCCTGTATTCCAGGTTCCTGTCTCCCTGAAGGACCATCGGACCGGTACCAGAAATGCCGTCTGTGATCAGCCATCATCGGTGCCACGACACAGGGAAGTGTCGAGTCGCCCCAGATCGTGTCTACACCGATCCTTACTCGAGAGGTGTGAGATTATACTCCGGATTAACATCTCGGTGGAGGTGTGGAGAAGTACTTCAGACAGATCACCGTCTTCTATCTGCAAGTTCCCGTTGTGCCGGAATTGTCCAGTAGGACAGTTCTGTGGACGAGACAGCCTCGCCATTCCAGATTATAAAGCATGTGTGTCCATTTGGAGTTGTGTTGTCGTACTAATTTGGTTTGTGTTTCTCTTTATAGAACCCCAAACCAAATTCTCTTTGGTGGGGAGGTGTTACGAACCCGGATCCAGCGTCCGAGCCCGGAGCAGTAACGACCGCGCCATCTGTGGGTCAGCTCCCAAAACCCCCGCCAAACGGACGACGACACCAGGTGAGGACGGCGAATACCGGCCACAAGGGCCAGTTTCCAGTCCTGTTCAGCGCTCCACACCGCTGCTGCTGACCTCTGGTGAGGTGGTGCTCAGACTACAACGCCATCTATGAAGTGGATGTGTCGGGCGTTTGTGTCTGAGCCTGTAAGTGAGGTGTTTTAGTGTCCCAGTTATTGATGACGTGTCTGCTTACAGAGTCGACCTGGGACCGCTGTGTTGGAAGTTGAGTCAGTCTACCCGAGGCAGCCGTCTCCGTACCTTGAGCTTTGCTGCAGCAGTTGCGAAGTCGTCCCCCCCCCCCCCCCGGAAGAACACTGTGGTGTGTTAGCCTGCCAGTGGAGTGGCAGTGAAAGGATTACCCGGGACCGACTGTTGGAGACGATCATCCACTGGGGTATCAAGGACAGGAGAGTGATTTGTGGTGTCACACGAGGCTCCTGTCTAGGGCGTTCCCCTTATATCGTTCGTGGAGTGGCCTGACCAGCGTTGTGGGTCCGGAACCTGCCAGCAGACCGGCTGGATTTGTGGTTGACGGCCTCCACGGCGGTGCCCCCAGTGGACCTGTGTTTTGGCTGACCTGTGGCCAGGGTAGGCTCAGCTTCTCAGAAGGATTCGTTGTGAGGCCACGAAGAAGCACCAAGGAATCAGCACCGAGAGTTTTGCACCAGAGTCTTCAGCAGAAGACAACTTCAGTGTATTTTCCCCTGTAATTAGGTGTTAATACCCCTCCCCCTGTGTACTCCTTTTATATCTTATTTATTTATTTGGTGATGGTGATTATAATATTAAGTTCTTAACTTTCTTTCCCTACTCCCTTTAAGTTACTTGCGTCACGGATCACATCCCTTGATAGCCATTACTGGCTTGGGAACGGATATATATCTTCCTCTAACAACATCAGAGTAAGAACCCCGTTGCGTCCCGAGAAAGCCGTAACAATGTGTCTATGTCTGTGTCTAAGTCTGTGTGTGAATCTGTGTGTGAATCAGTGTGTGAGTCTGTGTGTGTTTGGTTAGCTTTATGTTCGAGGTCTCCCACAGTTCTTTGGACATCATTTTCTGCGTAAAGTCTTTCTGTGATGTTTCTAGATTATTGTTCACCGTTTGTGGGGTCTTGATTACTGTTTGCTGTACCCTCTATATTGCTGGCCCCTTGCCCCTTGTTGGCAGGTGAAATTTGTTGGATATTTCCAACACCGAATACAGCATTGTTGTATTCTCATTACTTATTACTAACCATACTAAATATTGTAGTAAGTAAAATTAACAACTCGTAGAATTCTCATGTACTAATAATTCATCTGTGCATTAGGCTAGAATTCTCACGTCACCTGACGCCAGTATTGCGTCAGATTTCTTTACAGTAAAACACATTATGTCCAATTTGTGTGAGAATTAAATACGATTCTCCATAATTAAAGCATTCTGTATGACAACTGATTGCAGACGAATTGTTCTCTAACTAAAAGCCGAATAGAGCGTTAGAATCATAGCGTCTACCTCGCGATAGAGTTAATGTCATCAATGAATGCCATGGGGAGACATTAATTCCTCTCCCTTATATATTTACTATTCCTAAATCGGTAAATAATAATATTTCGTTCCTCTAAATAATAAACCCGTCCAGTCTTTAAAGTTTCAAGCGTGAATGCGAGAAATATTAATGTTCGTGACAAAAATTTGTGTTATGAACATCGACTCGGCGTGGGTTGGAGGGACGCCACCATCCTCAGTACGCGGACACGTGCAGAACCGAAAGGAAGCAAAGCTGCGCTTACCGTACTCATAAAAGGACGCCATTGTCCAGCAAATAGGACAGGTGTGATCCATCCTCAGATGAAAGCCGCCACTGTGAGGCGTGAATGACCTTGCAGATAATATCTTCAACTAGTGCTGGTGTTAAAAAAGGGACCCCTTGACTTGGTTCCTGACGACACGTGATCAGCCAGCTTGAAACGCATCACTATCCAGGATAGGTTCACCGGAGCCTGGGATGCGAAATTACGGCAATCTTAATACTTATACAGTGCCCACAGCTAAGTATTCCTTTATTTGATGCATCATTTACAGGTCTGTTAATAGCAGGGTGATTGTTCGTTACGCCGCGGGATAACACCTAATAACAGGTGATTAGAATTCCATCTGTAGATATTAATATTTTTGAATATGAATTGAGTAGTTAAATCAATTGCTACTGGTAGTTATTTATCTTGCAGCCCGAGAGAAGAGTTCCTCCGGCTGCCTCCTCCACGTTAACCCGTACCTCTCGTCAGTGTACCGAATCTGGAGAATTAAGAGGACTACTATGGTTATCTAAAGGAATCTGCTTCAAGCTAAGGCTTATTTCTTTTTTATCCATTTCCTTGCAATTTGATTTATTCAGAATGTTTGATATTAATGTGTGATTTACTGTAACTCATTATTATGCTCATATTCATGTTCTTCTTTATGTGAATGATATTATATTCAACATTATTTATAGGATTAGATTATTATTAATTGAATTAGTGAACGAACCACACTGATTCCTGGACGTACTTACCTCCAGTAATAACCCCCCAATGTAGGTGTTTGAGGTTTGTTTCTTTAATAATACAGCCCATTAATTATTCTTATGATCATGCTTTCTAGTTATATCCATAGTCACTGGTTTTCTCTAGAATTTTATCCAATGATCTGAAATTCTCAGTTTCCCTCTTTACTACAAAAGCGGGTGGTCCTTCGTAATTTAATTTACTACTTTAATTATTAATTAATCAGAATCAAGCCCAAATATCCCACATTATGGTCCTTATCGAACCGGATAGGCATTAAATTTATAATTAAAACATTAACCATTAATAACTAATCCTTGTGTGATAGAAGCTAGACTAACTATTTAATTAATTGTGTCAACTAACAGTGTAACACATCAGTTAGCCTAGATCACACTAACATAGCTACCTTATACATAGCTTTAGTGGGTCATAGCCAATTACCCACAACATTTAGACCTACACTTCATACTGAAGTAGAACCCTTAGGTCACCAAGAGCAACAGCTCATAACCTTATATTAATCACTAACACCAATTAAGTGTTAACCATTTAGGCTATACCAATGTTTCAATATGGCTGTCAGCAGACTGTCCATTATAGCCTGAATCCATGTTATAATTACTGATTCACTCAAGTCAGTGGATCATTAACATTTAGGGATCCAGTATACTAATATAAATTACTGATCTCATACTAGTTAATCATTACTAACCCTGATAATATTTTATTCCACCATTAGGAGTACATTTAGGAGTTAGGTAATATTTACGGCAGTAGAATACTTGCCAAACACAATTAATTCCTTTGTGTTCATTTAATTTCTTATACACATAATTACACAAGTGTATATTATATAAAATACAAAAAACCCAAAAACACAGCACAATTATTTGCACATTACTGCACCATAATATAATCTTTGCCAACCTTCATTAGGTAGCAATTTAGGCTGTGATTGTGTTGAATCTGGCACAAGCACAGACTAAATATAGTTGTAGTTTCTCAAGTAGAAATTCTCACGACTAGGCTTGAGCTAGTTAGTGACACATATATTATTCTTTTGTGCTGATTTTATCAAGGGTGGGATTAACCATTTATTGTGTAATTATTTTATTGCATATTTCTATGTATGTCTTTGAGTGTTACTGTAAGTCTACTACCCATCCGAGGCTGATTTAGAAGAGCTAAGCTGAGGAACACCTGTAGTGAGACCAAGGTACCACTCAAATCTTAGTTGCTTATTATTAGGTAGGCAGCTAACCTCTAAATGAGGTAAATTACAACCAGCCTCAAGAAATATCAGGCTGTCAATACTTATACCTGCTCTGCATCAAGGAGCAGACTATAGCTATACCACTAGCTACATAAGCCCTATCAGGCTGTCAATAATTATACCTACTCTGCATCAAGGAGCAGACTATAGCTATACCACTAGCTACATAAGCCCTATCAGGCTGTCAATAATTATACCTGCTCTGCATCAAGGAGCAGACACCATAGCTATACCACTAGCTACATAAGCCCTATCAGGCTCAATTTACCGCAAGAATGAATCCTTTAGAAAGGAACGCAAGATTCTTGACAGCTCTTCAAGGTCCTTTAGGAAAACTGCTTATGAAATGTCATTTCTGTGTCGAAACTGACCCAGGTGACGTCTACAGACTAGCAAGTTCCATAAGGATCGCCAGCCAAAAATATGACTATATCAAGACTGTAATCGAGTCCCACAGGAATTTACTCCAAGTCGGTCATACTGTCTCAGACCACTTACGTCTAACAGAATCTGATCTCGATAACTATGAACATTCTGTTCAAACCAGTTTAGACCGATATAAGGAGGTGCTTGCGAAGCAAGATATTCCCGAGTGGGTGGGATCATTAATAGACCTGTATCCAAGTTAACACTCAGCTCAGATGAAATACTTGAGCTAAATCAAGACGAGGAGAATCCTCTAATCAATGCTGATCACTATACAAGATCAACAACTGAAGATCAACCTTCATTTTCTAACCTCTCATCTAATACAGCTTCATGTGATGATTTGTTTACAGAGTCTGATCAACTTTCAGACCACTCTTCTCAATGTTCCCTGGATTCTATAAGTTCGATACATAATGCTACTGAATTAACTAGCTTATCACCAGAACCCAGAGAAACAAATGAAGCTGCAGATGAAACAAGTGAAGCTGCAATGATCAGTGAATCTGAACCAGAAAATGATAAAGCTAATGCTGCAGCAGCAGCCGAAGCTGTAATCAAAGCTGAGGCTAAACAAGAAGCCTTAAGCAACACAAGTAATGGTCACAATTGCTCACAACAGCCTTCTAAAGTAAGTGCTAACAATGAGAAGACTATTATAAACCTTGTGCACCAATTATTAAATTTATCTTCACCAGAGCAATCAGTTGACTCTTTACAAGACTTTAGTTTTCAGCTTGAGTCCCTGATAAATTCTTTCAGTAAAGAGGTGGATCACCCAACTACTGAGAGACTTACTAAAATTTTCATCCAAAGAAAATTGTCTGGTGACACACTTAATAAATTATATGTATGCCAGAATGGTAATACCCTGTCAATGCAGGATATATTTACAGGTTTGCGTAATATGAGCAATCATACAGCAGACCAAGCAATTAATGCTAAATCTGAATGCACCAAAACTGTACCTACATCAGTTTCCTTGCCTGAAACTCCTAAAGTGACACTGTCACTAGGTAACCAAGGTGCTAATACTCAGTGTAACAACAATCAGTCAAATACTGATTCATCAGTGAGGCCTAAGAGTCCCACAGGTGCTCCTAAGAGACCTTATAGTCCAAAGAGCACTGCTAATAATCCATGTAACCAGAATCAGTCAAACACTGATTCATCAGTGAGGCCTAAGAGTCCCACAGGTGCTCCTAAGAGACCTAATAGTCCAAAGAGCACTCCCAAGAGCCTGTTAATGGTTCCCCAGAGTACACCAAGTACTCACAAGAGAATAAATAACAAGCAAATGCAAGCATCAAAACCATCACCACCTGCAAATACTGTTTTACCTAAACCGGTAACCCCTAAACGATCTGTAGGAGGGGGAATGTGCTTGTTTTGCAATCAAAAACATTCTCTGTACAAATGTACTAATTATCCTAATAGAGACACAAGAGTCAGACGACTCAAACAGTTACACAAATGTACTAGGTGTCTCAAACCACATAATGTTAACAGCTGTGACACCCCACTGAACACCTGCAATAGGTGTAGAAGGGGCAAGCATCATGCTGCACTGTGCAAATTAGTTAGTACTAATTATGTCAATCCTAGAATAGGACGTAGAGAATCTACACCAGTACAGTGCTGCAAGGTGCGAGATGTGTACAGCGTAACTTCACAAGCATCTCAAGTGGATGCTACTTTGCCTACTGCCCAACTTCAAGTGAAGAACAGAGGAGCCAAGATCACCATACGTGGACTATTTGATCAAGGTTCCCAGAGAACTTTCATTACTCAAAGGGCAGCAGAGGCACTTAATTTACAACCAGTAGGACAGGTAAAATTAAACTTGTCAGGGTCCATGATAAATCGAGGAACCCATGAATACTCAGTAGTTCAACCGCTTGTACGACTAGGCAGTCATGCCAAGGCTGTTCAAGCCATTGTTGTAGATCAAATACCTTTAGACTTAAATATTAAGGGTCTGGGGTACACAGCCCACTTCCTGCAGGAACGTGAAATTAATTTGGCTGACAACAAATTAATGTCTGACTGCCTTAACAATGTAGATGTACTAGTAGGAGCCGACTACTATTACCAGTTCATAACTGGACATGTTAAACGATTGGGAATGAATATGCTCCAATCTGCAGGAGGCTACTTACTTACTGGTAAAGTTCTGAATGTGAACAAGCCTAAGCCTGCCAACAATAATAAATTAGTCAGCAGTAAATCAATTCGCCAGCAACAAGCTAAAAGGAGAAACACAGCTGAGTAATAAACTCAGATTGAATGTAGTGCAATTGATACTCGCCGAGATGTTTCATAGCTCTCAGTGAAAACCAATGGTCCGTACTAAAACAAGTACAAGTCACAGCGACCAAACTATTGAATTCACTGCAGACCTAGAATTATTCTCGACAAGTAGTAATTGACCACACTCAGTCTTCCTAGTTAAATTGTAATGTTGGGCTAGAGAATCTAGTACTCCCTAGGAATTAATAATGTTAGGCTAGAGAATCTAGCACTTAATGCCACTGGCATTTCCTGAATTTAATTACAAATTCACTAGGACCACTGGTCCACTATACTTGCGCTTAAAGGTTTGCCAAGAAAACTTTCTTAATACCATGTTTTCTGCACTAAGAGTTAGTGATAAATACTTGCATTAATTGTTTGAGTTGTTTTTCTTTCGTTTCTGCTTATTTAGTGTAGGAGCGCAACACGAACAAACTTGCAAACTTACTAATATGTAAGTGAATTTTCAGAGAACTAATATGTTTAATGCATTATCGTTAAACATTAGCATTGTTAATTAACATGCTTCATGAGCTTAATATAGCTCACCTTAGAATTAACGTAATAATATGAGTACTTGTTCACCATGCGCACGAGCTTAATATTGCTCCCCATGACAATTGAATGACAAAACTCCACCTCGTTAATTCGAGTTCACTGAACTCACCCTGTTAACTGTTAACGAGCTCACTGCAGCTCACCCTGTTAGCACTGCTAACGAGCTCACTGTAGCTCACCCTGTCAACACTGTTGACGAGTTCACTGAACTCACCCTGTTAACTGTTAACGAGCTCACTGTAGCTCACCCTGTCAACACTGTTGACGAGTTCACTGCAACTCACCCTGTTAGCACTGCTAACGAGCTCACTGTAGCTCACCCTGTCAACACTGTTGACGAGTTCACTGTAACTCACCCTGTTAGCACTGCTAACGAGCTCAATGTAGCTCACCCTGTCAACACTGTTGACGAGTTCAATGCAACTCACCCTGTTAGCACTGCTAACGAGCTCACTGTAGCTCACCCTGTCAGCACTGCTGACGAGCTCACTGCAGCTCACCCTGTCAACACTGTTGACAAGTACAATGCAACTCACCCTGTTAGCACTGCTAACGAGCTCACTGTAGCTCACCCTGTCAGCACTGCTGACGAGCTCACTGCAGCTCACCCTGTCAACACTGTTGACGTGTTCACTGCAACTCACCCTGTTAGCACTGCTAACGAGCTCAATGTAGCTCACCCTGTCAACACTGTTGACGAGTTCACTGCAACTCACCCTGTCAGCACTGCTGACGAGCTCACTGTAGCTCACCATGTTCACGAGTTCAATATAACTCGACCTGTTAATGAGGTCAATACTGCTCACAATGTTAATTCAAGTACATTTTTGCTCACAATTAGCTTAGTCCCTTACTTAGGTAGGTTAGAAATTCAAACCATTTATTTAAGTAGATTTAGGGACCTTAGTTAGTGTCAACTGAGTACTAGCCTAATCTGTACTCACCATTAATTACAGTTGACTACACTTATAGAGACTGATTTAATAAACTCAAATTCATGTAAAGCTGATTTCATATTAACCAGTTTACAGTGTCAAGCCTATGAGCTGCCATTTAATTAGCTCATAAGTCAGAATGACTAGGCTACTAATCTCACTGTCGACTCAGAATTTTCCTTGATTTTAATGAATAAACTTTTCAGTTCTCTACTTTTCTATTATTTTAGCTAGTTAGCAAATTAGTTTGTACCATCAGTCAGCATGACTACTGCACGGCACTGCACATTTAATTCAATTTCCTCATTTGAATTTGAGGTGATCGTGATGCTGCATGATGTTATTGTCTAGTAACTCAATAGTTACAAGTCACAGCGACCCAGATAACTAATAAATAAATAACTAACTAATAAATTAGATAACTAATTTACTGTATAATCATACAATAGTGTTATCAGTTCTTAGGAACTTATTCTGAGTTTACCTACGATTCAGCAGCTACGTAATGCACCATTACATGTCACTGCGACCCTAGTTGTTGAGTTTATTGTGAGCTTTAGAGTGTTCCTGATTACCGATAACTTAATCATTTAATGTTTCATTATTTCATGCATGTTTCCACTAAGGAAACTGCAAGCCTATTACAACTCTGAAGAAGAGTAATTTCCTTCACATCCCACTGAGATAACTATGATGAAACTACGATGTGATATCACGTAACGAAACATTACACGTCACTATGACCCAGGATATCGCATCACTGTAGATTCTGTTAGTTTAAATTGGGAGAGTTGAATTTTATAAATATTTTGTAGGCTACAAACAACATGTTTCAGTTGACATGTAAATAGCAAGACTCAAATTCTTGTAAGTCCTTAATAAATCCGGGACGTTCGTTATGTGTGTACTAACATACTAACATACTAATGTATTAATCTTAATATCACTTCGGGATAGGTCAGTACAACACAGTACACTGCGACCCTAGGATCCTCCCCCCGGAGTTATGTTGGATATTTCCAACACCGAATACAGCATTGTTGTATTCTCATTACTTATTACTAACCATACTAAATATTGTAGTAAGTAAAATTAATAACTCGTAGAATTCTCTTGTACTAATAATTCATCTGTGCATTAGACTAGAATTCTCACGTCACCTGACGCCAGTATTGCGTCAGATTTCTTTACAGTAAAACACATTATATTCAATTTGTGTGAGAATTAAATACGATTCTCCATAATTAAAGCATTCTGTATGACAACTGATTGCAGACGAATTGTTCTGTAACTAAAAGCCGAATAGAGCGTTAGAATCATAGCGTCTACCTCGCGATAGTGTTAACGTCATCAATGAATGCCATGGGGAGACATTAATTCCTCTCCCTTATATATTTACTATTCTTAAATCGGTAAATAATAATATTTCGTTCCTCTAAATAATAAACCCGTCCAGTCTTTAGAGCTTCAAGCGTGAATGCGAGAAATATTAATGTTCGTGACAAAAATTTGTGTTATGAACGTCGACTCGGCGTGGGTTGGAGGGACGCCATCCCCTTCAGTACGTACGCGGACACGTGCAGAGCCGAAAGGAGGCAGAACTGTGCTTACCGTACTCACAAAAGACGCCATTGCCCAGCAAATCGGGCAGGTGTTATCCATCCTCAGATGAAAGCCGCCACTGTGAGGCGTGAACGACCTTGCAGATAATATTTTCAACTAGTGCTGGTGTTAAATGAGGGACCCCTAGACTTGGTTCCTGACGACACGTGATCAGCCAGCTTAAAACGCATCACAATCCAGGATAGGTTCACCGGAGCCTGGGATGCGAAATTACGGCAATCTTAATACTTATACAGTGCCCACAGCTAAGTACCCTTTATTTGATGCATCATTTACAGGTCTAATAATAGCGGGGTGATTGTTCGTCAAGCAGCGGGATAACACCTAATAACAGGTGATTAGAATTCCATCTGTAGATATTAATAATTTTGAATATGAATTGAGTAGTTAAATCAATTGCTACTGGTAGTTATTTATCTTGCAGCTCGAGAGAAGAATTCTTCATGCTGTCTTCTTCATGTTGAACCGTACCATTCGTCAGTGTACCAGACTTGGAGATTAAGAGGACTTCCATGGTTATCTAAAGGAATCTGCTACAAGCTAAGGCTTATTTCTTTTTATCCATTTACTCGCAATTTGATTTATTCAGAATGTTTGATATTAATGTGTGATTTACTGTAACTCATTACTATGCTCATATTCATGTTCTTCTTTATGTCAATGATATTATATTCAGCATTATTTATAGGATTAGATTATTATTAATTGAATTAGTGAACGAACCACACTGATTCCTGGACGTACTTACCTCCAGTAATAACCCCCCAATGTAGGTGTTTGAGGTTTGTTTCTTTAATAATACAGCCCATTAATTATTCTTATGATCATGCTTTCTAGTTATATCCATAGTCACTGGTTCTCTCTAGAATTTTATCTAATGATCTGAAATTCTCAGTTTCCCTCTTTACTTTAAAAGCGGGTGGTCCTTCGTAATTTAATTTACTAGTTTAATTATTAATTAATCAGAATCAAGCCCAAATATCCCACAATTGGCGTATTGGCAACATTTGTCTCGTTGTGGGAAACTTTGGTGGAAATCTCAATTCAAACATAAACTATATTATACACTATGTTTGCATCCCATCCTGGCCGAACATTTGTAACTCAAATGAACGATGTAATGACATCACCTTAACGTATTCGATACATATAGGGTAGACTCGGTGTTTTTTACAAATTCCTCATGTGTAATCTGCTGTTTTAGAGAACCACGCAAAGGAGCCTACAGACGAGTATTGACGAATTGTCGACATAGTGTCTCGTTGTTGCCAGAGAAAAGAAGCAAATGTTTCCCATTATTTTGTTTTTAGGCTCCAGTCTTTTCCCTCAATGCAAGGTGCTAGTTCTCGTTTCCTGTGCGGTCGCGATCATGTGCTCACCTCACTTAGATGTGCTTATTCTGGAGAAAATCGAGCCGAAAAATTTACCTTTCTGCAGAAATCGGGTGTGGTACATCAGACTTTTTCTTTATATGTTCAGAGCAGGGTGCTTACTGGGCGACCATTTGAAACTAATTTGAACGATGTAACGACATCACCTTAACGTATTAGATATATATAGGGTAGACTCGGTGTCGCTGTCATTTTCTGCACGGGTAACCTGCTGTCTGAGAGAACCATGCGAAGGAGCCTTCTGACGGACCATTTGAAACTAATTTGAACGATGTAACGACATCACTTTAACGTATTAGATATATATAGGGTAGACTCGGTGTCGCTGTCAATTTCCGCACGGGTAACCTGCTGTCTGAGAGAACCATGCAGGGGAGCCTTCTGACGGATATTGGCGTATTGGCAACATTTGTCTCGTTGAGGGAAACTTTGGTGGGAATCTCAATTCAAACATTTACTATATTATACACTATGTTTGCATCCCATCCTCAAAATAAGAGCTTATCAATTCCATGTCGCAATATAAATGTTCTTAACACAATTCACAATGGAGTATGATTAGACTGAGTAAAATCTTCCCTCATCCAATGTTTAATGGAGTAAAATTTGTTGAATCATTAATGCCTCATTAAATCTTATACAGCGCAAACATTTAAAGACTTCAAATACAAAGTTCAAAATACACTGAATACAACACCATGAAAAGGGGATGAATTGCAATCGGTGAGGTATGCACATGTAAGCTGCAAAGCTGAAGTACTGTGCTTTATTAAAGAATTTTTTTGGGAGGGATATTCCTGCGCGGGCCCTAATCCTCTGGTTGGCTTACTAAGTGTTCTTTATATGTTCAGAGCAGGGTGCTTATTGGGCGACCATTTGAAACTCATTTGAACAATGTAACATCACCTTAGCGTATTCGATATATATAGGGTAGACACGGTGTTGGTGTCATTTTCCGCACGGATAACCTGCTGTCTGAGAGAACCATGCGAGGGAGCCTTCTGACGGATATTGGCGTATTGGCAACATTTGTCTCGTTGTGGGAAACTTTGGTGGAAATCTCAATTCAAACATAAATTATATTATGCACTATGTTTGCATCCCATCCTGGCCGAACATTTGTAACTCAAATGAACGATGTAATGACATCACCTTAACGTATTCGATACATATAGGGTAGACTCGGTGTTTTTTTCACATTCCTCATGTGTAATCTGCTGTTTTAGAGAACCATGCGAAGGAGCCTACAGACGAGTATTGAAGAATTGTCGACATAGTGTCTCGTTGTTGCCAGAGAAAAGGAGCAAATGTTTCCCATTATTTTGTTTTTAGGCTCCAGTCTTTTCCCTCAATGCAAGGTGCTAGTTCTCGTTTCCGGTGCGGTCGCGATCATGTGCTCACCTCACTTAGATGTGCTTATTCTGGAGGAAATCGAGCCGAAAAATTACCTTTCTCTAGAAATCGGATGTATTACATCACACTTCTTCGTTATATGTTCTGAGCAGGGTGCTTACTGGCCGAACATTTGAAACTCAAATGAACGATTTAATGACATGACCTTAACTTAATCGATACATATAGGGTAGACTCGGTGTTTTTTGCACATTCCTCATGGGTAATCTGCTGTTTTAGAGAACCATGCGAAGGAGCCTACAGACGAGTATTGACGAATTGTCGACATAGTGTCTCGTTGTTTCGAGAGAAAAGGAGCAAATGTTTCAATTTTCGTTTTTTGGCTCCAGTATTTTCCCTTAATGCAAGGTGTTTGTTCTCAGTTACGGTGCATTCGCGATCATGTGCTCACCTCGTTTAGATGTGTTTATTCTGGAGAAAATTAAGCCGAAAAATTTACCTTTCTGCAAAAATCGGGTGTGGTACATCAGACTTTTTCTTTATATGTTCAGAGCAGGGTGCTTACTGGGCGACCATTTGAAACTAATTTGAACGATGTAACGACATCACCTTAACGTATTAGATATATATAGGGTAGACTCGGTGTCGCTGTCATTTTCCGCACGGGTAACCTGCTGTCTGAGAGAACCATGCGAGGGAGCCTTCTGACGGATATTGGCATATTGGCAACATTTGTCTCGTTGTGGGAAACTTTGGTGGAAATCTCAATTCAAACATGAACTATATTATACACTATGTTTGCATCCCATCCTGGCCGAACATTTGAAACTCAAATGAACGATGTAATGACATCACCTTAACGTATTCGATGCATATAGGGTAGACTCGGTGTTTTTTGCACATTCCTCTTTGGTAATCTGCTGTTTAAGAGAACCATGCGACGGAGCCTGTAGACGAATTGTCGACATAGTGTCTCTCAATCGCTGAGGTATGCACATGTAAGCTGCAAAGCTGAAGTACTGTGCTTCATTAAAAGAATTTTTTTAGGAGGGATATTCCTGCGCGGGCCCTAAGCCTCTGGTTGGCTTACTAAGTGTTCTTTATATGTTCAGAGCAGAACAGTGCATTCTCTCTCAGATAGTGCATCGTGATAGTGCAACAGTGCATCACACTCTTAAGCCTCTGCATCACTCTCTTTAGCCTCTGCATCCCTCTCTTGAGCCTCTGCAACACTCTCTTGAGCCTCTGCATCACTCTCTTGAGCCTCTGCCTCATTCTCTTGAGCCTCTGCATCACTCTCTTGAGCCTCTGCATCCCACTCTTGAGCCTCTGAATCATTCTCCTAAGCTCTCCATCCCTCACTTGAGCCTCAGCATCCCTCTCATGAGCCTCTGCATCCCTCTCTTGAGTCTTTGCATCACACTCTTAAGCCTCTGCATCCCTCTCTTGAGCCTCTGCATCACTCTTTTGTGTCTCTGCATCCCTCTCTTAAGCCTCTGCATCCCCTGTCTTGAGCCTCTACATCACTCTCTTGAGTCTCTTCATCCCTCTCTTAAGCCTCTGCATCCCCTGTCTTGAGCCTTAGCATCACTCTCTTGAGTCTCTTCATCCCTCTCTTAAGCCTCTGCATCATTCTCTTCAGCCTCTGCATCACTCTCTTAAGCCTCTGCATCATTCTTTTGAGCCTCTGCATTATTCTCTTGAGCCTCTGCATCACTCTCCTGAGCCTCTGCATCACTCTTTTAAGCCTCTGCATCATTATCTTCAGCGTCTGCAACCCTCTCTTTAGCTTCTCTATCATTCTCTTCAACCTCTGCATCCTTCTCATAAGCCTCTGCCTCATTCTCTTGAGCCCCTGCATCATTCTCTTGAGCCTCTGCATCCCTCTCATAAGCCTCTACATCATTCTCGTGTGCCTCTGCATCACTCTATTGAGCTTCTGCATCACTCTCTTGAGCCTCTGCATCCCTCTCTTGAGCCTCTGCATCATTCTCCTAAGCCTCTGCATCACTCTCTTGAGCCGCTGCATCACTCTCTTGAGCCTTTGCATCACTCTCTTGAGCCTGTGCATCACTCTCTTGAGCCTCTGCATCACACTCTTGAGCCTCTACAAGGCTCTTTTGAGCCTCTGCATCACTCTTGTAAGCCTCAGCATCACTCACTTGAGCCTCTGCATAACTCTCTTCAGCCTCTGCATCCCTCTCTTGAGCCTCTGCAAAACTCTCTTTAGCCACTGCATCACTCTCTTCAGCCTCTGCACCCCTCTCTTAGGCCTCTGCATCACTCTCTTAAGCCTCTGCATCACGCTCGTTAGCCTCTGCATCACTCTCTTGATCCTCTGCATAACTCTCTTGAGCCTCTGAATCCCTCTCTTGAGCCTCTGAATCCCTCTCTTGAGCCTCTGCATCACTCTCTTGAGCCTCTGCATCCCTCTCTTGAGCCTCTGCAACACTCTCCTGATCCTCTGCATCACTCTCTTATGCCTCTGCATCTCTCTCTTCAGAATCTGCATCACTCTCTTGAGCCTCTGCATCCCTCTCTGGAGCATCTGCATCCCTCTCTAGAGCCTCTGCATCACTCTCATAAACCTTTGCATCACTCACTTAAGCCTCTGCATTGCTCTCGTAAGCCTCTGAATCACTCTCTTTAGCCTCTGCATCCGTCTCTTGATCCTCTGCATCATTTTCGTAAGCCTCTGCATCACTCGCTTGAGCCTCTGAATAACTCTCTTGAGCCTCTGCATCACTCTCTTGAGCCTCTGCATCCCTCTCTTGATCCTCTGCAACACTCTCTTCAGCGTCTGCAACCCTCTCTTAAGCTTCTCCATCATTCTCTTGAGCCTCTGCATCCCCTCTCATAAGCCTCTACATCATTCTCGTGTGCCTCTGCATCACTCTATTGAGCTTCTGCATCACTCTCTTCAGCCTCTGCATCCCTCTCTTGAGCCGCTGCATCACTCTCTTGAGCCTTTGCATCACTCTCTTGAGCATGTGCATCACTCTCTGGAGCCTCTGCATCACACTCTTGAGCCTCTACAAGGCTCTTTTGAGCCTCTGCATCACTCTTGTAAGCCTCAGCATCACTCGCTTGAGCCTCTGCATAACTCTCTTGAGCCTCTGCATCCTCTCTTGAGCCTCTGCAAAACTCTCTTTAGCCACTGCATCACTCTCTTCAGCCTCTGCACCCCTCTCTTAGGCCTCTGCATCACTCTCTTAAGCCTCTGCATCACTCTCGTAAGCCTCTGCATCACTCTCTTGATCCTCTGCATAACTCTCTTGAGCCTCTGAATCACTCTCTTGAGCCTCTGCATCACTCTCTTGAGCCTCTGCATCCCTCTCTTGAGCCTCTGCAACACTGTCCTGATCCTCTGCATCACTCTCTTAAAAATCTGCATCTCTCTCTTCAGCCTCTGCATCAATCTCTTGAGCCTCTGCATCACTCTCGTAAGCCTCTGCATCACTCTCTTGATCCTCTGCATAACTCTCTTGAGCCTCTGAATCCCTCTCTTGAGCCTCTGCATCACTCTCTTGAGCCTCTGCATCCCTCTCTTGAGCCTCTGCAACACTGTCCTGATCCTCTGCATCACTCTCTTAAGCCTCTGCATCTCTCTCTTCTGCCTCTGCATCACTCTCTTGAGCCTCTGCATCCCTCTCTGGAGCATCTGCATCCCTCTCTTGAGCCTCTGCATCCCTCTCATAAGCCTTTGCATCACTCACTTAAGCCTCTGCATTGCTCTCGTAAGCCTCTGAATTACTCTCTTTAGCCTCTGCATCCCTCTCTTGAGCCTCTGTATCACTCTCTTCAGCCTCTGCATCCGTCTCTTGATCCTCTGCATCATTTTCGTAAGCCTCTGCATCACTCGCTTGAGCCTCTGAATAACTCTCTTGAGCCTCTGCGTCACTCTCTTGAGCCTCTGCGTCACTCTTGTAAGCCTCAGCATCACTCGCTTGAGCCTCTGCATAACTCTCTTGAGCCTCTGCATCCCTCTCTTGAGCCTCTGCAAAACTCTCTTTAGCCACTGCATCACTCTCTTCAGCCTCTGCACCCCTCTCTTAGGCCTGTGCATCACTCTCTTAAGCCTCTGCATCACTCTCGTAAGCCTCTGCATCACTCTCTTGATCCTCTGCATAACTCTCTTGAGCCTCTGAATAACTCTTTTGAGCCTCTGCATCACTCTCTTGAGCCTCTGCATCCCTCTCTTGATCCTCTGCAACACTCTCTTCAGCGTCTGAATTACTCTCTTCAACCTCATCATCACTCTCTTGAGCCTCTGAAAATACATCAGAATTTTTCTTTATATGTTCAGAGCAGGGTGCTTATTGGGCGACCATTTGAAACTAATTTGAACGATGTAACGACATCACCTTAACGTAATAGATATATATAGGGTAGACTCGGTGTCGCTGTCATTTTCCGCACGGGTAACCTGCTGTCTGAGAGAACCATGCGAGGGAGCCTTCTGACGGACCATTTGAAACTAATTTGAACGATGTAACGACATCACCTTAACGTATTAGATATATATAGGGTATACTCGGTAGTAGTAGGGAGTACAGTCCACAGGTACCTTTTTTTGGGGGGAGAGGACCCCTGTGGACTGTACAGTCCACAGGTACCTTTTTTTTTTGGCGAGAGGACCCCTGTGGACTGTACAGTCCACAGGTAACTTTTTTTTTCTGGAAATTCATGTGTAGCATGTCAGGGTTTTCAGGTGAATTTAGAAATTCGTGTTTGTGAGCCAGGGTTTTTCAGGTATTTTTGTCAGTCACATATTTTAGAAGTTGTTAAAGTTCTTATCATGAAATAATGTCATACGAGTTTTGTTAAAAGTTTTATTTGTTTCTTACTTAGAAACTTGTATATTGCTATATATCTGAATCATTTCACTGCCTCTCCCGCTCGTACCTCACACCCCCTCCCTCCCCCCCTTACCTCACAATCTCTCGCGTCACCTTTATTTACCTTATGCCAGCCAGCCAGCCAGACGCTTCTTGTAGGTCGCCTCTTATCATATCTTATCTTATCTTCTCCATAATAATATCTGGACCGTCCCTCTCTCTCTCCTCCTATTTCCTTACAGCTATTTTCAGAGTTTCAAATAATCATAGAAGTTTATTTATATGTTTATGACCGAATTTGTAAAAGGACCATTTTCAGAGAATATTGTCTTAGATGTTTTGTTAAGGAAAACAGACAACTTATCCATAACATTTAGTTTTATATCCATTTACGGCTATTTCACCTGTAAAGACCAAAATTGAACAGAGCCCAGTTTTTAGCTCATATTTCATCAGAGTCCAATTATCAACAGAAATTCGCCAGAGTCTACTTTGAGATCAAAATTAGTCAGAGACAGTTTTAGCTCATATTTCATCAGAGACCATTTTATACCTAAAAATGAACAGAGTCCACTTTGTGAGCAAAATTAGTCAGAGACAGTTTTTAGCTCATATTTCATCAGAGTCCAATTATCAACAGAAATTCGCCAGAGTCTACTTTGAGAGCAAAATTCGTCAGAGACAGTTTTAAGCTCATATTTCATCAGAGTCCAATTATCAACAGAAATTCGCCAGAGTCTACTTTGAGAGCAAATTCGTCAGAGACAGTTTTAAGCTCATATTTCATCAGAGTCCAATTATCAACAGAAATTCGCCAGAGTCTACTTTGAGAGCAAATTTCATCAGTGTCCTGTAATCTGTGAAAATTTGACAGAGTCCATTTTATACCCAATTTTCGTCAGAGTCCAGTTTATGCTCAAATTCGCCAGAGTCTACTTTAATAGCAAAATTCATCAGAGTCCAGTTTTCTAGCAAAATTCATCAGAGCCCAGTTTATACCGAAAATTCGCCAGAGTCTACTTTGTGCCAAATATTCAGAGTCCAGTTCATGATCGAAATTCATCAGAGTTCCAATTGAAGACCCAAATTTGGCAGAGACCACATTTTCGCTACTAGCAGTCCAATTTCCCTGAAATTTTTACCCTCTGTATTTCAGACATAGTAAATATGAAGTAAACAATTATAAAACTCTAGCTCTTGTCCTCTGTCCAAGTTCACTCATGTAAATTCATTACTCTCAGTCCAAGTCCCCCTGAGATTTAAACACCCAACTACATTTTCATACATAGTAAATAAAAACCAGTTCAGTTATCAAGTTTCAACTCTTGTGCCCCAGCTTAGTTCATTTTGTACAAGTTCTTTATTTTCCAACTAAATCACCCTGAGATTTAAAATCACCTTATTTTCTAACGTAGTAAAATTAATCTGGACATTAGCCAAGT